>NC_133335.1:17670875-18022293 GCF_042186555.1 Aquarana catesbeiana
AATTCCTCCCACTGACACCAATGATGGGGTACTATTCCTCCCACTACCACCAACAGGGGCATAATTCCTGCCTCTGACACCAACAATGGGGCACTATTCCTCCCAACGATAGGCACCCTTCCGCCCACTGACACCAATGATGAACCATTATTCTCCCCTCTGACACCGATAGGGCACTATTCCTCCCACTACCACCAACAGGGGCATAATTCCTGCCACTGACACCAATGATTGGGCACTATTCCTCCCACTGCCACCACCAATAGTGGCACAATTCGTGCCACTTTGACCAATGATGGGGCACTATTTCTCTCACTAACACCACAAACAGGGGCATAATTCCCGCAACTGACCAATGATGGGGTCACTATTCCTCCCACTACCACCAGTAGGGGCATAATTCCCGCCACCGACACCAATAAAAGCACACTATTCCTTCCACTGACATCAATGATGGGGTGTTTTTCCTCCCACTAAAAGATGTGGCATTTTATACTCCTGCTGGCCACAGTCCGGCCCCCCTAAAGTCTGAAGGACCTGGCCCTTTGTTTATAAAGTTTGGAGAACCCTGGTGTATAACAGAGCTTCAAAGAGAAAGGTTTTACCCTCAACTCCGCTTGACCACCCTCCACCCAGAACAAATACCTGTAATGCCGCGTACACACGGTCGGACTTTTCGTCTACAAAAGTCCGACAGCCTGTCCGACATACTTCCGACGTACCTTCGGCGGACTTGCGGCAGACTTTCTTACGAACGGACTTGCCTACACACGACCACACAAAAGTCCGACGGATTCGTACGTGATGACGTACACCGGACTAAAATAAGGAAGTTCATAGCCAGTAGCCAATAGCTGCCCTAGCATGGGTTTTTGTCCGTCGGACTAGCACACAGACGAGCGGATTTCGGGGTCCGTCGTACTTACGACGTAAAGATTTGAAGCATGTTTCAAATCTAAAGTCCGTCGGATTTGAGGCTAAAAAAGTCAGTTGAAAGTCCGGAGAAGCCCACACACGATCGGATTACCAGCCAGCTTTAGTCCGTCAGCGTCCGTTGGACTTTTGTAGACGAAAAGTCCGACCGTGTGTACGCGGCATAAGAGGAATTCCTCTAACAATCATGTAACTGTACTATTATCAGAAAGGAATTTTTTGAGCGTGTAATACATTGGATTTAAATGCACACAATGCAATTTTATAAAAAAGGGACAAAAAGAAATAAAAATCCAAAACACCCATCTCTTAAATTATTTTATATTTCAGAGTTTTCCATTACTGTTTACACAGCAACCCCATACAACAAAATATACACAAAATAGCAGAACAGAACCGGCAATTCTATACGGATGATACAAGTATATGGCACTATATATACACAGAGGATTCGGCTGCTCCGGCTGTCCTCGCTGTACAAGGTGAGCGGCGGCGCGGGCACAGACAGGTAGTGCTGGACGTCTGCAGGTGGAAAACGACCACCAGAAAGAAGTCTTACCTCTATTTACCTAGAAGCAGCAGGCATCCAAGTAACAGTAAAAGAGGATCGGCGCTGTACATGTGTGTTATAATAAGAGTCATTTCACCTCCACAATCCAGTATTTTTAATATACACGTTCCTTATGTACACCAACCGTTTATTTCCAGAAAAAAAAAAAAAAAAAAAATGAAAGAACATCAGACCATTCACATCAAAACTAGCAAAGTCACACAGATCAAAGAAATTCCATATTGTCATTAGTGACACCAACACCCACAACTGCAAAAAAAAAGAAAGAAACCTAGCACACTAACTTCAGAGAGATCTCCACCCCCGTATAACTGAAGGGGAACTGTGCTGAGAGAAATGTGGGGGCTGCCATTGCCTCTGAAAAGGCCAATTCAGTACTTCCTGTGTCACTGACCTGGAACAAGTACTAGTGACACAGAACATACCAACAGCCAAAGAATCTGCATGATACCAGGCAGGTAGCATTGTTAGAAGTGCAGTAAATGTCAAGCTTTGTATTTCTGTCAGAAGAGGCTTCTTTTAGTTTTGAAGCTGCTACTCTCAAAGCTCCATTGTAAAGACTAGCGGTTGTCAAGTTCTCCTGCCCAATGCCTCCTCTCCAGAAGCAGTACCTGGACAGGGTCGTCCAGCGCCCAGGGGCAAGGATCTAAAACTGCCCCCCCCCCCCACTGTCAGTACATGCTATAGAAAGGGTGTAACACCCTGTGTTTATTCTTTGTCCCCATACTTCGCTGCGCCTGGGGCAGTCGTCCCTCTTGCCCACCCCTGGCCAGAAGATTCACCACTGAAGCCAAGGAGGCCAACACATAACGGCAATGGACAAACTAGGCAGAAAAAGGCGGATCGGCATAGAAAATTCAGTGGCCGAATTAAACGCCATGGTACTGGAATCCAGTGTAATTTTACTAATAGAGTGTCCTGAGCACCGTCTACAAACCAAATACGAGTTATGGTAAAGCCGAGATCTCAGATTCTCCTATTCAAACATTCAAGTAAATACGGTGTTGCTAACATATAAAACACTGTTCTTCAAAGTGTTCCAAGGGAACCTTGCATTATGGTCACAAAAAAAAAAAAAAAAAAAAAAAACACTACTTGCAGTGACCAAAATTCTCCAAGAATTTTCTGTGCCAGAATTGCTAGTGTCCCCATCTGGTACACAGTGGAGCCGTGTCACATTGTTTCAGTTGCTTGGAATACTTCCTGAACCTGGGGGGTGTTTTAATATAATATACAACCTAACACTCCTTAGCAGGCAAGAGCTGGCTTGTCCAATCCTGTATCTTTCTGTAGGCCAGTAAGGCTGCCCGTCATAATGATGGGCCAATAGGAAGGTACGGAAGGCAGGAGAGGAAGCGCTAGCTCTAGATAGTGTTTATATTTTTATAGTGGAGCCCCCTGAATTCAGGGGCCCCCAGGACACACAAGTAATGTGAAAGCACTGCTATGCCGCTGCAGAGTTTTGACAGGTTATTTCAGAGCTTCAATCTGCAGGGCATTTTATTAAACCACCCCTAGAAGCATCATATTTAGTTGCATTTTTAAAGCATTAGCAGGCCTTTAATAAAAATCTAGCTCATCCTAATTGTTTACTGGAGATTGTGAAATGACTGATGAAGCCTACGGAAGCCAACTAAATAGTTCCACCGCTCTCAGACCGGAGCGGAGATGTGCTTAGCAAGTTTGAAGAAAGCTTCTTCTTTTTTAAAATGCCTTCTGAACATAATTCTCTGACCAGTGACCTCAATGTAAGCTTATAGCACCACTCAAAGCTGGGGACTTTATTCCCATGATCCACATGGATAAGGGGATGCAGACATGTCTATGTACTCATCCAGAAACAATGCATGTAATAGATAGAAAGGGATGCCTCTCTCCCGACCAGCCTGTGTAATCAAGAGTGTGTAATGGCCTCAGCCTACATCTCTGCCAACCAATCACACCCGCTGACGCATTTCACACCGCCTACCGGGGCTTAGTCATAGGCTTTAATAGGCTGAGGCCATTCCACACACCTTTGATTACACGGGCTGGTCGGGAGAGCAGCGTTCCTTTCTATCTCCCAGACCAGAGTTTAAAAACCTAGTATGCTCTAGCTGGATCCTTTACAAAAAAACAGCAGGGCAATCTGAAAGAGTATTGAAAAAGGAATATGGCAGTCACCAATGCCAACCTCCTTCAGAGTTGAAAGGGGAATATGGCAGCCACCAATGCTGATCGCCTTCTATATTGGAAGAGGAATATGGCAGCCACCAATGCTGACCTTCTGTATTGAAAGAGGAATATGGCAGCCACCAATGCTGACCTCCTTCTGTATTGAAAGAGGAATATGGCAGCCACCAATGCTGACCTCCTTCTGTATTGAAAGAGGAATATGGCAGCCACCAATGCTGACCTCCTTCTGTATTGAAAGAGGAATATGGCAGCCACCAATGCTGACCTCCTTCTGTATTGAAAGAGGAATATGGCAGCCACCAATGCTGACCTCCTTCTGTATTGAAAGAGGAATATGGCAGCCACCAATGCTGACCTCCTTCTGTATTGAAAGAGGAATATGGCAGCCACCAATGCTGACCTCCTTCTGTATTGAAAGAGGAAGATGGCAGCCACCAATGCTGACCTCCTTCTGTATTGAAAGAGGAAGATGGCAGCCACCAATGCTGACCTCCTTCTGTATTGAAAGAGGAAGATGGCAGCCACCAATGCTGACCTCCTTCTGTATTGAAAGAGGAAGATGGCAGCCACCAATGCTGACCTCCTTCTGTATTGAAAGAGGAATATGGCAGCCACCAATGCTGACCTCCTTCAGAGTTGAAAAAATATGGCAGCCATCACAGCTCTGATCTCCTTCAGTATTGAAAGAAGAATATGGTAGCCACCAATTATGACCTCCTGAAGAAAAATGCTGGATGATCTAGCTGTTATGTTGCCAATCTGGTTTCAACATCACTGATCTGGTAGTCAATAAGCCCCGTTGGTGTAGATGTTCTGCGTGAACCAAAGTAGAGTCATCAACATAGAAGCCCAGGAAGCCAGCACTTTTAGAAGAGGACAGCAATGGAAAAATCCACGCTTCCCCCAGCTCTGTAGGCCCTCCCCAACATGGATCTTGGCCAATGGGGATGATTCTGAAAGAACTACTGTCTGTGCTGTGCATATTAACTACACCCCCCCCCCCCTTTCCCGTACCGTTGGGAATTAAAGTGAATATTTCAGGGATAATGACAGAGCTTAATTGCAAGAACAGTCATCTTCAGATCAATGGCTGTGTACATGTAGAGCCCTACCAGAACCACATTGTACATCGAACCACAACTGATTTCTAAGTCCACACTAAAAAGTGATATTAAACCCTCATTCTCCAAGACACAGTAAGCAGCTGATTTAACCACTTATGGAGTATGCTGCTTCTTTATCTTTTAATCCTTGCCTATGTTCCAATTTAAACTGGTGCCATGACCACTTCCCCAGGTTTCCGGTTTTAGGGTGGCCCCTTTCTCTAGCAACATACTTTCACTTTGTGCACTAACAGAAACACAAAGCCCCATAACCTAGGAGGGGATGGCACCCCCTCTGTTTCTCCTCCCTCCCGTTTCTAAGTTAAAAGACCAACTGGAGACTGCACTGTGCACTCTTTCTTGTGAAGACTGGAAGTTTAAGGAAGCAACACAGATAGCGGAAGCCAACAGCGTTGAAAGTTTAAACTGCAAGTGCCAGGGAAAGAATTTTAACAAATAGTTCACACTGAGGGTTTACTGCTATAGGCCACGCCCACTCATTTATGTTTTACATACCAGAGCCTCAAATGCAGGCTCAAATTATTTTGCCACTAAGCTTTATCTTTTGTCAGGAGTGTGTGGAGCTTAGAGGAACAATACACCTCCTGCACACAAGTATGGTGGTCTACCACAAGAGCTTCCTACACTTCCATATCCTGGCTCCAGATACAAAAAGGAACCACCCCTTGCTCCCTTCTCAGGACTGAGGGAGTTCGACACCACACTGAGAAAAACACAGACAAGAGAAGGGCACACCAGCTTAGCACATTACCTCAAAACCATTTATTAATAAAAAGAAAAACATGCATCTCCTTACACATGGTACAACAGACAAAGCTCACCAGGAAAATTGGTTGCGCAATCCATTCCAAAACCTTTTGGAACTCTACAGAAGCCCCAGGAGCATGCCAAGTGGATTGTGTGTGCAACCACATTTTCTTGATGAGCATTGCCTGTTGAAAAACATGTATCTACTTACACAGAACAGACAAAGCTAGTTAAGAAAATAGGGTTGCACAATCCACTTGGTGTGCTCCTGTAGGGTTCCAAAAAGGTTTTGGCTTGGAAGAAGAGTGTACAACCCTCAAAATGCGTAAGCCGATTGGGTCCATGGTACATCCTCCCAAGCCCCAGAAGCACGCTGAGTGGATTGTGTAGCCACATTTTCTTGATGAGCTTTGTCTGTTGTACCATGTGTAAGTGAATACTTTTTTTTTGATTAATAAATGGTTTTGGAGGTAATGCGCTAGGCTGGTGGGCCCTCTCTTGTCTGTGTTGAGCTTAGACCTAGGATGCATGGTGGCTCTACATGGACACAAGATCTGAACTGAAGACTTACTGAAGTACTTGCAGGCACCACAAGGTACAGCACTTCTGGACCAAGGTTACCTTAGTTGGGTGTTCAGGCCTGGTTAGGTTCACTTTCAGAAAAGACCAGCACACTTTATGTATAAATTAGGACAGGGGAGGGTACCTTCATTTAAAACCTAAGGCTTCATGTAAACTTGAGTTTAGAAACTTTTGGCATTTTTTTGTCAAAGCTCCTCAACTCCATAAAAACCTGTGTGTCCATGTACACATATGCTTTTATCAGAGTTTTTACCAGGAGCTGCTGTTCACGTGGAACAATAGAGTTCGGGAAAGGAACCATTTGAACAGTGGTCAAAGTAGGCTACGTATACATAAAGCCTAAGGCTAGCCAGACAGGTAGATAATTTTGTGAAAGGAACAAGAGAAGTCTAATAAATTCTGCCATCCATGCTAAGCTATGTGGATGGAGGAATCTTCCCTGCCAGCCATTGTATTCTGACAGCTGGCACCCACTGCAGTCAGTTTACTCGAAGGTGACTGTTCCTGAATGGCTGACAATTTTCCATGTCTCTCATGGCTCAAACTGCATCCAATTGAGCATGAATCGGGCAACAATTGAGCCATTTATAGCAACCTTAACTTCAGCTAAAACAAGGTGGACTATCTGTAGACATCTGTCTACTTTGCTTTTCTCTTTCACAAAGTAGTCAACTCCCACAGGAAGGTAGCAGGGGGCTGAAACAACACTTGAGGATGCCCTGACCCATAAAAACTAAAACCAATATAAAATCAGTTCTATTAGGACAGATTTTCCCTCATAACTTCCAGATGGGTACTGGGTAGTGGGATAACAAAAACTTTCAAATACTCCCTTAGCGGAGTGTATCCTTCCTACTGGACGCTGTGTGATGGATCACAGACCAGGACAGACCTCCTCAGTACGGATTTTATCCGATGTAGTGCTGGTGATGCCTTAATGTATAATTAGCTGCACATAATTATTCCAATTATACAGGGATGCTGGTGGACTTGATTGTTTCATAGCATAAAAACAAAAATCAATGGACTTCTCAGGGGTTGTGCAATTAAAGTACGGGGAAAGCTTGTTTGGCTGTACTTCTCTTGTGGATCACAGGAGTGCAGTTCTAAACTCCTGTGACCCGTTTTCAGCAGACAACGGGCTGGAGCCCGCTGTCGGCTGATGTCACAGAGCCGGTCCAAGCTGGGGCAAGATTGCGACAATATGGTTAGGATCCGCCCACAACTCTGGACCGCCTCCTGGTTCAGCCTCTCAGCGAGACACTGAGAGCCTGAGCCAGCTGCCCTCGCCCCCTCCACAGCCCAGCGCTCCAGTGAGTGCAGGGGGCAGAGCAGAGAGCCGCTGACTAACAGTCACCGACTCTCTGCTCAGGAAGCTGTAATTACTGAGCGATTAGCAGTCTTTGATCACTTGGTTCTCAGTCTTAGAGCCAGCAGGGGACAGATGCTGCATCCATCTAGGGAATTCTGATTCTTGAAAAAAAAAAAAAAAAAAAAACTTCTAAGATCCCACTTAACTTCACTATTCACAGATTATTGGAGTCTGTAGGCCATGGGGTTGATTTACTAAAACTGGAGAGTGCAAAATCTGGTGCATGGTAGCCAATCAGCTTCTAAATTCAGCTTGTTCAATTTAACTTTGACAAAAGAAACCTGGAAGCCGATTGGTTTCTTTGCAGAGCTGCGCCAGATTTTGCACAGACAAAACAAAAAACTCTCCAGTTTTAGTAAATCAACCCATATAGGTCTGTAAATACAAGATTGGGGTAGTTTAGGCACAATAAGAAGCTATTATATGAAGCAGCACACTTCTTGTAAGGTATGGTATACAATATTTTTTCATACAGTGAAAGATACAAAAGACATCATACAGGCATCGCCCGAAGTAAACAGACTTGGCTCAAAACATGGCTGCTTCCTGTCCTTGAAAACAATCAAAAGCCAAGCCTTTAGGGACACCCCTGTCCATGGATATTTTGGGGGGGGGGGGTCACCATGGTCTCAGCTCGCCCTTGGCACTTACCTACAAAGAATTTCTTGTTGACAAACCTAAAAATCAGGCTTTCAGTGAGAGTTCCTGCCCTTAACTGAAGAGTGAGACAGAAAGGGTGGGCTAATGGGAGGTTCAGATCTCAAATACAGAGTCCCTAGTACAAAGAAGAAAGCAGGAGGAGCAGCGACACGCTGTCACCAACACAGAGGGGATTGGTGGGGCACAAGCTTAAATTTCACTTTATTAAAGTGGTTGTAAAGGCTGAAGGTGTTTTTTTTTTTGTTAAAGAAAAACCCATGTACAGCAGCACTGCCCCACCCCCAAACTTACCTGAGCCCCATTTCAACGATGTACACAAGAGCCTCAGCTCTCTCCCTCCTCATTGACAGACAGCAGCAGTAGCTACTGGTTTCCGCTATGATCTATCACAGCTAGTCCAGTGAGCCAATGAGGACAGAGCAGGGGTGGGGCGGAGCTCCGTGTGAATAGACACACGTAGCAGCGACTCGGGTGCCCCCATAGCAAGCTGCTTGCTATGGGGGCACTTGGCAGGGGAGAGGGGCCAGGAGCACTGGCGGGGCACCCGTGAAGAGGACTGGGGAGGAGCGAGCCATGCTTGGGTGCCTCCATAGCAAGCTGCATCCTATGGGGGCACTAGGCAGGAGGGAGAGGCCAGGAGCGCCCGCAGGGGACCTGAGAAGAGGAGGATCGGGGCTGCTCTGTGCAAAAACATTACACAGTGGGTAAGGATAACATGATTTTTTATTTTTTTTACAGTTACTTTTAATGTCAATTTAAGTCATGTGGCATAAGGTGCAGTTAAGTTCAGTGGTAGGGTTGTAACCCCCAATTCTGTGCGTGAACCACAGATTTGTCAAGTGGCAAGGACTACATGGGGATTTGCCCGCCAACATTAGTGCTGCGGATATCAACCGAGATAAGCGTACAAGCACACTGCATAGATTAACTGACCAGTATTACCGCACAAAAAAAACTTACACTGAGTGGAAATATTCTCCAAATTCGACTCATCTGATGGGTAGGTGTACTAAAATACTGTAGATTGGCTTCCTTTATCATCTCTGCACCCCCAGCCCACTTCTGTAACCAAGCTGCCAGTGTTAGACTGACAGCATTGACTGTCTCACCCCTGTCATCCGTTTGGCTCTGCCTAAGAACCAGCATGCAGAAAATGACAGGAAGCCAATATAAAAACAGAACCCGGGTATTTGTTCTAGCAGTATTAATACATTTATTTTCCTTTTACCTAATCCATTCATCTGGATTAGAAAGTGCTTTTTTTTTTTTTTTTTTTTTTTTAATATTGTCTGGGATTAAATTCTCTCTTGGCTCAGCTAGCTTAAAAATAGGTAATATGGACGTGTAAACGTTTAAACGATTGTACACGACAAAAACAAGTTAAATGTATCCTTTCCCAGAGGCTCTCTCTCGCTGCCTTTATTATATATCATAATGATGTTTTATTTATCCAGCATAACAAGGATTTTTTTTTGATTTTTTTTAAAACACAAAAAACCTTTTGTGCCATTTTATAAACTAGCTTTTTATCGGCGAGGACACAGACTAAATAAATTGTTTCTCAGCTCCAACAGCTTACGGTGTAGATGGTTAAACTGCCGTAGATCGGGGGGGGGGGGGGCACGGCCTTCTCAGAAAGAACAGACACTGAATCTCGAAGGTCACTTTGCAGGATCACCGCATGCAAACCAGACAGGTACAGCTAATGTAGATTAATTTAGAAATCGCTTACAAGGTTACAATTGCATAAATATTTCGGAGTTAAAAAAAAAAAAAAAAAAAAAAAAGAAGAAAAGTCAGTTACACAGAAAAGGGGGGGGGGGCTAGATAGATATAATTCTGGTATATATCTCTGTAAAATAAAAAAATATCTCTTAGAATTGAGCTTTTGACACACGCTTACTTAAATCCTGCGGAGTGCTTGCTTGCTATAGAAATTAAATGCAATTTTATAACTAGGAGTATAACAATTCTTCAGCTAATATTTTATAACACCAGAAACAAAACCATATATGGGCTTTTTTTCCTGTTAAAAAAAATTAAAAAAAAAAAAAAATTTTTTTTTTTTTTTTAAAATGAAAATATGCATCACTTTACCTTCAAATTTTAATTTAGATAGCAAGCCGTAAGGATTTATTGCACCATGGTGTAGCAGCAAGAATCACAAATGACTTTGAACACTGATAAAATTATACTCTCCACTCCTGTTTGTTGTGTGTGTATATTTTTTTTTTTGTTCAAGCAGTCAGTAGGATATATTCAGTCTCGAGGTCCAAGTCCTTTTAGCCCTTTCAAAAAAAAAAAAAAAAACAAAAAAAAAATAATTAAAGAAAAAACAAAAAAAAAAAAAAAAGTTTATCTGTACACAAGGTGGGCTAGCTGGGAGGATTTGTAATTTAGCTGATTGTTTGGTGCAAATTTATGATATTCGCTCTTCCGGCAGCAGTAATCGCGAGTGTAAGCGCTGACGCAAGCTTCGCAGGAAACTTTGGAGCAGACTGTGCAGGTGAGAGAGGCACCGGGCCTGTTGCAGAAACTGCAGCGCAGAGAAGAAGAAGAAGAAGAAAACTTCATTTTGGGGTTCGGTTGAGATGACGGGTCTTGGGACGAACTGACATAAGTTGACTTCTCACGCAGCCCCGAACCCGAGGAGTAACTGTCAATTTGAGCTGAAGTATTGATAGACAGGTTGCTCTGCTTGAGCGTAGGACCCTCCGGGCGATAGATGAGCAAGCTCTCACACTTTTGGCATAAGGGACCACCAGAAGACAGGCCGCAGCTTTGGCACTTCATGAATACTGTCTCTTTGGCTAAAAGTGAACGCTTGTGATGAGACGGATTAATCTTGTTTTCAAAGAGCCAGACGTCGGGTTTGGCAAGTTCCTGCCGCTTCACGCCGACCATTCTAGAATCCAGGTCGGTGTATAAATCTACCTCATCGTCAGCGGGGTAATAACCGTAGGTGTGGTTTGCTCGGATCAGTCCGTTGGGGTTGGAGGAAATATTTAAAAATTCGTCAGAGCAGCCATGCAGAGAGCTAGACATGGCCAGTAAAGACGGAGAGGGGCGTATAATCTCATCCTTGAGGTCATCTTCCAAGTCTACCAGAATGGGCTCCTTTCTCAAGTTAAGGGAGGGCGTCAAAGGAAGCTTGTTTTTGCTGTCCCAGTAGCTGTCGTACGTGTCGACCGATTTCGATGGCTTTGTGACCTTCTGTTTTAAATAGTCCTTAGATGGTGCTCTCTCGCTGGCTGACTTCTGAAGGACCATCCTAGTCATGGATATGTTCAGGCTCTCTTTACATTCTGACCGCCTCTTCATTTCGTCCGTGCAGCCCCTCACGTCCTCGTTGCTGTTCTTTCGCTCGTTTACCACGTCCACCTCCAAGTAGCCTTTAGCCTTGACTTGCAAGTAAATTTCCAGCAGAAGCTCGCATTCCACTCGTGCCAGGAAAAGCTCAAAGGCCACTCTTTTGACTTGTGTGGTGTCCACGTGGTCTTTAAGCCTGTAGACCGTGCCGTATTCTTGAACGTAGCCCATGTTGTTTAATATATGCCTGATGTCATCGTCAATTAAAGCAGCTCTAACGTAGTAAACAAATGGCCCGGTATAAGTCTGCAATATAAGAAACAAAATGTCAAAACAGAAACGCCAGCAGAGACATGAAATAAGATCTAAAACATGTTGCAGAGTAAATGGAAAGAATAAAAAAAGTAACAATGATGTTCGTGCCTAAGGGTAAAACAAATCTTAAAGCCGAAGCACAATTTAGCAACTTTGACATGCATTTTTCAGGACAAATAGGGCATTCATTTGGTGGTAAATGGTAATGGATATCTCCTTTTTTTATTATTAAATTAAAACTGGCCCAAATTAATTTAATAAATAATAGAAAAAACTTTTATTTTTATTTAGCTGTATATTTCTTGCTACTACCATAACCTTCCACCAAAGGTGGAAAAAATTATTTTCCCTGCACACACACAAAACACTGACACTAATACAAATAAAAAAAAAAATAAAAAATAATAAACGACCCTGACCTAGATCAAACCCTGATCTAGGTCAGTGTCAAGGTCAGCAATTTTTATTAGTATCAGTGTCAGAGGTGGGCTTCACAGTGACCGAGGATTATGATATCCAATCGGAGACTATCACAACGATCAGGTGACCCGGAATCGGGAGTGCCGGGTCCTGATCGTTAGTACAGGGTCCAGGGCTCTCGGTGAGTGGGAGCGTGTTGTGTGGCCTTGTGTGACACATGCGATGTAGATCAGGGATCTCCAAACTACAGCGCTCCAGCTGTTGCAGAGATTACACGTCCCATGAGGCATTTTAAAACTGACATTCACAGACATGACTGGGCATGATGGGAAGTGTAGTTCCAGTCACAGACATGACTGGGCATGATGGGAATTGTAGTTCCAGTCACAGACATGACTGGGCATGATGGGAATTGTAGTTCCAGTCACAGACATGACTGGGCATGATGGGAATTGTAGTTCCAGTCACAGACATGACTGGGCATGATGGGAATTGTAGTTCCTGAACTGGAGGGCCATAGTTTGGAGACCCCTGATGTAAAGGAACCGATCCCCCTTCCATTTTCCTCCTGCAGCCACTGAAAGGCTGTTGGAGGAAACTGGAGGGGGATAGGTTTCTATAAATGGTGCCCCTACTATCCAGGTATGCATGGGGCCAGGCCGCAGTTGCGGCCCCTGTACGTATGCACCCCCCACCCATATTGTCCTTATACAAGCAGTGTGTACACGATTCACGTGGTCAGGGTCTGACCTGTAAAATTTCATTTCATTGCTGCAGTCTACAGCTGCAAAAAAATAAAAAATAATATGTCCAAAGTCAAACATCTCCTCACCTTGATATTCTTGTATTCTTTCTTCCAGGGATAAAGGAAAAGATTAATACCGACAGTCTCCAGCAAAGCCGCAGCATTGTGAAGTGAGCGCAGATTGGAAGTCCGCAGGGATTTGAGAGAATTCTCGCACACGTCATAGAAGCGGATCAGCCGGAATCGATGAGCGGGGTCAATTTTGGGGAGGCTGAGTAAGGCCGAAGCGGCTGTACGTAGGTACTCATCGCTGATGGCTCGCTGTTTGCTGTCTGAGGCTTCCAGTTTGGACTCGTGGAACTGTACATATTTTCTGAAGAGGTCTTCTTTGTACTTTGTATCCATTGAAAAAGGGGTTCTGGTGACGGCTCGGCAGTTACCTCATCTCATCCATGGCTTTCCTGTCACGTCAGGATGTAATGAAGAGATGGGGTGATCAGTCATTCTGCTGAAGAGGACTCTGGAGGAAAAAAAAAAAAAAAAGAAAGAAGGAAAGGGGTCATTAGATATATGTATGAGAAAATTCTCTAGGAATGCTCACTGAAAATGATCCATGTCACAAGAAACGCTTTATCAGAATAGCCATCCCCTCCCTGGAATTTCTGACAGATCTATGCAATAAAGGTTCTGTGTTTTATTAGAGTCCGTGCCCTACCCAAACTTTAATGAGCTACAGAACTTCTGTAAATCACGCTCATCGGTAGTTAAAGGGATGACTTAACTGTGCTCACCATTCATCCTTGCTGGATGTTTAAAGCTGAACGCTTTCAATTAAAGTGGTTCTAAAGGCAGAAGGTTTTTTTGTTTTTTTTTTTATCTTAAAAGCATAATAATATGCATGAAGATTAAAAAAAAAAAAAAAAAAAAAAAAAAAACAACCTTCTGTGTGCAGCAATCCCCCCCCCCCCCATACTTACTGGAGCCCCATCCCCAGCAATGTTGCACGAGAGTCTCGGCTGTCTGAGACTCTCCCTCCTCATTGGCTCCCGCTGCTGTTATTCAAAGTCAGTGAACCAATGAGGAGAGATGAGGTGGGACCAAGCTGCTGCTCCATGTCTGAATGGACACACAGAACATTGGCCCGGGTGCCCCCATAGGAAGCCACTTGCTGTGGGGGCAGGAGGGAGGGGCCAGGAGTGTCGGCAAGGGACCAAAGAAGAGGAGGATCTGGGCTGTTCTGTGCAAAACCATTACACAGAGCAAGTAAGTATAACAGGTTTGTTATTTTTAAACAAAAAAAAAAAAATTAGACTTTAGTATCACTTTAAGTATATTTCTCATTAAACACAAAGGATATCAATTTACTTGGTCTGCACCAAATGCCTTTGCAAACCCAGATAGATATTTAGTTGTAAAAAGTAGGTGTGACATTATCACTATGCATAAGCTATGCAGAAAGCATAGGTGTGGGAGGGGCCCAGCAGGCTCCACCAACCACAGAATGCCTGCCAAAAACAACAGCAGTGGGCGGAGACAAGACCAGTCCCCCCTGCACAAGGAGAGAGCGCAGCAATGAGCGGTCTTTATTACACGAAGTCTCACACTGGATTACTGCACAGATCTGGAAGAAATACACAAAAGCACACCGAGAATCAAGAAGCCGACACATGACTCTTGTACTTCTTTGCAAACGATTTAAAGCCCAGTTTGTCACTACTTAACGTCAATTTAAAACTACATGTCTATCTAAGACTACCCTGCTTCTGTGCATTGTCACCCTGTTATCATCACCCCCAACTTCTGGTGTAACTGTAAACCTAGTCTAAAGCCTCATACACCTCATACCTTATATATTTTCTGAAAGCAGACACCCTAGAGAATAAGATTGTGGTAGTTTAAATGTCACGCGATTACGGTCTAGGAAACAAAATTTCAGTAAAAAAAAAAAAAAAAACAAGAATTTACTTTTAATGTTTTTTTTTGGGGGGGGGGGCGGGGCACAAAAATGCAATAAAATTACCCAATTGTTTGGTAAAATATAAAAGCCAAGGTTGCACCGAGTAAATAGATACCCAACACATCAAACCTTAGGACATATCAGTACCCTATATTAGGACGCTTTAAAAGCTCCACTATTGGTCATCAGTTTAGCATTACAAAGGGGACCTGGTGATAGAATGATTTCTCTCTTTCTGGCGTGCGTGGCGATATGCAACAACATCGATGATGTGGGGGCCTCAAATTTTTATTTTTTTTTTGTGCTTGGGCGTAACTTTTACAAGTAAAAAACATTTTTTTTACTTAACTTCCCCTCCACATTACATTGGGGACAAAAAGTCCCCTTTGTGATTTTTTTTTTTTTTTTTGGGGACAGGTTCTCTTTAATGAAACATCTAAAAGACCCCCCCAATGTCTCTCCTGTGCTCCACATCACACCAGGGAAACCGTCAACAGGGACCTGAAAGTGATGTCACATGTCACTTCTGGGTCAACAACTAGAAGGGGAGGAGACTGCTTTCTTCTCCCCTCTACCCGGGGGCACCCGCGATGCCCAGCCCGCAGATGGGCAAGTAGAGCCTGGGATACATAGCAGGGGGGCCTAATGGGATGCAAAGTCAGTCTTGAGCCACTGCTGTCCAATCATATGGCTAGTCAGACTTTCCGATACCCCCAAAGCATAAAGCAGTACATTTCAGCAGTAAAAGTATTGCTTGTCAGATATAAAGAGCGTTCAGTCACATTGAGTTTAGATGGAGTCATACTGAAAACAAAGTATAGTATTTCCATTATGGTATGAGATCACACCTTAAATATTACCCTTCTGAGCAATGATTTCCTGCTTCTATTTAATGTGCGTGAATAAACCCAGGGGTTTTCTACATCTCCGAAATTCCCCACCGCCGCTCCGGCCCAGTCACAACAGCTACAGGAAGTCACATTCAACATTGTATAAAATGATGTGAGAATCTGTACACAGCACACATGTATCCCTGTTTCATCTATCTATCTGCTCCAATAAGACACTACAAGAACCAGCTCAGTCTAATGCTTTCATCAGATGGTTGCATCAAATGCATTGCAAAGCAAATCGCTGCAGGAATGTCCTGCTGCAACTATCACTCACTGATGCACTAGTGCAGGGATATGCAATTAGCGGACCTCTAGCTGTTGCAGAACTACAAGTCCCATGAGGCATAGCAAGACTGAGAGCCACAAGCATGACACCCAGAGGCATGATGGGACTTGTAGTCTTGCAACAGCTGGAGGTCCACTAATTGCATATCCCTGCACTAGGGCAACACTCCTGCTAACTGCTGCTCAGCTGGTGAAGGATTTCTGCTCAGCCAATCTTAGAAGTCCCGCAGCTCTGAAGCTGAACTCTGGGGATCAATAAATATTGTCTAAGTACAGTTGTCATGTGCATTCTTTCTTGAATCTCAGAGAACTTTGTGTATTTCTTCCAGATCTGTGCAGTCATCCAGTGTGAGACTTCCTGTAAAAAAAGACCACTCACTGCTGCTCTCTCTCCTTGTGCAGGATGACTTGTCTTGTCTCCGCCCCTTCCTGTTGTTTTTTTGCAGGCAGCCTGTAGTAGGTGGATTCTGCTGGGCCCCTCCCACAGCTCTGCTCTCCACACATGGTATGTATAGAGATATATTCCATAGGAGAAGAACAGCCAAAAAAGCTTTGGTCTACAATTCAATTTTAACAACATGCAGACTGCGGCATTATAGTTTCAATTAAAATGGCTCTAAATGAATGTAAATAATCTTCTGCCTAATCCTTGGGAATCAGAAACCACTGATGTTTTTCAGAGATGTTATAAATTAGGGTGAAGCTGTAATCCTTTAACCACTTGACCTCTGGAAGATTTATCTCCCCCACCCCCATGACCAGGCCATTTTTTGTAATACAGCACTGCGCTACTTCGACAATTGCGAGGTCATGCGACGCTATGCCCAACATTTATGTTGTTTTTTTTTCCCAAAAAAGAGCTTTTATTTGGTGGTATTTGATCACCTGTGTGTTATTTTTTTGCGCTAAAAAAAACAAAAAATACTGACAATTTTGGGAAAAAATATTTTTTACTTTGTTATAAAACATATCCAAGAAAGAAAAAAAAAAAAAAATCTTTATAAATTTAGGCCAATATGTATTCTGGCAAAAAAAAAAAAAAAAAAAAAAAAAAAAAAAAAAAAAAAAAAGAAAAATCCCAATAAGCTTATATTGATTGGTGTGCACAAAAGTTGTAGCGTCTACAAACTATGGGGTATATACTGGAATTTTTATTTATTTTTACTAGTAATGGCGGCAATCAGACACTTACAGCAGGACTGCATTATTGCGGCAGACATTCTGACACTGTGGGGACCAGTGACACTAATGCAGTGATCAGTGCTAAAAATATGCACTGTCACTGTACTAATGACACTGACTGGGAAGGGGATAAACATCAGGGGGATCAAAGGGTTAAATGTGTGCCTAGCCAGTGTTTGTGTGTGCTGTTTGTACTAGGGGAAGAAACGGATTCTAGTGTCCCTGTGTTCTTTACAGACGATCAGCGGTTGCCAGAGGACATCGAGTGCCCCGGGACACACGCAGATCGGCTTCTGCTGTGAATATTCCCAACAGAAGCAGCGTGTAGCTACACTAGGATTCTGAGACCAGACTGTGTATGCTTTAACCACTTGCACAGATATACTGCGGCAAGGCAGCCCGGCTGCTAAAAACCGACGTACCTGTACGTCGGTCTGTGCATGTGATAGTGTTGTCCCAGTGAGCCCAGCCCCCACATAGTTAGAACACAGTTAACCCCCTTGGATCGCCCCCTGGTGTTAATCCCTTCCATGCCAGTGTCATTTATACATTGATCAGTGCATTTTTATAGCTCTGATCACTGTATTGGTGTCACTGTTCCCCAAAAAGTATCACTTAGGGTGACAATTGTCCGCCGCAATGTCGCAGCCCTGCTAAAAATCGCAGATTGCTGCCATTACCAGTAAACAATAAAAAAATAAATTTAACGCCCCTAAATCTATCCCCTATTTTGTAGACCAGTGTTTTTCAACTCCAGTCCTCAAGGCGCCCCAACAGGTCATGTTTTCAGGATTTCCCTCAGATGAAATGGCTGTGGTAATTATTAAGGCAGTGAAACTGATCAAATCACCTGTGCAAAATAATAGTTAGCCTGAAAACATGACCTGTTGGTGCGCCTTGAGGACTGGAGTTGAGAAACACTGTTGTAGACGCTATAACTTTTGCTCAAACTAATCAATATATGCCTATTGTGTTTTTTTTTACCAAAAATATGTAAAAGAATACATATCGGCCTAAATATAAGAACATTTTTTTGTTTGTTTTTTTGGATATTTATTATAGCAGAAAGTAAAAAAAAAAATGTTTTTCCAAAATGGTCAGCCTTTTTTAGTTTATAGTGCAAAAAATAAAAAACCGCAGAGGATCAAATACCACCAAAAGAAAGCTCTATTTGTGGGGAAAAAAAAAGGACATCAATTTTGTTTAGGTAAAGGGTCGCACGACCGCACAATTGTCAGTTAAAGCGACGCAGTGCCGTATGGCAAAAAAATGGTCTGGTCATGAAGGGGGGGGGGGGTAAAACCTTCCGGGGTTAAAGTGGTTAAGTAAGATTTATTTAGGGTGAAACCAAGATCCATCCCAACATCAAACAACAGTAGACAGAGATATATGTGAACCAAAAACGAAGTGACAAGATACCTAATTAAACGACCTTTAACAGAAAGCCTACCTAATCTATACAAATGGGGAACACAGAAAAGCAGGGTAACAGGTGCAAGGAACATATAGGAAAGAGAAACTTAAACTGGGATCAGGAACAAAGGGGGGTGAGTTGGAACAAGGCAGCAGTGTTTAAGGTATAGGTACAAGGCAAAGAGCAGGAACAGGATAAACAGCTGGCAATATCTGTCAGCAAAGCAAAACACTTATGCCTCGTTTCCACTGAGCGGATCGGTTCGGGTCGGTACAGTTTGAATGGCCTAGAATGGTCTGGTCTATTCTGGTGGGACCACAAGGGGCCATACAGGGTTTAGAAAAAATGCCTCAGCATAGCACAGCAGAGGGTTTTCTGTCAGCCAATCAGTGGAATGTATCGTAGCTCCGCCCTAACCGAACCGTTCCATTTTCTATGGCCCCACATCTGAAGCAGGACCCTGAATGGAGCGGTACGGTTCGGTTGTATGGGCCGCTTTCATAATGGAAACACCCAAAATAGCGTTACGTACCGAACCAAACTGATCCGCTCAGTGGAAACGAGGCATTAGACCCCATACACACTATACAACTTTTGTTGTCAGAATTCCTTCAGATTTACCAAAACCATGTAGTGCAAGGGCCTGCCTGATTGCATAAAAATTGAAACTCTTATTGTTTGACATCATATTATATGGTTTTGGTAAATCTAAAGACAAAAATCTGCAGAGAATCTAGTGTGTGTGTGTGTATGGGGCTTAAGGCCGAGTTCACACTGGAACACGCAGTGGGCTCCCAGCAAGAGTCCGGTGCGTCTCCATTCACCGTTTCAGGTCCGATTTTAGCCCGAATTTTGGACTGAATTCGGACCTGAAATGGACAAAAGGACACACAGGGCTCCGATGCAATTCGCACAGGACCTGCTGCGGAGATGTGTGAACCATCTCCATAGAGAGCCTGTCACAATCTCCTGCTATGCGAATTGGATGTGGGTTTTTCGCATAGGTGTGAACCCATTCTAAGGCCCCTTTCATACTTATATGACTTGTCCCACGATTTTGTACTGCAAAATCGTATGACAAGTCATTCTCCATGATTTTCAATGACTTCCATTCATATTGGCACGACTTTAAGTCGTGCTGACTTCAAAGTAGTCCCTGCACTACTTTGGTCCAACTTCCATGCGAGTTGTACTCCATAGACCTCAATGTTAAACCCTCAAGTAGCATACACATCGAGTCTATGAGTACTATGAGTCCCTAACCCAAAACAATCTTACTTTGCCTAACCTTCATACTTGTGGCTTTGGGCTTTAAAACAAAAAAAAAAACAAAACAAAACAAAAAAAAAAAAAAACTTAAAAATGGACCTGGTTGCATAAATATATTTGACAGGTCACAATATACAGCAGCAGTATCATTGTTCAAAAAACAAAAAAAAAAAAAAAACAAAAAAAAAAAAACAACCTTCAAACCATCCTGGACATTACAAACACAGCCCAGAACTGCACAGATACCAGGATTTACAGAATTGCATAATGCTCAATTGAAGACGGAGCCGTCCTTCCGGAGAGGAAAGCAGATGAACACAGGGGGAGTGATCCCTGCGACAGGCAATAGATACAGTGCATCCGGAAAGTATTTATAGCGCTTCACTTTTCCCAAATTTTATGTTATAGCCTTATTCCAAAATAAATCTCATTCATTATTTTCCTCAATTCTACAAACAATACCCCATAATGACAATGTGAAAGAAGTTAAAAATAAAAAACAAAAATCCTGTGTACATAAGTATTCACAGCATTTGCCACGACACTCAAAATTGAGCTCAGGTGCAATCAAGTTTCCAATGATCATCCTTTCATCCTTGAGATGTTTCTGCAACTTGAAGTCCACCTGTGGTAAATTAAGTTGATTGAACATGATTTGGAAAGGCACACACCTGTCAATATAAGGTCCCACAGTTAACAGTGCATGTCAGAGCACAAACCAAGCCATTAAGTCCAAGAGGCACAGATCTAGGGAAGGGTACAGAAAAAAAATGTCTGCAGCATTGAACGTCCCAATGAGCACAGTGGCCTCCATCATCCGTAAAAGGAAGAAGTTTGGAACCACCAGGACTCTTCCTACAGTGGGCCGCCCAGCCAAATGAGTGATCAGGGGAGAAGGGCGTTAGGGAGGTGACCAAGAACCCAATGGTCACTCAGACAGAGCTCCTGCGTTTCTCTGTGGGGAGAGGAGAACCTTCAAGAAAAACAGCCATCTCTGCAGCACTCCACCAATGGCCACTCTACCATACAGGGCTGTATGGTAGAGTGGCCAGACAGAAGACACTCCACAGTAAAAAGGCACATGACAACCCGCCTGGAGTTTGCTAAAGGGCATCTGAAGGACTCTCTCTGAGAAACAAAATTCTCTGGTCTGATGAAACAAACATTGAACTCTTTGGCCTGAATGGCAAGCATTATGTCTGGAGGAAACCAGGCACCGCTCATCATCTGGCCAAATGCCATCCCTACAGTGAAGCATGGTGGTGGCAGCATCATGCTGTGGGGATATTTCTCAGTGGCAGGAACTGGGTGACTAGTCAGGATCGAGGGAAAGATGAACACAGCAATGTACAGAGACATCCTTGATGAAAACCTGCTCCGGAGCGCTGTGGACCTCAGACTGAGGTGAAGGTTCATCTTCCAACAGGACAACAACCCTAAGCACACAGCCAAGATAACAAGAGTGGCTACGGGACAACTCTGAATGTCCTTGGGTGGCCCAGCGAGAGCCCAGAAATGAACTCGATTGAACATCTCTGGAGAGATCTGATAATGTCTGTGCACTGACGCTCCCCATCCAACCTGATGGAGCTTGAGAGGTCCTGCAAAGAAGAATGCGAGAAACTGGCCAAAATTAGATGTGCCAAGCTTGTAGCATCATACTCAAAAAGACTTGAGGCTGTAATTGGTGCCAAAGGGGCTTCACCAAAGTATTGAGCAAAGGCTGTGAATACTTATGTACATGGGATTTTCTTCCTTTTTTATTTTTAAAAATTTTGCAAAGATTTCAAACAAACTCCTTTCACATTGTCATTATGGGGGATTGTTAGTAGAACTTTGAGTAAAATAATAAATTGAACCAATTTTGGAATAAGGCTGTAACATAACAAAATGTGGAAAAAGCGAAGCCCTGTGAATACTTTCTGGATGCATGGTACTTGGAAAGGTTACACTGACACATTACTGCACAAAACATGAAAATATATATCCGACGCCAAGACCATCAAGACCTTGGCAACCTCTCGCCATCTGCGTAACGCATACAGAATGTGCGCCATGCATCCACGGACAGCTGAGATTTCGGTGCCCTCAGCACAGTGACTGAGCTCTTGGTCTCTATAGTCACGATTGGGAGCCAGAGGGACTTGGCTCCCCATGTGTCTACTGTGAAAGCCAGTAAATGGTAATCCCCCCCACCCCCCCCCCACCCAATTTAAATGGATGCCAGGGATGGACAGGAAGGGTTAAACTTGTTTTGGGCCATTGGCTCAAAACACTGAAGCCTGTGGGTCAGAACAAACAGCCAGGCAACCTTTTCAAGAGGTCAGCAAAAGTAGACCTCCCCATCTCTCCTGACAAGTTCTGTAATCCATCTTTAGGACGCATTTCCGGCAGTGGCAGAAAATATATATACCGCTTTTCTGCCAATTTGTAGGATGCATGGCGGCGCGGTATGTAAATGTGTTATCAATCACAATGATGAAGAGGTGAGGAACAGAACTGCTGAACAGAACTTTTTTCCCGTGGAAGGCTGCTGGATCGGCTCAAGAGACGTCACACAGGATGGATGGTGCCTCTGCAAGCCATTTAATGTACACATCCACCTGCAGAGCAAATCCATTACACACAGCGCCGGGATCTCCCGAAATAGATGTACATCCTGTGTACAGTCTGAGCAAAATCCACAACAAAACTACGCAGAAACCCCCTGCAATCCCCCGTGTTTATTTCTCTTTACAAAATGCTACAAATACTGATCATTCCTGTAGTGAGCTGACAACACTGCCTCTGCTGCACCGAGACCCCGAGCAGTGTGGTCAGCCCTTTCTGAAAGACTACAGAACACCTCCCTACCGTGTGTTATGGAGATGAGCACACCTGGAAATGTTTATAAGTTGTAGTTGGGCTGGGGGAAGGAAGGGGGTTTCTGGGGTCCACATGTGCTTCTGATATTTTTTACGTTTACAGTCTCCCAGGCCCTGTGGTGGAGTCCATATGTGTCACTGCTGCCGCCTTTGTGTACATTTACATTTCTCCTGGTATCCAAGGTGGAGTTAAGACTAAAAGTGTGGTGAAGTCTATACGTGCCGTTGTTGCTGCCTTTGTTAAGCTTTACATTCCTCCTGGCCCTGGGTCCATATCTGCTGCTTTTGTTTACATTCCAACTGGCCCCTGGGCGAAGTCCATCCTCGGAGTGTGGTAGAATCTAGACGTGCCTCTGTCTTTGTGTACATTTATATCGCTCCTGGAGTTCATCCCGAGAATGTGCTACAGTCCCTATGTGCCATTGCTGCTGCATTTTAGGTTTACATTCCCCCGGGTCCCATGGTGAAGTCCATCCCGAGTCTTCTAGAACCTATATGTGCCGACACTGCTGCCTTTTGTTTACATTCCCCTGGGCCCTGTAATGAAGTCTATATGTGCCGCTGCTGTTGTCTGTGTTTACATTCCCCTGGGCCCTGTGGTGAAGTCTATATGTGCTGCTGCTGTTGCCTATGTTTACATTCCCCTGGGCCCTGTAATGAAGTCTATATGTGCTGTTGCCCGCGTTTACATTCCCCTGGGCCCTGTGGTGAAGTCTATATGTGCTGCTGCTGTTGCCTGTGTTTACATTTACATTCCCCCGGGTCCCATGGTGAAGTCCATCCCGAGTCTTCTAGAATCTATATGTGCCGACACTGCTGCCTTTTGTTTACATTCCCCTGGGCCCTGTAATGAAGTCGATATGTGCCGCTGCTGCTGCCTGTGTTTACTTTCCTCTGGGCCCTGTGGTTAAGTCTATATGTGCCGCTGATGTATTCCATGAGGGGGCACTACACACCACTCCTTACAGGAAGTGACAGAGCGCAGTGCAATCACATTCCCATCCCCATACTATTTATAAGGCTACTTTCACACTGAGGCGTGCGGGTGCTGGCGGTACAGCGGCACTAAATATAGCGCCGCTTTGCCATCCTTTTAGCGGCACGGTTTTAACCCCCCCCCGCTAGCGGCCAAAAAAGGGTTAAAACCGCCCGCACAGCACCGCTTTGCAGGCGGGTTTGGAGCGATCTCCCATTGTTTTCAATGGGAAGGGGCGCTTTAGGAGTGGTAAGTACACCGCTCCTACAGCGCTCCAAAGATGCGGCTTGCAGGACTTTTTAGACCGCCCTGCAAGCGCACCGCTCCAGTGTGACAGTCCTCGGGGCGTTCACATTGGATTGCATTAAGCAGGTCTTTCAGGGCGCTTTGCAGGCGCTATTTTTAGCACTTTAGCGCCTGCAAAGCGCCCCAGTGTGAAAGGAGCCTTATGGAGCTGTAGGAGAACATTCAGTGGGGCCCTATATCACATTGTTTATGATGAGGAGCTCCCTGTATAATACAGACGTAGTGCAACGTACTCCATATATGATAAGGACATGCTGTACATACACTGTGTATTCTACAATGTACATTATAATGAGATCACCTATACTCCATATATGATAAGGACATACAATACATGGTACCGAAAAAAAAAAAAAAAATTGATATATATCAATGTACCATATTATATATAAGGGGGTTCAGAGTATATTACAATGTATCATATATTACATGGGGGGGGGGGTATTATAAAGTACCATATACCGGTGGATAAAGAGTATATTACAATGTATCAACTATATAATTGAGGGGGTATATAATAGTCCATCTTACATTATATATTGGCGGGGGGGGGGGGGGTTCAGGGTATGTTACAAATGTATCATATATGGGGGGGTATGTTATAACATATTATATATTGGGGGGGTTCAGGGTATATTATACCGGATTATATATTGGGGGGGTTCAGGGTATTTTACAATGTATCATATATGGAGCGGTACTTTAGAACGTATTATATATTGGGGGGTTTATTGTAACGTATCAGATTAAATATTTGTGGGGGTGCAGAGTAGATTATATATGGTGGGTGTGTTATATATATATATGGGGGGGGGGTTCAGGGTCTGTTACAATGTATCATCCTCGGGTATCACAGATCTCAGCTCTCCCCCCACACTGGTATTTCTGGTGGGTGGTGGGGGGGGAGGGGTATTACAGGTGGCCCCTCTCTCACATACACACCTGGCTGGGACCTCCAGGGCGGCGCTGAGTCACGTGAAGCTGACGCCCTTCACCCCACCCCGGCCCCCCCCCCGATCATACACACCCGAGCCGGGGATGGATGCAGCGAGCGCTCCCTTCACCTCCTGAACCGCGGCTTCTTTCTCACCTCCGCCATTATGGAAGAACGCTTCACTTCCTCCTTCTAGCAACGTCAGCGCGCTGGCAGCTCGGGAGCGCGCGCGCCGATCCTACGCGATCCTGCTTCTCCAATCGGTCGCCCGCTACGCGCGCGCCCGCCGCTCCCTCCTCCAATCCCCGCGCAGGGGGGGGCAGATGCCCCCGCCCCTCTCACCTGTAAAGGGAGCTCTCCGCCGCTCAGCTCTTCCCCTGTGGATGTCCCCGCCCCCTCCCCTCCATCTACCAGGGAAGGATGTGTCAAGTCCCCGCCCCCTCTCACTGTGCGCGTGCCGCCCACTGTATCTGTATAGAAAAATGTTCCTGACTATTCTACCTGTACAGAGGATTGCCACGCCCACTCACTCCCCGCCTCCTCTGCTTGTGACCGATGTCCCCGCCCATAATGTTCTCTGTGTACCAGAGGAGCTTACACTCTAATGTCCCCCGCAGTCACACACTATTATTATTATTATACATTCATATAGCTCTGACATATACCACAGTGCTGTACAAAGAACACTGAGCCAGTCACATCAGTCTCTGTACCATAGGAGCTTACACTCTAATGTCCCCCCCACAGTCACACTCTATTATTATTATACAGTCATATAGCTCTGACATGTACTGTAGTGCTGTACAGAGAACACTGAGCCTCTCACATCAGCCTCTGCACCAGAGGAGCTTACACTCTAATGTAGGGTGACCAGACGGTTTCCAGGTACAATCCCTGGACTGAGGACACTGTCCCCGGACCAAGTCTGTCCCCAGCAGGGGCGGCACCAGGCATGGCGTCCTAAGCTCAGCGGGGGCAGGGTTGCCACCTTTTCTTCAAGCCAAACCCGAACACTTTAGCGGCTCACAGCTATATTTTTTTTAAGGGGGAATGCTGTGGACTCTGATGTAAAGGGGAACTCTGATGTAAGGGGGAGTGCTGTGGACTCTGGTGTAAAGGGGAACTCTGATGTAAGGGGGAATGCTGTGGACTCTGGTGTAAAGGGGAACTCTGATGTAAGGGGGGATGCTGTGGACTCTGGTGTAAAGGGGAACTCTGATGTAAGGGGGGATGCTGTGGACTCTGATTTAAAGAGGAACTCTGATGTAAGGGGGAATGCTGTGGACTCTGGTGTAAAGGGGAACTCTGATGTAAGGGGGAGTGCTGTGGACTCTGATGTAAAGGGGAACTCTGATGTAAGGGGGTTTCTGCTCACCGAACCTCCCACTTACATCAGAGTTCCCAGCATTTTCCCTTAAATCAGGGTTCCCAAATACCCCCTTAAATCAGAGTCCACAGGGCATCCCTTACATCTGAGTCCCTCCTACCTTAGTGTCTTCACTCGCTCGGAGGCAAGAGAGAGAAGGGAGAGACATCAGTCACAGACATTGAAAGGTGAGCTCACTCACCCAAGGATGGAGGCTCAGGTATCGACACCTTTCATCCACAATGTATCTGCCGGTTGCTAAACTTCAGATTTCCAGCCCACACATCCCTTTCCAGAGGACCAGAACACCGGGGATTGGAGTGTGGGCAGACAGAGTTGTAGTGGTGGGAGGAGGAGGAGCAGATCAAGCACTCTCTCCTCTCCTGTCCATGTATGGGAATGGGTCCTGTGCACACCCCTATGCACTCGGCGGTTCTGATCGGTTACTTGGGGAGCCAGGGTCCATTATGAATATTATGTCCGGGTTTAAGGAGATCTGAAACCCGGACATGTGATTTAAAACCCGAACTGTCTGGGTGAATCCCGGACAGGTGGCAACCCAAAGGGGGGGTGGGGGGGCAGGCAGCCTCACAGATGATAGGTGCGGTGGTGGTGGGGGAGTTACAAGCCAGGGCGGGAGGGGCACTTGCCCTGGTCGGAGTCTTTTAAGGCTGGAGGGGGGGGGTTGCCTGATTGCAAGCTTCACCAAATCCCCACCGTCATAGTGCCCAAACTCAGGCTCTGCTTCCAACAACGTCGATTTGGGTCTTCCATTTACAAATGCCCATTCAGTATCTCTGCTGCCGCGGCCACGATCCGATTTCTAATCAACAGCGCCCTTGTCTGTGAAAATCTGACAGCATCCGCCTCCCCCCCGCCGCTGCCCACCCTGCCCTTGCCAGTGCTTGTGGCTGGTTGGTAGGACCACCGGCATCCCATCAACCAATCAGGTCCTTGCCCCACCCCCAGGAGAAAAATGGAACTTGCATTCCTGGCTGGTCTCAGTGACCCACCTTCCTGGTGTAGAGTGGTGGCCCGTCCATATGTGGCGCAGGGGCGCCATCCCCCCAATCCATGCGCCCACTAATCCATGCGCCAGACACATGGATTTCAACTGTTTTATTTTTTGAAGCATGTGATTAGAGCCTGGGGCTTTGATTGGCTTCAAAAAAGGATGGGCTCGGGGCGCAGAGCACTGCGCCCCAAGCCCGCCCATTTGTGTGACAATAGCAAATTATTATTCGCTATTGTCTTCCTGATTCTCCTCCCGGCCAATCAGGAAGAGGGTCCTGAGATCCGATTGGCCAGGGAGTCTCAGGACCCACTTCCTGTTCTGCCGGGAGGAGAAGTAACGGCCCCAGAGTGAAGGTCCCCGCCATCTGCCTCCTAAGGTAAGGAGGTCTCTGTCCCTCCATTTGAGGAAAATATACTTAAAAAATAGTTTATCATTTGCCAATAAAAAAATAAAAATACGTCAAAAAAATCTGGTCACCTTACTCTAATGTCCCTCCACAGTCACACACTATTATTAGTATACATTTATATAACACCAACATATACCGCAGTGCTGTACAGGATGCAGTTACATAGTTGTAGAGTGTAATCTATGAATGGGAGGGGCTGTGTGTATCCTCTGTGGGTCTGTCAATCATAAATCTGATAATCAGTGTACATAAAGATGATTTCTCTGATTGGCTGGTTGCAGTTTGCTGTGACCCAGATGTAAATATCAGCAGAAATCATCTTCCTTGTGGAGAGTGTGCTTAGATATCTGTCTGTTCTGCTAAGCATCTTCTGTTGCATTTGTGGAACCCACCATGTTACATACACTATATTACCAAAAGTATTGGGACGCCTGCCTTTACACACACATGAACTTTAATAGCATCCCAGTCTTAGTCCGTAGGGTTCAATATTGAGTTGGCCCACCCATTGCAGCTATAACAGCTTCAACTCTTCTGGGAAGGCTGTCCACAAGGTTTAGGAGTGTGTCTATGGGAATGTCTGACCCTTCTTCCAGGAGAGCATTTGTGAGGTCAGGCACTGATGTTGGACGAGAAGGCCTGGCTCGCAGTCTCTGCTTGTCAGGTCTGTGTATGGAGATTGAGATGCTAAGATGGCTCCCCTTGGGGCTAAGTGCAGCGCGTTCCTGGAGTTGGGAACAGGAAGCACGGTGCCGAAAGGTTTGGTGCACTTTCAGAATGCAGGAGTTTTGGTGCGCTTTAAGAAAGAGCATCACACCTGCAGGATATAATAGAAGTCTATAGCAAAGCAAAGCTAGCCCAGGAAAGTTGCAGATGCACTGCGCTGCACCCGGTATACAGCAACACATCAGTTTGACAGCAGCCTTATAGGGGGCTCAGAACAGTAAGGGCTCATTTACTGAACATTTGTAGTTTTGGGGGTGGTAAAACCCCATAGTTAAGACGTGTTTTTTTCACCCCTGCCCCACCGCATCCTCTTTAGCTGCAGTGGCCAGGGGTCACCACCACTGGCTGTCACCAGATGCAGCCTGTCACTTGCCAATGTCGCCTGCCACCAGATAGAGCTTGTAACTTGCCACCGTTGCCTGCCTCCAGATGCAGCTTGTCACTTGCCACCGTCGCCTGTCACCAGATGCAGCGTGTAACTTGCCACCATCGCCTGCCACCAGATGCAGCATGTAACTTGCCACCGTTGCCTGCCACAAGATGCAGCTTGTCACTTGCCACCATCACCTGCCACCAGATGCAGCGTGTCACTTGCCACCATCGCCTGCCTCCAGATGCAGCGTATCACTTGCCACCATCGCCTGCCTCCAGATGCAGCGTATCACTTGCCACCATCACCTGCCTCCAGATGCAGCTTGTCACTTGCCACCATCGCCTGCCTCCAGATGCAGCGTGTCACTTGCCACCATCACCTGCCTCCAGATGCAGCGTGTCACTTGCCACCATCACCTGCCTCCAGATGCAGCTTGTCACTTGCCACCATCGCCTGCCACCAGATGCAGCTTGTCACTTGCCACATCGCCTGCCACCAGATGCAGCTTGTCACTTGCCACCATCGCCTGCCACCAGATGCAGCGTGTCACTTGCCACCATCACCTGCCTCCAGATGCAGCCTGACACTTACCATCACCTGTAAAGTGTATAGGCAATTTGTAAGGGTTTTTTTAGCAGTGAAAGACTAATGCTGCTTCTGGCAGCCTCTCCCCAGCGGCGTCTGAGTGTGGGTAAACTTGCACATGCGCATTTGCTGGTCTTATCCCCGAGTGAGGGCGGGCGGTGAGAGATGATGTAATCATCTCTCTATGCGCCCACGGCTGCAGCTCTGTCACTTCACAGCCCTTCGCGGCCCTGCTGTAAAGGCAGAACAGCTGTAATGTGAGGGGGGCAGTGAGAGATGATGCCGCCGCACCACTGATAGAGCAGCCTTGGCGGCCCAGCTGCAGAGGTGCCGCGGACCGGCACCAGTTCCGCGGCCCAGTGATTGTGGACCCCTGCAGTACAGCAAACAAGGGGTTAAAGCAGGCAGTGTTGTGTTCCTTTCTCACCACCTGCTTTAACCCCTTGTACCCCGCAAAAGCATGCAGTTGTGGGGCGCCTGCAGAGTGGCCTCATTTACTAGAATGGGTCATGATTAGCAGGCGGTAGCACCCACTAAGAGCAACAGGGGGGCTTAATCCCTGCTGCAGCATGTGTACACCTTTGGCTGCTACCTCAGCAGCTAAAGGGGGTAGGCAGGGCTGCTGATAGAAATCATGGGGCCCCGTACAGCCTACCTGACGGGGCCCCATTTAGCCCCACCCCTGGCCCCGCCCCTGGTCCCTCCATCAGCCCCACCCCTGGCTCCGCCCCTATACCGAGAGGCTAGGGTATATAGACAGGCTAGAGTATATAGACAGGCTAGGGTATACAGAGAGACTAGGATATACAGACAGCACCCCCCCCACCACCACCACCACCACCACCAATTTAACACAACTAGAGGATGATTGAATGATATGGAATCAGTATACACAGGTTTACGTCTTCTGCGAGATATTAAAGGAACACTCTAACCACCATGACCACTTCAGTGATTTGAAGTGATCAAGGTGGTAGGAGTCAGTATGTGGGACGGCATGAATATACTAAGGTGGTCTAATGATTGGCTTCTAACAGGGAGGCCTACACAGAGATCAACATTTGGGCGATCCCTGCTAAACTGAATTTTGATGTGTGTGTACCCAGCTTTACCTAATCCCTTGCTTCAGCTGGCTTCTTCCAGCGCTGACTGGTTCCCCGCAGTGCCCGTGTATGTTTTACTGACTATTCTCAGTTGCTCACACTTCAGCCCCCTTATCATACCATACAGGGTTAATGTTCCTGTATGGTATGTGATGAGGCTGAGGTTTTGGTGGAAGAAGAGGGCTCTGCAACTGGATGGAGCATGGAAACAGGTAGGTGAAAGTGTCTATCCCCCACCCCCCACCCTCCACACACACACATACACTGCAAGATTGGACTTTATTTAATTTCCTGGAGATGGGCTGTATTATATATATATATATATATATATGTATACACATTCTTTGCTGTTAATGCTCAAGTTTATAAATATGTTAGGAATATACTAGGACTTTTCAGGTGCTACATAAATATATTCTACATAGAATACATATTAAAAAGAATGATTTTGTGAAATGCATCTGTGTGTAGTACCAGAAAGTCCCATTATATTACCAACATATTCAGGAATTTTGCTTTCACTTTCACCATATCTGCCCTGCTGAGGTGCAGTGCAAGTTTACAGCACAGATTTGTACGGAGGCAGAACAATGGTGATTTACAGGAGAAGAATGCAACCTGTCACCTGTTTGTTGTCTTGCCTTGAGGAGAGCTCCGGAGTGTTGTCCTGCCTGCTGTCTGTCCCGAGGAGGGAGGAGGGAGGCTCGGGTGCTGACAGGAACACAAGTTCACTCCTCGAGCAGTGGCGATGCTCATGCTCCTGGGGTGACGCTCTCCTCCTCCCTCAGTCAGCCCTAGGCAATCACAGACTTTTTTTTTTTTAATTCGAAACTCTGTTCAGATTGCCTGGGCCCACCCCCGCTGGCCGGGCCCGGTACAACAGGGTCAGTTGAACTGGCTTATCAGCAGCCCTGGGGGTAGGGATTGGGGGTGGTAAAACTGTAACTCAACTGCAGGGTTCCCCCCCCCCAAACTTTACCTATGAACAAACCCAAAGGGTGTCATTGTCAAATGCAACTAAAGGCCCATTTACAAATGCAGCAGGCACTGCTGCTCCTCTGAAAAGTGATCCAAGTGTGTTTTGACAAATGCTGAGGAGACGACATGTTGCCTCCTCACCACCTGATTTAAACCCATGATTGCCGTGCAATGCACGCAATTGCGACACAGTAGTATGGTGTGAGGTGAGGTGTGAGGAGGCCACACTGTGCCCGGGGATCATTGACTTCTCCCGTGTTGTTCTGGTAGATCTCCACCTCTTTAAGGTTGCCTACCCCTGCCTTAGAGAGATTTACCTTTATGATTTGTCCCAGAAACACAAGAGGAAGTGAGAAGAAATCCCTTTGCAGTGACTGAAATCCCTTATCAGACAGTCGTCACCAGAACAGGCGTCCCCATTGGAAGATTTCCCCTCACCTCCTGTTCTGTAATTTCCCATCAAATTCAGTCCTGGTGACTACGGGCGAATCTCCTCTGTGGAGACACAGAAAACCCTGACAGAGACTGTAATCTTTTCCTTCATTATGTAAAACTAGAAAAGAGAGTTTCGGCTTTAGATACATCAATAGATACAAATTTAAAGCGGAACGCCACCCAAAAGGGGAGTTACGATTGTTTGCAAACTCACACCCCCCTCCACTGCCACATTCGCCACTGTTTGGGGTGGAGCGGGTACCTAACTGGTTTTGACAGGAACCTCTCCCACTTCTGCGGCGATCTGTGCGGACGTTCGTCCCCCCTCCCCCGCAGCCTTGTGGGACACATTTCAGAAGACTGCAGAACTGTTCACAAAGTGTAGCGCGGCTCGCGCAGTAGGAAACTGGCTGTGAAGCTGCAAGGTTTTACTGCCAGTTTCCCTTACCTAACATGCCGGCGCCTGCACCTGAAGCCCATTGAAGAATCGGGTGAGGAAATCGCTGGATCCCTGGACAGGTAAGTGTCCTTATATTAAAAGTCAGCAGCTACAGGATTTGTAGCTGCTGACTTTTCATTTTTTTTGGGGGAGGGAGACTGGAGCTCCTCTAAGCTCCCAATCACAACAGTGCAACTTTTCATGGGGTTTGACAGTTCCAAATCGCATGACAAGACGCACACCCATTGCTGGCAATGGAACCGTTCATATTGTCGTGACTCATGTCGCAGCGATTAAGAAAAAAGGTTCCTGCACTAATCTTTTACTGATTTTATTGCAACTTGGATAGACTTCTGTTAAATAAAGTCGCAAGTGCCAGTGAAATCAGCAGTGCAAATAGCACTGATATGTGGCTTTGAAATGACGCTGGGGTAGCGCGGTTCCAGAGCCGCACCGGTGTGAACCAGGGCTAAAATCGATGGCAGTGAGTTGCAACGTTGGTCAAGTTACATCCATTATTGAAGGAAGATTTGTCAAAAATGCAGCAAGGGAAAGTCCAGTGAAAAGAAAACCAGACAGTAACAATGTGTCACCCCCGAAGGGGATTTTTGCTTTACTGATTATTTCAAGGTATTTCCTCCTTTCACCTATCACTGGAATAAAGGTCATATAGACAGGTTCAGAAAGATAAGAGCGGGAAAGAGGGAGATGTGCTATAGTGATGGCTCTTGTGCTGTAGTCATCTGCTTAGAGATATTGGATTATATATATTATGTGTATATATATATATATATATATATATATATATATATATATATATATATATATACTGTATATAAGCAGTGCATGACTTTAGATACCTAAAGGTAGAGATGTGCAGGATGGAAAAATGTGTTTTGTTTCAAATTCATTTGTTAAGTTAATCATTTTGTTTCGTTATGTTACAATGATTTGTTTTCGGTTTTCTTTCCATATAGAATCGATTCATATTTTGGAAGTTATTTGGGAAGATTGGCTGTAAGCCCTCATGCACACAGGCTGTTAAAATAACGTTATGAAAACGCCAGTATCTTTGCAGTGATTTTTTTTAACTTTTTTTAGCTTTTTTCAGTGTTTTTGCAATAGCGTTTTTGAGCGTTTTTCCGTGTTAGCGTTTTTTAGCGTTTTTTTTTTTTCAAATTTTTTTTTTTAAATGGCCAAAAAACGTTAAAAAACGTTGGTGAATGACGTTTTTGAGCGTTTTTGAGCGTTTTTGAGCATTAGAGCGTTTTTACAGCTGAAAAACGTCTCTCAGAACCCACTGGTCCTGGGTTTTTTTTACAGCTTAAAAACGCCTATGCCACTTGCAGCTCAAAAACGCCTAGGTGGGCATGAAGCCATAGACTAACATAGACAGGCCTTTTTAAGCTGCAAAAAAAGCTCAAAAAAGCAGCTGTAAAAAAGTCGGTGAGCATGAGGACTAATCGTCATGTTAATTTGTTATTTATGCACTCTGTTTGGGTTGGATGGAGGTGGATCCATTAGATTTATAATATGACGAATGAAACTAAATTAACCATTTCCCGCCAACCTGGCCGCTTGGCAGGTGGGCTTTAATGGCGAGCCACCTACACTATATTGTTCAACTCTTCTGGGAAGGCCGTCCACAAGGTTTAGGAGGGTGTCTATGGGAATGTTTGACCATTCTTCCAGAAATGCATTTGTGAGGTCAGGCACTGATGTTTCATGTGGAAGGGAGTTTAACAAGACATGTGGCCACTCATTAAAATTAGAAGAAAAGAGGTTTAACCTTAAACTACGTAGAGGGTTCTTTAATGTAAGAGCAGCAAGGATGTGGAATTCCCTTCCACAGGCGGTGGTCTCAGCGGGGAGCATCTATAGTTTAAAAAATGTATTAGATAAGCACCTGACTGACTGTAAAATACAGGGATATACAATGTAATACTGACATATAATCACACACATAGGTTGGACTTGATGGACTTGTGTCTTTTGTCAATCTCACCTACTATGTAACTATGTTGGATGAGAAGGCCTGGCTCGCAGTCCCCACTGTAATTCATCCCAAATGTGTTCTATCGGGTTTGAGGTCAGGACTCTGTGCAGGCCAGTCAAGTCCTCCACCCCAAACTCGCTCATCCTTGTCTTTATGGACCTTGCTTTGTGCACTGGTGCGAAGCCATGTTGGAACAGGAAGGGGCCATCCCCAAACTGTTCCCACAAAGTTGGGAGCATGAAATTGTCCAGAATGTCTTGGTATGCTGACGCCTTAAGAGTTCCCTTCACTGGAGCTAAGGGGCCAAGCCCAACCCCTGAAAAACAACCCCCCACCATAATCCCCCCTCCACCAAATGATTTGGACCTGTGCACAAAGCAGGGTCCACAAAGACATGGATGAGTGAGTTTGGGGTGGAGGAACTTGACTGGCCTGCTCAGAGTCCTGATCTCAACCCGATAGAACACCTTTGGGATAAATTAGAGCAGAGACTGCGAGCCAGGCCTTCTCATCCAACATCAGTGCCTGACCTCACAAATGCTCTTCTGGAAGAATGGTCAAACATTCCCATAGACACACTCCTAAACCTTGTGGACGGCCTTCCCAGAAGAGTTGAAGCTGTTATAGCTGCAAAGGGTGGGCCAACTCAGTATTGAACCCTACAGACTAAGACTAGGATGTCAATAAAGTTCATGTGTGTGTAAAGGCAGTGTATAGTGTATATGCGTCTATTGGTAAACACTTTACGGTGCTGAGAGCGCAAGCTCCCAGCACAGTAACAAACGGTTACTGGAAAGCTGCCGGTGCATGCTTGCAATCGGAAGCTTTGTGATCATGTGACTGCTGTGGCTGCCAATCACAGCAGCCAGTCACATGCTCAGAATACCCGCCTTCGTCTCCTGGCATTTAGATGAGGTCTGAAGTGTATGCTTTGGGCTAATCTGAGGTCTGAGGTGTAGGCCGTGGGCTGATCTGAGGTTTGACGTGTCATTTCTTGGATGTGCAATGTGCTGCGCTGCAATGCATGCATGTCAGAGGTGCGTTGGGTTAACGTGTTGGGTTACTATAGACAATGGATGGCACTGCAACATGCCAACACATGGAATGTGTCCACCTACATTGCGGTAATGCACGTTACCACAACACTAAAATGTGATTGGGTGCTTAAAATAAGGTGCACATGGGCAGCCAGCCAGCAAAATAACAAAAAGTCTAAAATGTTTGTGGTACATTTGCCAATATATGTGAAGCTGCACTGCCACGTCAAGGCCCCTCTGCAAAGTCTACTCTGATGACATTTCCACATTGTGACATACAGAGCAAGAAATACATTCCCAGTCTAAACTAGTTAAAAAAAAAATCATTCAAAACTGAGGTTTTGGCTACATATACAATGCTGTGAAAAAGTATTTGCCCCCTTTCGATTTTTTTTTTTTTTTTGCATATTTGTCACACTTAAATGACTTATTATTACACAAAGTTAACCCAAGTAAATCCAAAATGCAGTTTTTAAATGATGGTTTCATTTATTAAGGCAAAAAAGCTGTCCAAACCTGCCTGGCTTTATGTGAAAAAGCAATTGCCCCCTAAACCTAATAACTGGTTGTGCCAGCCTTGGGGGCAACAACTGCAATCAAGCGTTTGCGATAACTGGTAATGAGTCTTTCACATTGCTGTCGAGCAATTTTGGCCCACTCTTCTTTGCAGGAATGTTTTAATTCAGCCACATTGGAGGGTTTTCCAGCATGAATGGCCTGTGTAAGGTCATGATACAGCATCTCAATTGGATTTCAGTCCGGGCTTTGACTAGGCCACTCCAAAACCTAAATTTTGCTTTGTTTGAACCATTTGCAGGTGGGCTTGCTGATGTGTTTCAGGTCATTGTCCTGCTGCATAACCCAAGTGCACTTGAGCTTGAGGTCACAAACTGATGGCCGGACTTTCTTCTTTAGGATTTTAAGGTAGAGCTCAGAATTCATGGTTCCATCAATTATGGTAAGTCGTCCAGGTCCTGAAGCTGCAAAGCAGCCCCAGATCATCACACTACCACCACCATGTCTGACTGTTGGTAGGATGTTCTTGGTATGAAATGCTGTATTAGTTTTACGCCAGATATAACTGGACGCACACCTTCCAAAAAGTTAAATTTTTGTCTCATCAGTCTACAGAATATTTACCTAAAAGTCTTGGGGATAATCAAGATGTTTTTTGGTAAATGTGAGATGAGCCTTTGTGTTCTTTTTGGTCAGCAGTGGCTTTGGCTTTGGAACTCTCCAATGGAGGCCATTTTTGCCCAGTCTCTTTCTTATTGTTGAATCATGAACACTGATCTTACCTGAGGCCTGCAGTTCTTTAGATGTTGTTCTGGGTTCTTTTATGACCTCCTGGATGAGTCGTCGTCATGTTCTTGGAGTAATTTTTGTAGGCCGGCCACTCCTGGGAAGGTTCTCCACTGTTCCTCAAAGTTATCTCAATTTGTGGATAATGGCTCTCCCCGTGGTTCACTGGAGTTCCAAACCCTTAGAAATGGATTTGAAACCCTTCCTAGACCGATACATGAACATTACTTTGTTTCTAATGTGTTCTTTAATTTTTTTAGATTGTGGTATGATGTGTGGCTTTTTGTGATCTGTTAGCATGCTTCACTTTGTCAGACAGCTTCTATTTATGTGATTTCTTGATTCAACAGGTCTGACAGTAATCAGGTCTGGGTGGGGCAAGTGAAATATAACTCAACTTTCCTAAAAATTGTGGTTAATCACAGTTGATTCATGATTCAGCATGGGAGGGGCAATTACTTTTTCACATAGGGCCAGGCAGGTTTGAACAGCTTTTTCCCTTAATAAATTAAATAATCATTTAAAAACTGTATTTTGGATTTACTCAGGTTATCTTTGTGCAATATTAAAATTTGTTTGATGATCTGAATAATTTATGCCGCGTACACACGAGCGGACTTTTCGACAGAGACGGACTAGTCCTGGCGGACCGGACTCCGTCAGACAATTCGACCGTGTGTGGGCTCCAGCTGACTTTTTTTTCCCAAAAGTCAGACGGACCTAGAAATAAAACATGTTTCAAATCTTTCCGACGGACTCGAGTCCGGTCGAAAAATCCGCTCGTCTGTATGCTAGTCCGACGGACAAAAAACGATGCTAGGGCAGCTATTGGCTACTGGCTATGAACTTCCTTATTTTAATCCGGTCGTACGTCATCACGTACGAATCTGTCGGACTTTGGTTGATCGTGTGTAGGCAAGTCCGTTCATTCAAAAGTCCGTCGTAAAGTCTGCCCGTGTGTACGCGGCATTAGGCTCGGTTCACACCTAAACCGGCCGCGGATGGCACAGCAACATCCTTGTTCTCTGTTTCAGGGACGAATCAGGGCAGAATCTTTGCCTGAATTTGGCCCTGAAACTGAGGCAAAGACGCACAGCGTTTCTGTGCAGTGTGCTCCGTAGCTGCCCCCTGGAGATATGTGAACTGGCTCCATAGAGAGCCGGTCATATTCTCCTGCTATGCGAATTTGAATGCGAAGAATCCTGCTTCCAATTCGCATAGGTGTGAACCCAGCCTTAAGTGTGAGAAATATGCAAAAAAAAAAATCAGGAAGGGGCAAATGCTTTTTCACAGCACTGTATTTGCAATCATATGTGAAATCACCTTCCATTTCAGGCTGTTCCAAACCTGCCTGAAAAGAAATACCGGCCTCCAACCTCCCCTTATAGCCGGTCCAACACCTGAAAAAAATACTGGCCTTCAGGGGCGTTGCTAGGTCTACAAAAGATCTGGGGCTAGAGCCCATAGCAGTGAAGTAAAGAAAGTCATACGCTTGGGTGGGCATACACATGTATATAATATATATGTGTGTGTGTGTGTATGTGTATATATAAATATATATTATATATAAAATATTGTTACATATCTCAGCTGAACAAAATAAACTGAATACATTTCCCCATCCACACATTACATCAGGGTCCCCAGAGAGCCCCCCTCCTTACATCAAGGTCTCCAGAGCCCTTCTTGTTACATCACAGTCCTCAAATAGCCCCCCTTCTTACTTCAGGGTCCTCAGAGCCCTCCTTGTTACATCAGGATCCCCAGAGAGCCCCCCTCCTTATATCAGGGTCCCCAGAGAGCCTCCCTCTTACATCAGGGTCCCAAGAGAGCCCCCTTACATCAGGGTCCCTAGAGAGCCCCCCTTTCATCAGGGTCCCCAGAGAGCCTCTCTACTTACATCAAGGTCCCCAGAGCCCACCTCATTACATCAGGGTCCCCAGAAAGCCCCTTCCTTACATCAGAGTCCCTAGAGAGCCCCCCCCCCCCCTTACATCAGGTTCCCCAGAGAGTATAAGGGCCATTGTTTCAGTATTTTTCATTAAACCAGCTGAACAAAATAAACTGAATAAATTTCCCCATCCACACATTACATCAGGGTCCCCATAGAGCCCCCCTCCTTACATCAGGGTCCCCAGAGCCCTCCTTGTTACATCAGGGTCCCCAGAGAGCTCCCCTCCTTACATCAGGATCTCCAAACCCCTGTTTGTTACATCACAGTCCCCAAAGAGCCCCCCAACTTACATCAGGGTCCCCAGAGCCCTCCATGTTACATCAAAGTCCCCAGAGCCCTCCTTGTTACATCAGGGTCCCCAGAGAACCCCCCTCACATCAGGGACCCCAGAGAGACCCCTCCTTATATCAGGATCCCCAGAAAGCCCACCCCTTACATCAGGGTCCCCAGAACCCCCTTTTTACATCAAGGTCCCCAGAGAGCCTCCCTACATCCATCAGGGTCCCCAGAGCCCACTTCATTACATAAGGGTCCCCAGAGAGCTCCTCCTTACATCAGGGTCCCCAGAGAGCCCCTTCCTTATATCAGAGTCCCCAGAGAGCCTCCCTCTTACATCAGGGTCCCCAGAGAGCCCCTACTTACATCAGGGTCCCCAGAGAGCCCCCCCCTTACTTCAGGGTCCCCAGAGAGCCGCCCCCCCCCTCCTTACATCAGGGTCCCCAGAACTGCTCCTCCTCTAGCATTAAATATTAGCCACCTAAAGTTTCTTACCTTCTTTAAATTCACAACATGTGAAAGAGGAGGTGAGGCACTGGCAGCAGCCAGGTCTAAATGAGAAGGTTCCACACTGGGAGGAAGCAGAGTTAGATAAACTGTGGTTGGTTGATAGCAATCAACCACTGAGGAGGCATTGAGCCAGGCAGCACCCAGGACAGGACTGCAAGCCAGGAAAGTTCAGCTCTCCGCTGAATGCTGAGGGTTGCTAGATGCTGGGCAGTGTTAGCAACCAACCACCGCTGGAATGTGAGCCAGTGGCAAGCAGGAACCGGGACTGTCGCGGCAGGAGTACGGCACTGCTGCACCCGGTAAGAGACTCTGGGCTGTGGGCCCCAGATTCGGGGCTATAGCCGCAGAAGCCACCTCCTAGCAACGCCACTGCTGGCCTCCAACCTCCCCTCATAGCCAGTCCAACACACGCCTGAAAAAAATACTGGCATCCAAACTTCCCTTATAGCCGTTCCAACACACGCCTGCAGAAAAGATACTAGAATCCAAAAATGTGTGGGATCTTAAATGTGCCTCCTTGGGTGTAATAGACTCATAACGTATTTATAAAAATATAACAATTTTATTAAAGATATCACAGATATTGAAAAACTGGAGATAGGTGATGCTTGGAAGTTGGGAGGAGACAACCAGCTGTCCTTGGGCCTTATGTGAGTACAGACGGTTCTCCTACAGGAGCAGCGCTACATAAGTAATGTATGGCTTACTTACCTAAAGGGGAGCATGTGCACTGTCGTGGCAAAACTGTCATGGCTCTATGAACCTGCAAACCATTGCCACCAAGAAGGAGGAAGCCATAATGAATGGCAGGGTCAACAACTCATTTCTAAATAGAAAGATCCCGTTCCCATAAGGCTGAGCAATAGGCCACAGCAGTGAATGCAATAATGAAGATGGAGGCCCTCACTCGATCAATTCGTCAGCAAGGTCAGCCCACAAAGGTCACCCTGCACCCCGGAAAATGCTCACCACCTTCACCACTATGACTTCCAATCTTCCCTAGTCTTGGCTGTTGGTTTATAAAGTTGCTGTGATCTACTGACTTGCTTTTTTTTTTTTTTTCTACACCACAAGAAAACTTTGTACCTGTAAATCTGTGTCCTCAGACCCTTACATTAAATAAAAATAAGAATTTACCAAAGCAAGGTGATGTCTTTTGGAACAGCGGTCCCCAACGTTTTTGGCACCGGGGATCGGTTTAGTGGAAGAAAATTTTGTTGGGGCAATGGCTGGTGTTAGCGCTTCAATTATCACGACACCATGGTTGATTGGTTTTAGGATGATTGAAGCGCGAATATTTCTATTATTACACTGTAATATAAAATGAAATAGTTCAACTCACCATAATGCAGAATCAGTGGGAGCCCTGAGTTTGTCACTTGCAACCGTCGCCTGCCACCAGATGCAGCGTGTCACTTGCCACCATCGCCTGCCACCAGATGCAGCGTGTCACTTGCCACCTTCGCCTGCCACCAGATGCAGCGTTTCAGTTGCCACCGTCGCCTGCCCTCAGATGCAGTGTGTCACTTGCCACCATCGCCTGCCACCAGATGCAGCGTGTCACTTGCAACCATTGCCTGCCAACAGATGCAGCATGTCATTAGCCACCGTTGCCTGCCACCAGATGCAGCGTGTCACTTGCCACCATCGCCTGCCACCAGATGCAGTGTGTCATTTGCCACCTTCGCCTACCACCAGATGCAGCGTGTCACTTGCCACCGTCACCTGCCACCAGATGCAGCTTGTCACTTGCCACTGTCACCTGCCACAAGATGCAGCATTTCACTTGCCAATGTCGCCTGCCACCAGATGCAGCATGTCACTTTCCACCATCACCTGTCAGTAAATGCAGTGTTTCACTTGCCACCGTCGCCTGCCACCAGACGCAGTTTGTCACTTGCCACCGTCGCCTGCCACAAGATGCAGCATTTCACTTGCCAATGTCGCCTGCCCCCAGATGCAGCATGTCACTTTCCACCATCACCCGCAGCAGATGCAGCATTTCACTTGCCACCGTCGCCTGCCACCAGACGCAGTTTGTCACTTGCCACTGTCGCCTTCCACCAGATGTAGCGTGTTACTTGCCACTGTCGCCTGCCACCAGATGCAGAGTGTCACTTGCCACTGTCGCCTGCCACCAGATGCAGAGTGTCACTTGCCACCGTTGCCTGCCACCAGATGCAGTGTTTCACTTGCCACTGTCGCCTGCCACCAGATGCATTGTGTCACTTGCCACAGTCGCCTGCCACCAGATGCAGCGTGTCACTTGCCACCGTGGCCTGCCACCAAATACGTGTCACTTGCCACCGTTGCCCGCCACCAGATGCAGCATTTCACTTCCCACCGTGCTCTGCCGTGCTCTGAGGAAGAGGGGATGTTCCCCTTGAAACGCGTCAGCCAGCAGTGATTTTCTATTAACTCTTCTGGCATCTCCGGTTGGCTCTGCTGTGTTCTCTGACTGTTTGCTGTGATTGGAAAACTGTCTTTATACTATTGTAATCTTCTACTACTGTTTGTAAGTAGTCCCTTTTTATCATTAGTTTTAATAAATTTTTATCCAAAAGATAATGCACATGGCTGGTGCGCCCTTTCTTTTCTCTTTTTCATTGTTTGCTAGGATCCCCCATCCTTGAGGGCAGCAAGGCCTGTGTCTATATACCGCTTGTTCGGCTACCCACTTGTGTGCAGGAGCATTTTTTTTTCGTCTATAGTCACTTTCCACCGTCACCTGCCACCAGATGCAGTTTGTCACTTGCCACGGTCACCACTCATCCTATCCTGCCACTGGGTGCAGCTTCCCACTGTAGTCTGCCAACACAAACACCAGATGCAGCATGCCACTTTAAAGGGGTTGTAAACCTTTGTGTTTTTTCACCTTAATGCATCCTATGCATTAAGGTGAAAAAACACCTGGCAGTGACCGGCCCCCCTGCTCCCCCGTTTTACTTGCCTGAGCCCTGGAACTTGACCCGCCGGGGATGCGCTTTCTTTCTGCCCGGGGTTCTCGGCTCTTGATTGGATAGATTGATAGCAGCGCAGCCATTGGCTCCCACTGCTGTCAATCAAATCCAATGACGCGGGCGCCGGGGGGGCGGGGCCGAGTCATACATTCGGCGGCTATGGACGCTGAATGCTGGACTCGGGAGCGCGCCCGCAAGGTAACCCCCTCGGGAGAGCGCTTCTCCAAGGGGGTTATCTGATGTAGGGAGGAGCTGCGAGAGCTGCCGGGGGGACCCCAGAAGAGCAGGTTCGGGGCCACTCTGTGCAAAACAAGCTGCACAGTGGAGGTAAGTTTATGTTTGTTATTTAAAGCGGGGGTCCACCTATCTATCGTTTTTTTTTTTTTTTAGTTCATTCACAAACTTTTCTTCTCAGCATTACATACTCACATATTGTGTGTAATATGTCCGCCTGTGTCAGATTTCGTCGGAAAGAATAACTTATATTATTCACTGCAGGCGGTTTCCATCTTCATTGTGGGCATTTGAAGCCCACAAGCATTTATTTCCTGGATGTGGTGAATGCTGTGCTCCCAGCATTCCCCGCTCGTTCCCGCACATGCTCAGTGGCATCCTGGGAAGCCTGAGACTAGCTCCCAGGAGTCTGGGAGAGGCTAGAAACACGCCTACTCCCACGGGAGGAGAACCAGGAAGTGCAAAGAAGAATAGAAAAATAAAAGGTAATTACAGCGATTTAAATTTTTTTAAACGGCATGTCAGCATCTAGGCAAGGAAGAGAATACATACAGATATTGTTCAAAATTTGGGTGGAACCCCGCTTTAAAACAAAAAAAAACAAAAATAAAAACAAACCCTTACAATCAATTTAAGGCCAATTTGTAAAGGTTTTCTGCAGTGAAAACACTTGCAGTCCCTCCCCAGCGTTTCGGCATCCGGAGCACCAATCAAGAACGGGGAAACCGGCACATGTGCAGTTGCTATACTGCTGTCCTGTGACAGTCAGAAGGTGGAACTACAGTGATGAGAGACAATGATGTCATCTCTCTGCTCGCCCACCGCCCCTCTTCCAGTGCAGCTTTCACGGCCCGGCTGCAAACACGGTCCGCGGCCCGGGGGCTGGGGAACCCTGTTTTAAAAGGACATAGAAGACATAGAATGCATTAAGGTAAAAATCCGTCTGCCTTAAGAACCATTTTAACTCTTTTGTTGCCACTGTCTGTCAGCCACCTGACCGTTGTATATAAGCAGAGCTCTGTATAGTCAGCAGAGATGTGATGGACTTTCTTTATAACTTTTGCGTAAACCAATCAATATTTGCTTATTGGGACTTTTTTTTTACCAAAAATATGTAGCAGAATAAATATTGGCCTAAATTGATGAAGAAATTAGATTTTTTTCAGCTTTTTTTTTTATTGGATATGTTTTATAGCAAAAAGTAAAAAAAATTATTTTTTTTTTTTTCAAAATTGTTGGTTTTTTTTTTGTTTATAGTGCAAAAAAAACAAAAAAACGCAGAGGTGAACAAATACCACCAAAAGAAATCTCTATTTGTGGGAAAAGAAAGAACATACATTTTATTTGGGTACAGTGCCTTATCGCAAAAAAAATGGCACGGTCATGAAGGGGGGGGGGGGGTAAATCTTTCTGGAGGGCAAGTGATTAAAATATTTTACCCAAAAAATGGGTAAAATATTGTGCTTGTGTGTCCTAAAGTGAACTTTAATGTTTATGTTAATAATGTGTAAAATTGGAACTGCCGCTCTCTAATAATACAGGGTGTTTGCCTTTAGAAAACACATGTTTGGAGGTTTCAAGTAATCTTCGGATCGGATACAATGTAACACTGATGAGTGGAGGAAGGATCAGACACAATGTATCGCTGGAGCTCAGTCATGTGACCCCCGTTGCTCCTCCCCCCACGTGGTGCGGAAGGCGGGGCTGGGATTGGCTGTGTGACGTCAGCGGGTGTTTGCGGAAGTGAAAAGGTTGTGAAGGAGATGGCGGGTGAACTCTACTGGCAGAGAGGCCCCGGGGCCGCCCGGGATGTGGACCCCATGGACCGGTTTGTTTGTCCCATCTGTCTGGAGCTCTTCCAGGATCCTGTGAGGGTGGCGTGCGGTCACATGTGAGTGCTGAGGTCACGTGATCAGGGGAACTACAAGTCCCAGGAAAGCCTGCTCTGATCCCCTCCCCCCCAGGTGTACAGGAGGGATTGTGGGGACTTGTCTCAGTGTGTGATTTATAGGAATTCATCTTTTATCTGTAAGGACGAGGAGAGAGAAAGTGAAGGAGATGAAAGTGACTTTCACTTTTCCCTTCATACCTGTATATGGTGCCCTATATATCTCTATGCAGAGGATCCCCTCTTATCTGTGTGCGGTGGGGGGGGACCTCCCCTGTTACCTGTGGGGAGGGGACCTCTCCCCTGTTATCTGGAGGGTGGGCCTCTCCCATGTTAGCTGTGTGGGGGGGAACCTCTCCCCCGTTAGCTGTGTGCGGGGGGGGGGGGAGAGAAACCTCTCCCCCGTTAGCTGTGTGCGGGGGGGGGGGGAGAGAAACCTCTCCCCCGTTAGCTGTGTGCGGGGGGGGGGGAGAGAAACCTCTCCCCCGTTAGCTGTGTGGGGGGGGGGGGGGGGAGAGAAACCTCTCCCCCGTTAGCTGTGTGGGGGGGGGGGGGGGGAGAGAAACCTCTCCCCCGTTAACTGTGTGGGGGGGGGGGGGAGAGAAACCTCTCCCCCGTTAACTGTGTGCGGGGGGGGGGAGAGAAACCTCTCCCCCGTTAGCTGTGTGCGGGGGGGGGGGGAGAGAAACCTCTCCCCCGTTAGCTGTGTGCGGGGGGGGGGGAGAGAAACCTCTCCCCCGTTAGCTGTGTGCGGGGGGGGGGGAGAGAAACCTCTCCCCCGTTAGCTGTGTGCGGGGGGGGGGGAGAGAAACCTCTCCCCCGTTAGCTGTGTGCGGGGGGGGGGGAGAGAAACCTCTCCCCCGTTAGCTGTGTGCGGGGGGGGGGGGAGAGAAACCTCTCCCCCGTTAGCTGTGTGCGGGGGGGGGGGGAGAGAAACCTCTCCCCCGTTAGCTGTGTGCGGGGGGGGGGGGGGAGAGAAACCTCTCCCCCGTTAGCTGTGTGCGGGGGGGGGGGGGGGAGAAACCTCTCCCCCGTTAGCTGTGTGCGGGGGGGGGGGAACCTCTCCCCCGTTAGCTGGGGGGGGGAACCTCTCCCCCGTTATCTCCTATAAGGGGTTGTACGGTCACCCCCCGTGAGTGCTATGCTGATCTCACATGACCAGGGGAACTATAGGACCCAATGTAGACTGCTCTGACCCCTCCACACACACTGCAGGTGTAGAGGAGGGATTATTGTCTTAGCCTGTGATTTATAGGAATTGATCATTTATCTGTAAGGTATAGGAAAGAGAAAGTAAAATCTGATATGTCAGTGACTTTCACTTTTTCCTCTGTATGGGACCCTTTATACTTCTGTATAGGATCTCTTTATACTGTACCTATATCTCTTATCCCTTCTGTGAGGGGGTCACCTGTGCATGCTATACCATCCTACATGACCAGGGGAGCTACAAGTCCCTGTATAGCCCTTTCTAAGCCCTGCACATACACAACAGATGTACAGGTGGCGCTGTGGTGCCTTGTTTTAATATGTGATTCATGTATGGGTGAGGAAAGGGAAACTGAAAGCTGCTGAGATATGTGAGTGACTTTCACTTTTTCTTGTATACCTCCTATATGGAGTGCTTTGTACCTTTTTTATAAAGGGGCCCCTTCTCTGAATGATGCATTATGGGTAGAGATAGTTTACAGGTTACTTCTGGGAGTGATGATGCTCTATTGGTGCTCCTCGTACACAAAAATTGGGATGTTGAAATGAAATTGGTGTGAGGCTCTGAATGTATGTTCCCTACTCTTTCTATCCACCTGCCATTGTCGTTCACTAAAATAGAATTCTAGACAGAAGAGCGGATATTATTACAGGTAATTATATAGCACAGTCAAATTACGAGGTGCTTTACACATACCTAGATTACCAAAAGTATTGGGACGTCTGCCTTTACATGAACTTTAATGGCATCCCAGTCTTAGTCCGTAGGGTTCAATATTGAGTTGGCCCACCCTTTCCAGCTACAACAGCTTCAACTCTTCTGGGAAGGCTGTCCACAAGGTTTAGGAGTGTGTCTATTTGAATGTTTGACCATTCTTCCAGGAGCACATTTGTGAGGTCAGGCACTGATGTTGGACGAGAAGGCCTGGCTCGCAGTCTTCGCTCTAATTCATCCCAAAGGTGTCCTATCAGGTTGAGGTCAGGGCTCTGTGCAGGCCAGTCAAGTTCCTCCACCCCACACTCGCTCATCCATGTCTTTATGGACCTTGCTTAACTAGAGAACTGGCCACAATATGTTCTCCTGCTTAGTGTGGTCAGTTTTTTAATAGGAAAGCAGAGGGACTGGCAGGATCACCAGGCATATCACACAAAGGAAGCAATGCAAAGCGTTACAGGAGACTTTCTCATATAAGTACATGGTACAGCTGCCACATATCAGGAATATGAAGTGTTGGGGTAAGAAACACTTTAAAGAAGCATTTCAGGACAACTTTCTATTTTCCTATGCGGTGGAGCTGTGCCTGCACTGTGTGGGTTAACTGCTTGATTTGTCCCGGGGGCACAGGGAAAATCTTTAGTTGCTCGATTCCTCGTTCCTCCGGAACACAGCACTCCCCCACCCCCCCACGTCTAGCGATGGACTGCTGCTGCCGTCCTTGTGTCCAGAGCTGGTCTATGGGCATGATGACGTCAGGAACAGTCCATACACAAGACTCCTGGCGGTGGGGGATCAGGGGCGGCTGGGACCAGTCTTGCGCTCGGAGGATCTGTGGATTAGGTAAGTATATCTTTGCTCCTCTCACCCCTAGACTAAAATGAGCAGTTAACCTGTGTGGGCACAGCCCCACATCACAGGAAAAAAAAAAATCTTCTGTAAGGATACCATAACATCCTTCACAATGTAATGTGATAGTATGTAATACTTTATGAATAAAACATTGAGATCAAATTGAAACTGAGATTTTTTTTTTTTCTCTTTCCCCCACCTGCAGATTCTGTATGATGTGCTTCGAGCAGTGCATGACACAGAGGAGTCCCACATGCGCGGTGTGCCGCAGCCGCCTCACTCCTGGCATAAAGGCGTCTGATTTGGAGAAGCAGATGAGGGAAACGCACACCTCTTGTAAAGGCTGTCATTCAAAGGTAATTATTGGCGGGGATTCTCCTTCTTTTTTTTTTTTTTTTTTTTTTTTTTTTACCATGTGTGGTGTACCTGATCTCAGAGATGAGTATTCTGTGTGTTGGATCAGTAGATGACGGGACGTTACCTTTCCATTCACTAGGAGCTGGAGGCCTCGTTGTGACTGGAGTGAAGTTGCTGTTTCTTGGTTGGATAAAATTTTGATTAAAGTGTTACTAAACCCAGGACCCTGCAGTCACTATATCTGCTCTCCCACAGTACAAAGAACATGGAAATGCAATTATTTTAGTAAATATAAACTGCTAAATACTAGAGGTCGACCGATTATAATTTTTTCAGGGCTAATGCGATGCCGATATCTGGTGCCGATATTTTGTACATTTTAAATTTTTTTTTTATTTTTACACTGTCCTTTTTTTTTTCTTTTTTTTTTTTTTTTTTTATGCTGTCACAAGGAATGTAACATCTTTGTGACAGTGATGGGCGGTGACCGGTACTCTTTATGGAGTGATCTGAAGTCTATAAGACCCCAAACCCCTCCGCTGCACTTGAAAGTATTGAAAACAACAACAATTTGAAGCATACCGATACTTTGAAAAATGTGAATATCGACCCCAGATTACCTGCCCCCCCCCCAAAAAAAAATCTAGCAATACACAAACTGAGTATGTGTAGAGTGCCTCCAAGGCTCTGTACTATCAGAAGATGGATTGAGGACTGTGGAAGAAGGGGAGTGGGACAATGCAAGGATTAACCCCTTAGGTTCCACAGTGAGTGTAGCAAGCATGCTTTACTGCATATACAGACTGATTATACTGTTGTGGGTTTAGTAACAACACTTTAAGCTGAGAAATGATGATGTAAGGTACGGTCATGACAAATTCAGGATTCTTTTCAGTAAGATAATTCATTAGATCTTTTGGTAATGATAACAAAGTGCCTAATATGTCATCATTCTCATCTGATTCCAAAACATTCACAGTTCATTGACTGTAACCCGGTAGAATAGCAGAAGTTGCCGCTGACCGACTCCCAGGAGCTTTGCTATTTTCTGAACAGAAACCTAGTCCTGCCCATTGGAGTGTCTCCCTGGGGCGATGGAAACCTCTGTTTCTTATCGTACATCACGGGATACAGAGCCACAGTAGTTACTATGTGGGTTATAGGCCACCTTCAGATGATGGACACTGGCACGCCCTAAGATAAAAAGTGCACTCCCTATATAACCCCTCTCACTACTGAGTATCTCAGTTTTTCCGCCAGTGTCTAAGGTGTTGGTCACGACTAAACATGTGCTGTGCTGAGCTCCATTGGAGCAATCCTTGCTGGGGCTAGTCATGCAGCCGGATCCATTCAAAGTGTCTTTTAGGCCAAATTGAATGGTACTCGGGCCTTGTGTACGAAGAAACTAGGTCTTGCCTGTAAACCCTTCTCTTTTTAGAGAGCTGGACCCCGGGATCCAGTACTTTTTGGTAGTAAGGCCATAAAGTTTTACTGGTGGTGGTGCTATTACAGGTCCAGGATTGTGGGTTTCCTCCAGGATCCCCAGCTCCTGAAGGTTTAACAGAACCCACCGTGAAGGTTCTGGGTTGGGTCTGTTGGTTTTACCACAGAAAACCCTGCAGCGGGAAAGGTAAGTGGAGTTTTTCTAAGAAATTTTTGTACTTTTCTTATGAATTCCTCCTTTTAAGGTAGTAAATGTTGTCATGCTTACGTGTCACCACTGGGGGTTGTATAGAGCACATACCTTCTCAGGCTTCCTCAGAGAGCTCACAGTGTCCGGAGCAGCAGCTTCCATTTCCTCCAGCCAGCAACAGACCTCCGGTAAGTCTGGGGGGGGTCCTCCCCGCCAGATGCCCCCCACCTGTGCCATTTGCTACCCCTCTTCAAGAGGAAGAAGCACTAAAGAAAAACAAAAAATAAAAGGGCACACCGCACTACTCGGCGGCTTCCAGACTCTCATCGCCATTTTCTCCCCTCTGTAAGATCCCATAGTATCAGAGCCCGCGCAGACAAACTTTTTTAAAATTTTTTTTTTTAAGAGAGGAGGGGGGCCGTAGGTGACGGAGGGGCGGGGCTTAGCACGGCGTTGGCGTCCTTCACGCCCAGCGCAGGAAAGAATGTTTTTAAAAGCACTAGTGTTATTGCTGCAAGCTGCGGAGGGACACAAGGGCATAGAGGGGCATGTAAGAGGTTGACACAAGCATTGTTTTTGAACACATTTACTATTGCATCAGGCTGAGTGTTAATAGCAGCGGCAGTGGCTGACTATTGCTCAAACAATGGATGCGATTTACTTCTGGTAATACCTCTGCTTTGTGCATCGGGCTATATTCAGAAGGGGGGGTTGAGACACTCCCAAAAAAAGAAGCTAAAAGGGTCTCCCTCAAGCTCTGGAAAGCCTACTCTTCAAATGGCATCCTCCCCTGAGAGGGGGTGGCTGGTCAGAGTGAGCATCGGGGCCATGAAATGTTTGCAACTGTTTTCAACACTGCAGCCCCTGTTCATTTTACTTTTTTTCCTCAGCCATGGTAGGTTTTTAAAAGAAGTTTAGTGACTTTAATCGCGTCCCAGAATGGTTAATCGCATCCCAGTGTGGTCAAGATGCGACAGGTTCTCTTCCATTTTCCTAGACCCACAGACTGAGGAACTAGGGGTAGGAGAAGACTATCCCCTCAGGGGACCGTGGTGAGGCTGATGACTCCTCTTCTGAGGTGTCAATTGTGGGAGGGTCAGCTTTCACAATCTGTAAGATTGATGGTACAATTTCTTGCTGAATGATCCGCTCCACATTTATGTACCCTTAACTGAGTGTTTGGGTTTGCTAAAGCCTCCCCAAGCCGTGCATGCTTTTTCCTGTCCATGCTTTGTTGGGAAATTTTTTTTTGTACCTGGAGGATCATCCAGATGAGCATTATTTTCCCTTCTAAAAAGTTTTCATACCTTATCCTATGGTAGAGAAAATTCACTAAGCAGGGTATAACGCTACTATATCCTTTGTGAGTAAGTTTGACTTGTCCGGCAGACATACTCAAATACTTAGGGATCCAATGAATAAGAGGTTGGAATTCCTTTAAAAAAAAAAACGCTTTTTTCTCTGGCAGGTTGAGTCTCTCCGCCTGCGCTGACAGTAATTGGTTAATTGTTGAGAAACCAGTTTTAACAGGTGTTTAAGGTATCCTGCTCAGCAGGTCTAGGAGGCAGCTTTATGTTTGCAATAGTTGCTATGACAGATTGTGCCTTCGATAAGCGTCATGCAAGAAGCTCCTAGCTAGTCTTCCCTTTTGCGGTAAGACAGCTATCTGGGGATATTTTGGATATATCCAAAGAATTTCTAGCAAAAGAAAGATACCCCTTTTTGCCTTTTAAATAAATGAAGGACTTATTGTGTTTTTTAATTCAAAGTTCCTTCTTCTGTGCCAGGGGCATCAGCCTCCTTATGAGAAGGTGCCCCTGCTTGCTCAATAGGGAGAATTCTTCTCTGGGAAGGTCAAGACAAATGGGGGACTTACTCAATAGCTCCAACGTACAAACTGGAGTTCCAAGAGTTTCCGTCTCCTCGTTTTCTCAGATCAAACGTTCCTAGGGATCCAGAGAAAAAGAAATCTTCCTCTCTAGCGTTGGACCATATTTTGGCAAAAAGTGTACATGGTGGCCCCATGTAAAAGCAGAGATTGGGATTTGGTTAAATCCAAATGGACATTCTAGACCTCAAAAATCTAAAATTCTATTGCTGAATATAATCTCTCCCTTTTTGCATGAAGATGCATATCTCCATATGCCTATTTCCTCGCTCACTAGTAATATTTTCTTTCAAAGTGGAAAATCTTCTTTTTCAGCGTGTAGCTCTAGGTTACGATCTAGCTGGTACACCTCGAGTACATGGTTCTGGCTTCTTTTCTAGCCAGATTGAGGGCCCAAGGTATAACGATTATGGTTTACCTAGTCAATCTGTTCTGGTTAGACCAATCGGGTCGGTAGCACGTTTAGACCAAAATTATGGTCACCACATTCAACTACCTGAAATATCTATGTCGGATTCTCATCCTAGGAGGAATCTTCTTTAAAACGTGAAGAAGATACTTGGGTCTGATCATAGATACACCCAGAAAAGGGTGTTCGTAACCCAGGCTAAGATCAGCACCATAATGGTCTGATGTAGGTAGTCTAAGCAAGATGTTTTTCTCCTATTCGACTTTGCGTGAGGTTGTCGGGAAAGAATAGTGGCTTCGTTCGAGGCCGTTCTTTATGCTCAGTATCGTTCTAGATGCTGCAAAGCAGTATCCTATCGGCTTGAAACAGAGAATTCAAGCTCTATATTCCCAATGTGTCTGACTCCAAAGCCTACGGCCACATCACCCTGATAGCGATCGATTTCGACCGATCTTGGAGGCTAAGCAGGGTCGGGCCTGGTTAGTACCCGGATGAAAGACCATCTGGAAATACCAGATGCTGTAGGCAGAGTGCGCCGGAACCTCAGTTTATGGTTAACTTCCAAAAATCTGCGAAGGGGAAAATCCTTCAGTTACCTGGGAAATAGTATCAACATATGCCAACCTTTTTTTTGTTTAGGTTGGGGGACAGTCCTGAAAGAGGCAGCTGTCCAGGAGAAGTGGCCCAGATCAGAAATGGCCTTGCCTATTACCATTTTAAAAATTCAGGCAGAGCACGTGGTTCTGAGGCCTGAACTTTCAGTTTAAGGTATTGTCCTGCTAGGAGTGAATCCGTTTATGCCACAGCAATGGCAGAAGAAGTTGTGTGGCTCAGAGAAAGGTGAAGCATATCCTATCTTGGGAAGAAAACAATGTACTTTGCCTAATTGGCAGTTTTCATTCTAGGAATAAGAAAATTGGCAGGCGGACTACTTGAGTCGCCAGCAGTTTTTCCTGGGAGAATGGTTCCTTCACCCCGATATCTTCCTGTCAATATGTCAAGGATGGGGAATCCCAGACATAGATCTGTTTGCGTCCAGGATCAACAAATAAGATTGACAACTTTGTGTCAAGAACAAAGGATCCGCTAGCATGCGGAAAGGATGCCTTGCTATTCCCGTGGAATTGGTTATCACTGATTTGTGCATTCCCTCCTATTCTGCCTGCATCCACCACTTCTTCACAGGATCAAGCAGGAAGGGAAGTTGTTGATTCTTGTAACCCCAGCGGGGTCCAGAAAATCTTGGGAGATCGTAGAGATGGCAGTAGGGAACCCATGGACCCTGCCTTCGCGGCCAGACCTTCTCTCGCAGGGTCCGAAGTTCCATCCTACTTTACAAACGATAAATTTAACAGTTTGGCTATTGAAGCCCACTCTCTGAAAAAGCATGGGCTGTCAGATTCGGTAGTTTTCTACCTTGGTTTATGCAGAGCCAGTCTCCATGGTTATATATTAGGGAGTCTGGGAAACATATGTCTCCTGGTGTGAAACCAGGAGCTGCACCCCAGGAAATAAGTCTAGGTAGAGTCCTTGATCTTTTCTGCACATGGCGTGAGAAATAAAGCTGGCCTTGAGTGCTTTCTAAGGACAGGTCTTGGCCTTATCGGTATTATTTCATCGACCACTTGCTTCGCATTCTTTGGTCCATAACTTTATTCAGGGGGTAACTCGACTTAATCTCCGGTTAGGTAACCCCTGAACCCTTGGGACTTGAATTTAGTTTTGTCGGCATTACAAAACAGCCTTTTTTGGGCCGATACGACATATTCCCTTGGTCCTTTTTTGACAAGGAAACTATTTTTTCTGGTAACCATATCTACTGCAAGAAGGGTATCAGAATTGGCTGCTCTTTCTTGTAAAGAGCCATATTTTTATTGTTCACTAGGATAAGGTAGTATTGCGTCCTCATCCTAACGTTGTTGCCAAAGGTAGTATCAGGTTTTTATCTAAACCAGGATATTGTTCTACCGTCCTTTTTTCCAGAACCCCGTTCTTTGAAAGAAAAATCACTACATTTTTTTTGATGTGGTGAGAGCAGTCAATGTCTACTTAAAGGCGGTTGCAAAGATTCAAAAAAACGGATGTTTTTATTCGTGTTGCCTGAAAGTCCTAAAGGAAGATAGACAGCATCGAAATCTACTATTCTAAATGGATTCGACAAGTAGTCATTCAAGCTCATGATTAAGAGGTGGATTCCACCCTCTCAAATCAAAACGCACTCCCCTAGGGATGTTAGTGCTTCCTGGGCAGTGCATCACCAGGCCTCCATGGCTCAAATCTGTAAGGCCGCAACTTGGTCTTCAGTATATACATTTTATCAGATTCTATCAAATAGATGTAAAAGGTCATCAGGATATCGCCTTTGGGTGCAGGGTACTGCAGGCTGCAGTATTAGTCCTCTAGTCTCCTATTGCCCTACTTTTTGTTGTCTCCCTCCCTTCAGTTGGCATTGCTATGAAACATCCCACATAATAACTACTATGGCTCTGTGTCCCGTGATGTACGATAAGAAAATAGGATTTTTAAAACAGCTTACCTGTAAAATCCTTTTCTTTGAAGTACATAACGGGACACAGAGATCCCTCCCCCTTTGGTATTATACACGTGTATTGCTTTGCTACAAAACTGAGATACTCCCAGTAGTGGGAGGGGTTATATAGGGAGGACACTTTTTATCTTAGGGCGTGCCAGTGTCCATCACCTGCAGGTGGCCTATAACCCACATAGTAATTACTATGGCCCTTATTGATTTCAATGGACAGGGGCGCTTTAGGAGTGGTGTATACACTGCCCCAAAGATGCTGCTTGCAGGACTTTTTTTTTTTTTTTTTTGCGTCCTGCCAGCAGACCCCTTCAGTGTGAAAGCGATTGGGTTTTCACACTGGAGTGAGAGGAGAGGCCCTTTGCCAGGCGCTATTTTTAGAGCTATATCGCCTGTAAAACGCCTCGGTGTGGAAGCAGCCTGGTGATGTTGTCCCCTAAATATTCCTCCCACTTCCCTAAGTGGCAACAACATACCGAAATACATACTTTCAGCTTGGCTTCCAACTTCTTTATTGTGTGATTCTGCTCCAGTTTTTACCAAAAAAATGTCCTGACCACATCCAGCTCCTACTGTGCTTGGCATACTGTTTAGTCCCTTTGCATAAGTACAGACCGGCCATAGGAATAAATACCGTCACTGGATCTATGGAGGAGCATCTTTGTCAACATAGTACAGGGCTACAAAACACCCCCCCCCCCCCTCCTCTCCTTAGTTTCCTAACACCTGAGGGGGTGCTCTGAAGTCTTCTAAGATAGCTGAGAACGATGTAACAGAGTGCGGCACAGGAAGTAATCGGCTCACTAGATTTCTGGCAGGATCATTAGTATGAATGGATATAACAAAACGCTTCCAATGGCATATTTAACAGGCCAATGGGGAACAAGTAAAAGTTCTTTGTTAGGGTTGGCATACACTTCAAAGGGTGTTTCTCCTCCAGCTCTAGATACCTTTCTGATGTGGGCTGCCATTGTCTGACTCGGGAGCGGCAGCTATTTCCAAGGCTGAGTAAAAGAACAGCCTTGAGGCTAGCTGGCCGTTCGTAAGTCCAAGCTATGGCAGCCTTCAGCACGCCTGCACTTGGAAAAGTATGTTTATTGATGTTATTGATCGCCTGAAAAATGCTAGTTGCTTGGCTGTCATGCTGACACCTCTCACTTTAGTACTGTTTGAAATACTGCCCAGTAACAAGTACTCAGGTTAGGAGTTTGGACCCACCCTGCTGCATATTTGTTAATGAGAAGCCGTACTGAGAGAAATATTAAAGCTACCTTCACTGATCTACTGCTGCCTGTCTGCCATACTAATGCTCTTTTCATTAAAGCTGAATTCCAGGAATTACTTCGTAAAAAGTGAAGGCATTTTCTTGTTAAGGAAAAAAAAAAAAGTGAAGGCATACTAAGAATTAAGTCCAAGGAGGTGCATGACAACTCCTAGGCTCATTGCTATTTTTTTACATCTGACAGTCTTTTTAGACTCCCCAAAGACAGTATTTGCGGGAGCCTGACATTGATGCTTCAGGTCTAAGCAGTTGGAGTCAGTGCAGCTGCTATGCCTGCCTCTCCTCTCCTCCTGCCCAATCACAGAAGCCTTTCTGTTATTTGAATCATTTTACAAAATACAAAGGCTTCTCTGAATGGGCAGCAGAGGGAAGGGGTGGGCATAGCTGCTCTGTGTGCCTCTTTCCCTCCTCTATCACAGCCCTAAGTGTCTGTGTATGTTCAGGGAAGAGACATAAACCTGTCAGATATAAATAATAGAAGTTCTGGAGATGTCTAGCAGCTCCTTGGACTTAACTCATAATGTGCCAGTGCTTTTTGCAAAGTGTCTGCAATTCAGCTTTTAGGCCTCATTCACCATGGTGTGGAAACGTCCGTTTTTCTGCATGCTTTCTGTAAGGGCACAAAAAAAAAACACAATTTGTTCTCTATGTGCCCTGTTCACACCACAACGTGCAGACTTTTTCTGCGCAGGCATCTGCGATATGTATGCAGTTTTCTCTGTCGTGTCCCAGTGAGCCCATCCCCTCCTCTACAGTTAGAACATACACAGGGCACACACTTAACCCCTTGATCGCCTCCTAGTGTTAACCCGTTCAGTGCCAATGTCTTTTTTTTTTCATTGATCAGTGCATTATTATAGCACTGATCAATGTAATAATGTCACTAGTCCCCAAAAAAGTGTCATTTGGGGGTCAGGTTTGTCCGCCGCAATGTCACAGTCCCGCTATAAAATCGCAGATCACCGCCATTACTGGTAAAAACAATAAAAAATATCCCTAAATCTATCCCGTAGTTTGTATACGCAATAACTTTTGCGCAAACCAATTAGTGTACGCCTATTGCGATTTTTATTTACATTTATAATACATTTTTTTTTTTACATATATATTTTTTTCAATTTGTATTATAGCAGAAAGTAAAAAAATTATTATTTTTTTTTTTTCCCAAAATTGTTGCTCTTTTTTTGTTTATAGCGCAAAAACTAAAAACCGCAGAGGGGATCAAACACCACCAAAAGAAAGTTCTATTTGTGGGTACAGCGTCGCACGACCGCGCAATTGTCAGTTAAAGTGAACAGAGTGCAGTATAGCAAAAAAAGGACTGGTCATTAAGGGGGCAAATCCTTCTGGGGCTGAAGTGGTTAAAGAATCCTGTGACCTTCCATATCTGAACTACTTGGTGGCAAACGTGTTTCAGACTTGAAGTCAGACATAAATTCCCCTCCAGACTCAGCCAGAATTCTCCTGGGTTTCTTTGTATAGAGTGGGATTTGCCTTTCTCTGATATAGTAGAGGGATTTCCATTCAGTGACAAAGGCTTTTACTTACATAAATGATCTACTCTACAGATGCTCCTCTGCAACATGCGGGCCCACTCCACAAACTGCTCTCAGTATCAGAACTATGTCATGGAAGGCATCAAGTCGGTGACCAAGGACAAGTCAGCACAGGACAAGTAAGTATTGCACTAATCTGTGGCATCTATTTAGTGCTGTTTATTAATTAAAATGTCTTGGGTGGGTGGGAGGGGGGAGAGAGAGAGTTCCTTTCATCCACATAAAGCATTCAGATTCTTCCTTTTAACCCTTTCTCTGCCAGTGTTTTTGCTCCTTCTTTTTTTTTTTTTTTTTCCACACATGCTTAAAAAATAATTGTATGCCTGAAGGTTACATAAAACCCCCAAAACGTATATTTTCTGAAAGCAGACACACTAGAGAATAAAATAGTGGGAGTTCCATTTTTTTTTATGTCGCACGCTATTACCGCAAAGGTCTTAGACAATCCAAACATTTCAATAGAAAAAACACTAAAGTGAATTTTAGGGCAAACATATGCAATAAATTACCCATATTTTGGTAAAATATAAAAGCCGAGGTCGCATCGAGTAAATAGATACCCAACATGTCAAATCTTAGATTTGCTTGCGCCCGTGAAATGATGACAAACTTCAGTACCCTATATCTCTATAGGCGACACTTCAAAAGCCCCCAATAGGTGAGCAGTTTGAAAACAGCAGTGATGATCTATGCAAGCTTCATTTGCAATCCTTCACTGTAAGCGGTGTGTAAATGTTTTACTGAAAACCTTAACCCTTATTTTTTAACTCTTCTCCCAGAGATATCCCAAACCGATTCACGTTCGTCTGCCCTTATTGCCAGGAACAGAACTTGGACCAGGAAGGACTAGTGGATCATTGTAGGAAGTATCATTATAGTGACCCCACACCCGTGGTAAGGCCTTGTGTTGTATTAGTGTTGAGAAATTTCTGTTCTAGTCCTTAGTCCTATGAACACTTGCTGTATTATCTTTATCATCAGGTTTGTCCTATATGTGCCTCCATGCCCTGGGGGGACCCTGGCTACAGAAGTGCCAACTTCATGGAGCATATCCGCCGCCGCCACAAATTCTCATATGATACTTTTGTTGTAAGTACGCTTACTTATGTATATGCATCACCCAGTGCCAATTGTTTTGTGTACTTTTTTAAGGAGTATGACGTTCCAGGGTTAAATCTGGAATTCAAGAAAAATAGAAATGCGGAGGCTGTGCACAAAAAAGAAAGGTAAACAGAGCAAAGTACTCTCTCTGCAGCTGATCTTTTACCCAGGATTGTTCTGCACTGTGTGGAGGTGGTCATCTTTTTGAAGGAACTGGGCTTTGCTTCCTTGTGTCAGAGCTGCCCCCCTTATGACTGGTGGGGGAATGATCAAGCAGCAGAGGAGGCACAGATCTACAGAATAGATTAGGGATACTGATTTAAAATTCATGAAGGTCTGGTCAGCCTCTTTACATCACAGTCCCCCTCGAAATCACAGCTCATTCCTCTCTCTCATCGTAGCACCCCTTACTGTACATCACAGCCCACCTTTGCAATGACAAATCACATTTCCCCATTGCAGTTACAACATGCACAACAAGGCAAAGGGTGGGAGGCATGGCAGGGCGAGCTTCTCTTCTGTGTGTACTCTCCTGCCTGTGGCCGCTGCTCCTTCTGTTAGCCTCACAGCAAGGCAGAGGGTGGGAGGCACCGCAGGATTGTACTGAGGGCGGGAGCTGCCCAACTCTTGTTAGCAAGCAAGTGATTTGTTGCTAGGACTGCCTCGCATCCTAACAACCTGTTGCCCACTTGGGCAGCTCCCTCTCTCTCTGCAGACTTTCCATGCGTCCCGCCCTCTGTCCTGCTGTGAATTTTTAACAGGAGCAGCGGTGGCAGGCAGGCAAGTACACACAGAAGAGGAGACCACCTAGGCTTCTTAGTGGTGTGGCACCACACATGACTGTCACTTGGTCTGTGTCTGGACCGTAGTCCACCATTTGATGACACCTGGAATACATGCAGCAGGGAATTCCTTCTACTGCAGGTCCTCAGGTACAGCTTCCTCTCAAGCAAAGAGAACAATGAGCAGCACAGTAATGACATCCCCCTCCCAAATCTGGTCAGACTAGCATTTTTAAAGACAGACGTACCTTAGATGATCTCATCCTGCAGATATTTTAGATGATCTCATCCTGCAGATATACAGCTATGAGACTCAAAACACAGGAGTCCACTGCTGTATTCCAGGAGGAATGCAAGACAAAAGTTAAATCTTTCAGGGTACGGCTTGGGCACAATTTGCATTGCTAGGATTAGATTATGGTTAAGGCTCCCCTGTGCTGAATCACATATCTAGTACGTGATCCAGCTCTTCTAGGTAGGGGACTCGTGCCCGCTGCCTCGGCTGTGCTGGGATTGGTCACATCACAAGTCAATCAGCTGGTCCCAGGCAATGATTCCCGAGTGGGACCCGCTGATCGGGAGGAAGACTGAAAAGGATGACAAGACAGAGCTCCATGAATATAAACAACACAGAGCTCTGTCCTGACAGCGAGGATGTGCCTGTTTTTGTTTCACTGCTAACCAGGGAATAAAAACCGTCACATCCCTTAGTAAACAAAAATGCACACAGTGAATGCACCAAGCAATGTTAGGCACACATTTAACCCTTTTCATCGCCATAGATGTTAACCCCTTTGTGCCCAGTGCCATTAGTACAGCGACAGTAGAGTTTAGGCGCAAGGGGTGCATGCCAGCAAAAGTAGCTGGTTAAATGAAATAACAGTACTTGAATGCCAGCAACAGTGGCCAGTTCAGAAGAAATTAAAATAATATTGTAGTGCTTGGGGTTAGGTAATCTGTGGGGTGAGTGTGAAGCACTTCAGGCTGCTGTCCTCAGAGTATAGCCAGCTCTGTTGAGTACAAGACTAAGTGCAGTATCACAGGGGGGAATTAAATGTAAAAATTCAAAACACTTACAGGAATAAAATTAATTTTCGCCTTCTACATGAAATGTAGATATTGGCCTTGGATCCTCTGTCCTGCGGATACCGCCGGGATCTGGTCCATGGTGAGTAGATGCTTTGGCGGTGGACCCTACGATGCAAGTCAATGGCAAGCTCAGTGGTAAAAGTAGAAGGGGAGAGTTCTTGTCCCAATCAGTCCTTCAGTATAGCGCCGTCCGTGGAGATGTTTCATCCAGTTGCAAACCCCATAGGCGTCCTGTGGCCAACAGGGAATGAAAACCGGTGGAACGCGGGTGGAAATGACATCACTGGATGGATAGGATGAGACTGGGAAACAATAGAGGCTACGCGGTTGGAGCTCACAGCTCCTTCAGAGGCCTCTGAAGGAGCAGTGAGCTCTGAGCGCGTAGCCTCTATTGTTTCCCAGTATGTTCCTATCCATCCAGTGATGTCATTTCCGCCCGCGTTCCACCAGTATGTTCCTGTTCATCCGGTGAAATTATTTCCGCCCTCATTCCACGCTGGTTTCTTCTCCTGGTGGCCACAGGACGCCTATGGGGCCTGCAACTGGATGAAACATCTCCACAGACGGCGCTATACCGAAGGACTGATTGGGACAAGAACTCTCCCCTCCTACTTCTACCACTGAGCTTGCCATTGACTTGCATCCCCAAAACATCTACTCCCCATGGACCAGATCCCGGCGGTATCCGCAGGACAGAGGATCCAAGGCCGATATCTACATTTCATGTGGAAGGCGAAAATTCATTTTAATCCTGTAAGTGGTTTTTAAACTTTACATTAAATTCCCCCCTGTGATACTGCACTTAGTGGCGCTTCCCTTTCCTCTTTCTTCTAGTACAGTGACAGTGCATAATATTAGCACTGATCACTGGTGATGTCAGTGTCAGCCAGTTCCCACCAGCGTCGAAGTCTAATTGCCCGCTGCACTATCGCAGTCCCGTTATAAGTCGCTGATCGCCGCCATTAGTAGTATAAATCCAAAAAAAAAATACAGTATATATGCCATAGTTTGTAGACGCTATAACTTTCACACAAACCAATTAATATACACTTATTGGGATTTTTTTTATTTATGGCATATGTTTTATAGTAGAATGTAAAAAATATTGTTTTTTTTTTTTTTTTTTTTTTTTCTTTTCCTAAAATTGTTGGTCTTCTTTCGTTTTATATATTAAAAAAATAAAAAAAAAACAAAAGTTATCAAATACCACCAAAAGAAAGTTCTATTTGTATGAAAAAAAAAAAAATTTATACAAATTTGTTTGGGTACAGCGTTGCATGACCGTGCAATTACTAGTTAAAGTAACGCAGTGCCGAAGTGGAGCGAAGTGCCGGAGCTGAAGTGGTTATTTAAATAGTTGTCTAATATTTACTCCAGCCCTGCTCTGTTTTCTTCAGGATTATGAAGTGGATGAGGACGCTATGATGCGAGAAGCGCTGGTGCGATCGTTGATGGATAACTGACGGTAGCACCACCTGAAGCTGTACACCAGAAACTGGCTCCAAACAACATGCTGGGACATCTCGGCAGATCAATGACCTACATATTGGCCGTGGCCTTGTGGCAAAACTTTATTGCTGATAGAATATGAAGTTGGGGTTCTCTTCCAGAGGGGGATTGTATCAGGTTAACCATGTGTGCGTGTTGTGTGTAAACCCATCAAAACCTTTTTAGACCTGGACCTTGATGGCACCCTTTTCAATAAGTATACACAAAGCTTAAAAACAAGAATTTACAGTAGATCTAAACCCCGTGACCAAAATACATATCTTTTAACATATATTAATATGCATTTAAATGTAATTATCAATACTTCTAAATATGCAGCTTTTATTTAAAAAAATAAATAAATAAAAAAAATATTTGGTGATCCTACCATGAAGATCCTTTTTCAGGTAGATCCCTTTTCAGGTATTTCCTGACAACTACCTCCTGTTGTGCTTCTGCTTTTGTCATCCTGGCATTTCCGTCTCTGTTGGAGACTGCAGGCGGCTGCGCCACTGTCCACCACGATAAAAAATAAATAAATAAAAAACAGTACAGAGCAATAATGTGCCACTGACGCAAGAGTAATGCCCTGTACACGCGGTCGGATTTTCCAACGGAAAACGTGTGATAGGACCTTGTTGTCGGAAGTTCCGACCGTGTGTGGGCTCCATCACACATTTTCCATCGCAATTTCCGACACACAAAGTTTGAGAGCAGGCTAAAAAATTTTCCGACAACAAAATCCGTTGTCGGAAATTCCGATCGTGTGTACACAAATCCGACACACAAAGTGCCACGCATGCTCAGAATAAATTAAGAGACGAAAGCTATTGGCTACTGCCCCGTTTATAGTCCCGACGTACGTGTTTTACGTCACCGCGTTCAGAACGATCGGATTTTCCGACAACTTTGTGCGACCGTGTGTATGCAAGACAAGTTTGAGCCAACATCCGTCGGAAAAAATCCATGGATTTTGTTGTCGGAATGTCCGATCTTGTGTACAGGGCATAAGAGTATAGAGACAAGAACTGGCTGAAACAGGCTGTAAGAAAAAAATGTAATTTTATATAAAAAATCCAATATTTACAGTACTGTAGCAAACTAAATAATCCAATTATGTAATTTTATATAAAAAAAAAGCAAATCATTTCAGTACTGTAGCAAAGTAAACGAATTATGTAATTTTATATATATATATTATATATATAAAAAAAGCTAATTCTTTCAGTACTGTGGCAAACTGAATAATCCAATTCTGGTTTAGATCTACTTTAACTTACTTTAACACCTAAAAAAAAAAAACAGAAAAATCAGCACAAGGGACATAACTTACAGCCAGTAGGATGTGACCCTCTGCTGTTAGTAATCCTCCGCCGCCCTGATTTTGGCTGCCTCTAGGTTTTGAACTTGTCCTAAAAAACAAAGTAAAGGAAAAGTAACAGTATAAGAAGCTAAGGTTGTCTTTTTTTTTTTTTTTTTTTTTTCAGCAATGCCACAATATGTTGATCCAGCCCTCCATTATCCGATGCAAGCAGCGTTTTCTCTGAAAATTTCTCATTGCATTGAACTAAGCTGCACTGCAACCACCCCGCAACTGTGTACATTGCACATGGCTGCGGTGTGGTGATGCTGCATTTAGGAGGTTAAAACCGGTGGTGAGGGTGCAACATATTGCCTCTCCTCCACCTGTCAAATGCCTTTGAAAAGCGATCTGAGCATGGATTGTTGGAAGTCCTTGCCACTATTATGAACAAGTCCTAAAGAAGCAGTTCTGATAGTACAGGAATGGGAGTCAGGATTAAAAGTAACATACATACATACCTAAACACACACACACACAAACCAATAAAAAAACAAACACGTGCACACACACATGTACACAAACACACCAGCATTCCCACCTGGAGTTGGTCACAGGGGGGACTAATCATTGGACTGTGAGATGAATGGGGGGGGGCGTGCATACAAGTGCCCCATATCCAGAAATACTATTAAAATGATTGTAAAGTCCTAATTTTTTTTTTTTTTAAACAATAAACATGTTTATACTTACCTGCTCTGTGCAATGGCATGGAATTGCACAGAGCGTCCCTGAACCTCCTTTTCTTAGGTCTGCTGTCGGCGCTCCTCCTCCCCCCGGTTTGCCACTATAGGAAGCCGCTTCCTTATTGTGGCACACCTGCAGGCTCGATTCCGAGCAGCGCTGCCTGTGTCCATAGAAGCACACAGCGTCCCTCCACCCTCAGTTCCCTTGTCACAGGATTTCACTGACAGCCTCAACAAAGCCTGTGAGAGCAGGAAGTGAGGGAAGAGAGCCACTGCAGACGGGCACAGCACCGGATCAAGTGAGGACTCGGGTGAGTATTAGAAGGGGGTGAAGGCGTGATACTTTTACCAAAACCATTTTTACCTTAATGCAAGGTAAAAAAAATGTTTAGGCTTTAGAACCACTTGCATTTTTTTTTTGTATTCATCATTACTCTTACTTTTAGTTGATCCCTAGCCCAGGTTTTCTTTAAATAATAATCCTTTCTAAAGGACAGGAACTTCTAGGGTAGTACTGCTAGTTGTTCCAAACCTGTCAGGCTGGTGATAAGGCAAAAACAATTTGCGAGGCCATGTTGCAGTAATATTGGTTGAGATATACTAAAGCCTGGCAGGAAGACAGACAAACACTCCGGACAGCTGTTACAGATCTTTAGTGCTGGATTTGGGACAGCGGACAGATAAGTCGGGCAAGGACAGGGCCGGGACAAGGGGTGGGCAGGAGGGTTGGCTGCCCTGGGCGCAATGGTTTACTGTTGGGATGGAGGCGCCATGTTATAAGGCTGACAGGAGTAGTGACAGCGGCAGTGATATTGACAAGCAAGTGATCGCTGGGTGTGGGATCCCCTAAGCTTGCCCATCAACGGGGGGGAGGGGGGGGGGACAGTTTGGCATGTTTACCCTGGGCATTGGCTGTCCCTTGTCCTGACACTAGGCAAGGATCACTGCTTCTGTAGAAGTTATTATTCAGACAGGAGCTGTCGTAAAATATATATTGTTTTTTTGGAGAACATCATATTCAGTCTTTAGTGTAGAGCTTTGTACATGGGGCGTCTACCAACCACACTACTAGACATTTTGAGACCTAGGCTACCCCTCGAGCCTATACATTGCCTAGGATCTAGTGATATCACCACTCCAGAGAACTGGTAGACTTCATTCTTCCCAAGCACTGGCACAGTCCTCATAATGTCTTCCTTTTTATTGTATGCCACCAACAGGTGCTCTCTTTCTGTTTCTGATATCAGGGAAAAGCTGAAGTTACCATCTTGTTTTTATGTGTGGTTTTTAATAAGTTTATATGTTTTGGTTTTTTACCTGTGCTTCAGAAACAATGAGTGAAGATGAGTTCTATTTTTTTTTTTGTTTTGTTTTTTGTTAGTCCTTGTCTGTAAAATCCAAAGCCTCAGGAATAGTTGTCGTTTCTGTCTTGGCATAGTTTTCTTGGTTACTATCCACAGAACAATTTTGGGGTTTTCATTAAATTGTATGTCCACCTAAAACATATATATTTTTTTTTTCTTGGAACGTGGAAGGATAAGAACATTTTTAATAATTGCTATCTGGGCCTCCATTGGAGAGATTTTCCCTTACTTCTTGTCCTTCTGACATTTTACCAGACATGAAATGAGTGGAACGATCTAACCGCAACACTAGAGAGAATTAAAAATGCCTTGCTGTAATAGAGTAGAGGAAGGCTAGAACCTCTAGATTTTGCCTCACTTCCTGTCTTGTAAAATTCTTCTCACCAGGACAGGACGTGAGGGTAAATCCCTCCAAAAGCTCCTTTACACTTGTGTCCCCCCACTGAATTGCAATCCGCAGTGGATTGCTTCTCAAGGTTATTTAATAGGGGATCAAGAGTCGTTATGTCGCCTCTTAACTGCCTGCTTACAACCCCTAAAAACCTGCACCACTGTGCTGCAACCATGTACATTACACAAAGTTGTGGCATTGCCCCAATAAGCTAAATGGGGGGTCATTTTCAGCGGGCAGTACTACCACACTACAATGCAAAGAATTGTGGCGGTGGCATGTGTACTCCACTCGTCCACTACCTTTGCAATTTGGTTGGGGAAGGGGAGGGGTTGTGCATGTTTTTACTGCCTCCCCCAACTCTCTTTTGGGTATGCACCCAGTGAAAGCAACTGAAGAAACTCTGCCCTCTTGGCTTCTGGATGCCCAGCACAGGCTCTTATCCAGCTGGCCAAAAAATTGTATGCAGAATGTTAGTGATTTTTTTTTTTTTTTTAAGTTATGAAATTTTATAATGTATTTTTAGTTTAAGTATTGTTTAACTTTAAAGGCCGTTCGCATCTATTCAAGCCTTTCACTTCCTGTCCAGTAGACACAATAGGAAGTAAGAGAATATCTTTCCTAAATGAGGGAAATTGTTACCGGAATTTGTATCTTCAGTGGAATACTTTCCTGCTGTTGCTGTTCTGCTGACAAAGTAATTTTTTTTTTTTTTTTAATTTTCCTATCAATTTCAGTCTTGGAGACAATGGCCACCAGTATAAGTAGAGAGGGTGAATTTCCCCAGAAGGAACAACTAACAGGCTTTCTAACTCTTCTCTATTGCACCCAAATTTTTTTCAAAAATGTCCGTAGATGCACTTTACAATAGAAATTTGCAAATCTTTGCTTTTCTGTACCTGGCTGAGACGATGAAATGGCTTCCCTTACACCTCTGATCCAGACTCCCCTGGGGTGTAGTACAGGCAGTCCCAGAGTCACATACATACCACTCATACTTACAAATTATGGGAGACAACAGAAAGTGAGAGGAAATTTACCCTTAGGAAGGGAAATTCACTCCTGTAGAAATTCTCATGGGGAAAAAAGGTGTCTCCACTGAAGCTTTATCACCAATCCTTGTTTCCACAGCAAGTCAAAACTTTCAAAATCCAATTATCACGAGGACAGAAAGTGAGGTGAAATATTTTGAAGCGAAGCACAGACAGCAAAACAAATCTTAGAGGGGTGTTAACCCTTCCCTATGCTATCCAAAAAATGTAAAAATAATTTTTTTGGCTGGAGTTACTTAAAAAAACATACCTCTTCCAACTTGCATACAAATTCAACTTAAGAACAAACCTACAGAAACTTATCTTGTTTGTAACCTGGGGACTGCCTGTATAGGGATTGCGAGGGCATGGGGGCCAGAAGTCCAATCCATGGAAACTTCTTTCAGGAGTCAGGCTTGGCTTTGAAGCTTGTGCAGACCAACAGTAATGTCCCCAAGAGCAGGTAGACCAGAAGGCAGCTGGTTGGGATACTGGAACTCACAGTAATCTGGAAGCAGGGAAACAGAACCCCAGGGTAGCAGGCAGTGCCATGGTAAGGAGGCAAGCTAGGATCACACCAGAAGGTCAGCTGAGACAAGCCGTGGTCAGGAACTATCTAAGGTCAAACCCAGAGTCTTCTGAGACTAACCATGGTCTGGAATTGACCAAGGTCAAACCCAGAGTCTTCTGAGACAAGCCATGGTCTGGAATTGACCAAGGTCAAACCCAGAGCCTTCGGAGATGAGCCATGGTCTGGAATTGCCCAAGGTCAAACCCAGAGTCATCTGAGACAAGCCATGGCCTGGAGCTAGCTAAGGTCAAACAAGGAATCGGCAGAGACAAGGCAAGATAAACAGCAGTATGGCAGAGCACAGACAAGAACGAGGGCAGGCCAGGTCAGCAATAAGGAAGCGGATCTCCTGGACAGATTCAGGCTCCAAGCCCTAGGGTTCTGGCTCAGCTGTGTTGTTTAAATAGACCATCTTTTGCCATTTAGTGTGCGCATGTGAATTAGCTTGTTTTCCGAAGTGTACATGCACATGTAACCTGCCAATGACCCTTGTTCTGAACATTGGCGCACATCTTCTAATGCCACCCTGGCACTTTCCTTAGTGCCTGTCTGTATAATCAAGCAGTACAGACAGCATTTCTGCTAAGTGCCTGCCAGCTGAGAAAGGGGAGGAGTAAAGCACAGTGTAGTAGGAAGGATCCCTTACAAACTGTATATAGAAATGGGCATTATCCAATGGTAACACAATCCTACAATAATTTATGTTGTGCCTAACCCTGTTCTCTTCTAAAAACTTTACTCTGTTCTGTGGATTTGTTGTGTCTGTTTAAGTCTTTCCTATTGTTGATGTAAATGAGGCCCTGAGTCCTATTAACAGAACCAGGGGGGGTCGGCTGACCTTGGATGTGATTGGGTAGAGCCATCTTCTGTCACTGATTTAAAGAGGGAGGCAGGCCCAGGTCTTTGGATCTGTTTACCTTCATGAATGCATTCAATGTATCCGGCAATCTTCACAGATTTTGCAGATCTTTGTTTCTGTCCTGAGCAGCAATAAATCACTTCTTTCCTTTACAAGCATTGGGTTTTTATTTAACAGCAGTGTCAGAGAATGCTCTAAATTAGGGGTGATAAACACAAATTCATCGCAGGCCACATCAGCAGTATGGTTCCCCTCAAAGGGTCCGTTGTATTTGTATAAATGTATCTCCTCTATATCATATTAAATGATTGCCTCTGCAATAATAATAATTTAAGTTTTAAGCTGTAAAGGGTGGGTGCAGACGGGCACAGATCCCACACACGGTCCTGTAGCAGATGATGAAAGTCTGAAGACCAATGGCGTCACTAGGGATAGTGTCACCCCCCCCCCCCCCCTTTTCCAGTATAGTCCTAGTATCTGATGGGTAAGTACTGTTTAGTAAGTACTTCAGTATAGTCCTATCTGTTAAGTACTCCAGACTAATTGCTCACTCTAGTATAGTCCCGGTGACTTAGTGGAAGGTAGGCATGTGTGGTTTGTTTTGTTCCAAATTGAAATTCAGACAAATTTTTTGTTATTCGGATGTATCCGATTTTCTGAATTACAATAGGAACGAATTTAAACTAATCCAAAAAAAAGAAACAATTTTGGAGGAAATTAAAATTGTTTTCTAATCAAATTTAAATAGTTTTCAAAGAGAATAAAATAGAATAGAAAATGAATAGAATAAAATAGACTATAACCACCTTCTGGAATTCAATTTTTGAATAGAATAAATTCAAATTTGAATAGAAAATAAAAGAATAGAATAGACTTCTTAGTAAGTATTAAAATCACTCCCTTGCCACATCTGTAATATTTGAAAACAGGAGGAGAACAGCTAGGGATTCAGACTTTAAAGGCAATTTGGACCATATAGATTATATAAAAATATATTTTATTTGTACATAACAGTATATACATTTGTGTTTTGCTTTTGCAAAAAAAAAAAAAAAGTTAAAAACATGTAATCACATATGCGTAGAATTTAGGCCACAATGGCCAAATATTAAGGATACAGAATAAGGTAGTACTGAGTATTACCAGGGAGGTGGACTTTTAAGGCTAAGAAACAGTGGAGAATTTATAACAGTATAAAAAATATAAATTTATTGAAAATTACAAATATCTCAAAAAAATAAGAATGACAGTTGTAACATATATGCATCTATGATTATTGTGCAGTGAGCCCTTGTATGTCTACGCGTTTCGCCGTTAGGCTTCCTCAGGACAGGGCCAAGGTTCACAGATGAGACAGAGAAGGAAATATGTCTCTCTATCTTGTATTGAAATGCATAATCATGCAAGTCACGGTAAGGTAAGAAAGTTCAATCAGAAGTTAGAAAGTATATTAGATATAGCTAGATATCTCGGCAGGGGCATGTAAACAGTGTTCCTGAATATGGGAGCGGCCATTAGGGGGAAGAGGGCTAACACCGGATGTACCAATTAAATCCTGGGTCTAATATCATTGCTGATGGCTCAATACAATCCACAAGCCCATCGCTGTATATTCGGGATACAAATAATCCAGCATGCCCCTAGGAGACAGCATTACACTGCACGCCTGCAGGTACTACCTTATTCTGTATCCTCAATGATTTATGGACGTGGCTTATCTTTGGTGCACTTAATTCTTTTTTGTGTAGAAAATATTGGTTACACCATATCAGATGAGTGAGCCCCTGTGCGTCAAAGAATAGAAAAAACAATGGAATATAAATAAATATAACCATCTTCCAAAATTAAAATTTTGAATGGAATTCAAATTGTAATGGATTAAAAATTTGCTGAATTTGGTTGAATTGAGTTCATTTCAACTGAATTCAGGAAATTCCAATCGATTTGAATTCGAATAAATGAGACGAATTCCAAAAACAAATTATACTAATTTAGCTAAAAATTTATGTAAATAACGGATCGAAGCAAAATCATTTTTTTCATCCTGGACATGTCTATTGGGTATATTCTCAGTAAGTTCTCTGGTATCATGCTCCGTCTGTCATTTCCAGAAAGTCTTCTCGGGGTAATATGGGGGGTAGTACCTGTGGGGGAGGGGATCGGTACTCACAGGACAGGATGAGGTTCTGGAAGACGACGTGCTGTGTCCAGTGACGGAGTCAGCAGCTGATGTGCCGCTTCCATTGGATCCCGGAGTCTCCCCCTCCGGCCGCTGTATCCCTCTGACACACAACATAGGGGAGGGGGCCACACGTCACTAACTTGGCTGGGAGGGTGAAGCAGAGAGTCTAGGGGCGGAGGCTAATGCTGGGGGAATCTGGCCAGTGACAGGAGAGTAGAGGGGGCAGTGACCCCAAACCAGCCCCTGCAAATTATGTGGTCTGTGCCAGTGCGCCAATTCATGCGCTGTCACGGATGGGGGTGACACCATCATGGTGGGATATCATTTCCTACTTGATGGTGTCACCTGGATGCGGTCCACACCCCCATAGCGAAACCACTGTTGGACACTGCTCAGACAGAACATAGCTTTGCCATAGTGTTCTGTCTGAGCGGTCATCAGTAAAGTTTCTTGTGTGAATAATACCAGCGCCCCCCACCATTCCTTTTCAACTGGCATAGAATTGTATTATTCTCAGAACTTGTGCTGCTGCCGCCCTTAAGAAGCTGGAGGTGGCTGCACGGAGAGGCCCAGGATCTGTAGGAGGAGTTCTGTCGTCCTCCTCACAATGGCCGATTTCTTCTCACTTCCTGTTTTGGCTATGGAACAGGAAGTGAAGGCATATCCCCCTATGGGGAAACAGATGTAAAAAAAGAAAAAAAAACAGCTTTGCCTTTAGTTACACTTTAAGCTTGATGAGCAGGGTCTCCACAGGGTACTAAAGAATTAAGGGTCGGCAACAAGACCTGTTGGTGGCAGTGGGACCACGCTGGAACAGCTGAACCAGAAAAACTGCTGAAGAGGGTCATGTGGTGGCAGACCCAGGTGAGTAATTGATGGTGTGAAGCTGGGTATACACTAGTAAAAATTTGTTCAAAGTTTTTTTACATTTTCTAATCATTATCATTAGTGAGGTTAAATCAACACTCCCCAGTTGTTACCTTTTCTTCAAGCCAAACCTGAACACTTTTTTTTTTCAGAATGTTTTTTATTGAGCATAAGACATAAAACATACATACATAACATACACGAACATACATGTTCCAGATCAAAATAAGCACTCAAGATCTGCAGATAGTAACGTACAAGTAATCAATGCAATGTACACCACATTTCACTTAGTGCTATGCCTCTACCCTATGCCTCTACCCTATATGTTCAAATACAGCATTGCTAGACATCATAAGGAACAACTGTACAATCACCATTATCAGATCCATAAATTATATTATAGACATTCTACCAATTGTTAGAATATATGGTCAAAGACTAGGTCCACCAGGGCTAAGCCTGGTACATCTAGCCAGGGGGACCACAATTTGTTAAACTAGTCTCTTTTACCCCTATGTTGATAAATGAACTTCTCTAGGTGGATGGTCTCACCCATTTGAGTAATCCATTCTTGCACTGTGGGAGGTTCTGTGGATTTCCAGTGTCTTAGAATCATTTTACGGGACTGAAAGAGAGCCCTAGCTTGTCTGGGAATGTCTTCTATTGGAAGAAGGTCTAGAATACCCAATAAGCAATGTTTAGGGTCCAATGGAATCTGGACCTGAAAGATCCTATTAAGAGTGTCAATGACCTTCTTCAAATATAAGTGTAGCTTTGGACATCTCCATAAAAGATGTATCAAATCCCCATGATCCTGACAGGATCTAGTACAGGTGGAATGCAATCTCACCCCCATGCAGGCCAATCTAGCTGGTGTATAATGTACTCTCAGCAGCGCCTCAGGCTGCACCACATTCAATGAGCACTGGGGAACGGCCTACAGGGCTTCCTCCCACTGCTCTTCTTCAAAAGCCCCAACATCCTGCTTCCATTGAGACACCACTTTGAGAGGCGAGTCTCGGAGGAAGAGATTGAGTAGAATAACATAACAACATGATATAAACCTGAACACTTTAGTAGGGCGCGGCTTTTTTTTTTTTTTTTTAAGGGGGAACATTGTGGACTCTAAAGTAAAGGAGATCTGTGATATAAGGGGGTTTCTGCCCACCAAACCTCCCACTTACACCAGAGTTTTCAGCTTCCCCCCTTAAATTAGGATTCCCAAAGCCTGCCTTACATCTGAGTCCCTCTTACCTTAGTGTACTCACTCGCTTGGTGGTGGGAGGGAGGGGGGAGACTTCACACAGACATTGGATGGTGAGCTCACCGGATGAAGGTTCAGGCATCCACAATGTATCTGCCGGTTGCTGAGTTTCCAATTTCCTGCCCGCACATCCCTTTTCTGAGGCACAGAATGCCAGGGATTGGAGTGTGGATGGGCAGACAAGTGGGGTGGGAGGGGGAGGAGCAGATCAAGCCCTCTCTCCTCTCCATGTATGGGGATGGGGTGCGCAGTCCAGAGATTAAAATCCCCACTCTTCTCCCCTTTCTACAGTATCTGCAGCACTTCCAGGATAAATTATAGTGATTCTGGTTGGTCAGCATCAGGCACGGAGAATCGCTTTGATCCATTCCAGAAGCCCTACGGAAAATAGGGGGGGGGGGGGGACAGGGATTTCAAATTGCCAGACTGCTACACAGGCCACATGGACACTGACTGCTTATCACTCACAAAGGTAAGTACAGCGGTGACCTGGGGGTGGTGGCGAGGGTGTATGGTATCTGTTGACCTTTTGAATTATTTCTGAAAAGGTGAACTAACCCTTTAAAAGCAAAGTGAAATTAAGTTTTAGTGTACTTTTAAACAACATTCTTTAAGCCATCACATGTATTTAGGTTTTTCGTATGAAGGTTTGTTCGAAAATCTACCGGTGGGCCAGCTTTAGAGTGGCTGTTTTACTATAAATTAAGGCAGGCCATATATTATGCAATTTTCTTTTAGCCATGAGTTGAAGGAAAGAAAATCGCTCGATTCCTTTCCCATTCTGCTGCGCTATTGTATTCTGTTAGCAGGAGACTTCCACGCTATCAGAATACAATGATGGCTGTCGCTGGCTGTAGCCAGCTGCAGTGTTAAAAAAAAAGTAGGCTGTTTGTAGTGTAGACGCAATATCCTGTCCACGTCTGTCTGATTTGATACCAGTGACATCACTTCCTGGCGGTGGAACGCACGCCTAAGAGCGGCGAACCGACCAAAATATCTGAATGCCTGCTTTCCCTACCGGTCCCGTGAGTAGCGCATTTATGCGCAGGTGACCTTTGGTATTTTAAGGTTTTATGCTATATACCTCTCTTTTCTCCTTCGGTGGAACGTGTGCTTCTGTGGATTTACGAGCTATCTTTTACATCGCTACACTACTGGCCCTGTTTGTTGAAAAGATGAATAAGTTGGAAGCCTGTTCATGGTTTGTCCTATGAAGGAGTTTATATCACGAGCCTCGCTTTCCCACATATTATAGCTGACGTTTCATGATTTCTTTGTGCTATTTGGAATTTGCAGAGTGGATCGCTCCATAGTATTTTATGTTTGCATAATTGATATGCCATATTTTATTTATATATTTATATTAGTGGTATGCTAAATTGCTATTTCTGATGTTTGATAGATGCATCTGTCCAAATTAACATAGTGTAGTGAAGGTTTTTATTTGGATAGTGCATCTTCCCATGCTCCTGCTGTTTTATTTGATATATTTTTTATACACATTAATTGATTTAGTTTATGTGGTGGGTCTTGGAGTTCTGGTAGTGCAGTTCAGCGCATTCTTACTAGGTGCTGGCTTAGATGCGCGGGCTGCAGGTCCAGTTCTCTGACACATCCATATTTATTATAACGTGCCACTTTATTATCACTTGCGGTGCTTTGTGGTTTTTTGTTTATTTATGTTGTTCACATTTAGTTGCTAGCGCAGTTCACTTGGTTTATATATGTTTGTAGTGAAGTTGATCAATAGATCGACTTCAGTACAATCAGTCTGCCCAGAGACAGTTCGAAATTTGGCCAGTTCCTGCAGAACTGGGCGAATTTCGATCTGTCTTTGGCCAGCTTAAGGGTTGGTTCACACTGGTCCGACATGCGCTCCGGCTTCCAGAGCACAAGTCGCATGACATTTCAAGCTCAATGGGGTTGATTTACTAAAGGTAAAAAGACTTCTGTGCACTTTGCAGGGTGCAGTTGCTCCAGAGCTTAGTAAATGAGCAAAACTTTCCTTGCAAGTGATTGGGTACTCTTTGCAAAATGAAGCCTTCCCTTATTTACTAAGCTCTGGAGCAATTGCACTTGCAGAGGGCAAATGCACTTTGCAAAGTCCACAGTCTATTTGTCTTTAGTAAATCAACCCCTATGGTTCCCTATGAGAGCCTTCTTAACTGGTCCGACTTGTGTTGGTCCAACTTTGAAAATGCCTCCTGCACTACTTTGGTCCGACTTGGGCACAATTTCAGCCCATGGATTTGAACGGGATCATCATCTTAACTGATCCGACTTGTGGCATGCGACTTGTGCTCTGAGGATATTTAGGGGAAACCTCATGCCAAAATTGAAAAAAAAGAAACTAAGGCCCCCCCCGAAGACCATACCAGACCTTTTGGTCTGGTGTAGATTTGGAGGGGGAAAAATTAAAAAAAAACTGCATACTCATTTACATAAGGTGGGGGGGGGTGTAATCTGAAGCAGATCCTCCCCCTGTCCCAAAGCACTCCCTCATGTTGAGGGCATGTGGCCTCGTATGGTCCAGGAGGGAGGGGGGCCTAGCTCATCCCTCCCCTTTACTGGTCTGCGTTGCTGCAAGCTTGGACAAGGGTCTGGTATGGATCTGGAGGGGGGCCCCAAAGCTGTTTTTTTTTTTTTTTGGTGTGGGGTTTCCCCTCAAAACCCATACCCTTCAGTCTGGTATGGTCTTGGGGTCTTTTTTTTTTTTTTGTCGTGGGCTCCCCCCCCCCATGATTCATACCAATCATGAGGAGTATGGTCGAAACCTGTTCATTGAAGTCACATGGCAGTCGGACATGAAGTCGCAGGGCAAACTCAGATCGGAAGTCGTACGACTTTCGTGTCGGATCAGTGTGAACATAGCCTAAGAGAGGGTGGAAGGGATTTCGAGGGGAATGGCATTTGGCCAGAAATGGCCTTTGATAAAGAAGCCAAACTAGCATAGGATTCTAATTGATTGTTATTGCTACTGCATTTGGCAACTTGCTCATGGTCTGTTGCATGCAGCCGCTGTGTGTCTATTGAAATATTCTTCTACTCATCCATTATACAGGTCATTTGTAATCGTTATAAGTGATAAACCTTTGCTACTGCACACAACACAAAAGCAGTCACACGTGGTCAGACGCGCCAACTTGCCTCCAGGTAACCTAATCTGCAAAACATTTGCCCCCCCCCCGTTGCCTTGTGTATTATGCAAGGTACAAAGTAAATGGTTGATTGAGAACCACACACATATGCTAATGAGGTCCTCCAGTGATGACATTCGTCATCACCTCCACTCCCAGGCACTGGACTCGACACATACACTGGGTGATTATTGGCAAAGATGACCTAAAATGACGTTTTTGTGGGATAGCAACGATTGCACTCTTTCCTCGTGGAAAGTGGAATGATCGTTTATCACTCCCATAATTCCAGGAAGTTTCATAAAAGCAAATGACAGGGAATTCTTTTCAAAGTCACCAGAATACAGGCAGAAAGGTGAAGGTGAATACAGGCAGAAATAACAACCTAAGGGGGGGGGTCTAACCCTTCCCTACTTCACCCAAAACTAAAGAAAATAAAGTTTTGGTTTTAAAACTATGGCTGATTTTCATGGCAGTTCCATGTTTATGTATAGCCAAAAGTTTTGCATAGAGCATAGGTACTCAACCTGTGGACCTCCAGCTGTTGCGAAACAGTGCCATCAAGCGTCTGCCCTTGGGAGTCATGCTTGTACCTGTCATTCTTGCAATGCCTCATGGGACTTGTTGTTCTGCAACAGCTGGAGGACCACAGGCTGAGCACCCATGGTAGCGTATACCAGCATTTCTCATCCTTTAAAAGAACACAAAATCTCGAAGAACCGCTGACGAAAATGTTACTTACCATCAATGGGAAACCTGGGCCTAGGACCATGCACCCAACCACCTTGAAAGTCAAGTCCCCCAACAACAGAGTCCCACTCTCTTCCCAATCACATCAGCAGCATCTCCCCATTATAGATTCCTCTCCTCGCATCTGAAGCTCCACACTTCCCATTAGAGTACCCCCTATACATCAGGACATCCCCATCACAGGGTCCCCTCTTACTTTTGGAGCCCTACCTTACTGCAGCAGCATGACAAAAGGCAAGCAGGTCTGGATGGAGGTGCACTCCATCCTCTCCTGAATTAGAGATACACTGTGTATCTTGGCCTTAGAGTAGGGCTTAAAACTAAAGGGGGCTCAAATGAAGCCTCTGACATGACCAAAGGGCCACACATCATGTTTACACACTTCAATACCAGGCATTCTCGCCCCTTCCTGCCCAGGACAATTTTCAGCGCTGTCACACTTTGAATGACAATTGCACGGTCATGTAACACTGTACCCAAACAAAATTGTTATCATTTTCTTCCCACAAAGAGCTTTTTTTGGTGGTATTTGTACACCTCTGGGGTTTTTATTTTTTGATAAACTAAAAAAGACCAACATTTTTGAAAAAAAAAGGTTTTTCTTAGTTTTTGTCATAAAATTTAGTTTTCTCCTTCACTGACGGGTACTAATGAGGCGGCACTAATGGGCACTGATGAGGCGGCACTGATGGCCACTGATGAGTTGGCACTGATAAGGTGGCACTGATATGTTGAATTGATGGGCACTGATAGGTGGCACTGATATGCAGCACTGATGGGCACCGATAGGCGGCTCTGATATGCAGCACTGATGGGCACTGACAGGCAGCTGTGATGGGCACTGACAGGCGGCACTGATTGGCACTGATAGGTGGTACTGATTGGCACTGACAGGTGGCACTGATGGGCAGAACTGATGATGAGGTACTGATGTGTTACTGACAGGTGTTACTGCTGGGCACTGATTGGCACTGTGGTGGGCTCTGATTGGCACTATGGTGGGCACTGATTGGCACTGTGGTGGGCACTTAAAGGCTTTTTTATTGGGGGAATGCTGGGCATTGATTGGTAGCCTTTTTTGCACATCTGAGGGGGCTCCGCTGATAATCAATGTGCTGATTATCAGCACAGACCCCCCATCTGACAGGGAGAGCCACGATCGGCTCCGATCGGCTCTCCCTGTCAGCACAAACCGAGGAATGCCGTTTACCGGCACTTCCTGGTTCACGCGATGATCAGCTGTGATTGGTCACAGTTGATCACGTGGTAAGAAGCCTCTGACAGAGGCTTCTTATCACAATCAGAGATGTGGGGTGTCAGACTGACACGCCGCACTTGCGGTCGGAGCGTTGCGCGCCCCCACGCGCGCCGGCATGTTATCCTGCTGGACGTCATATGACGCCCAGTCAGGATAAAAAGAACCACTTCCCGGCCGTCATTCTGCTATAGGCCGGGCGGTAAGTGGTTAATATACGTAATGCTTAAGAAGACTATCAGAGACTGCAGACCTTATAGAGGGAATGAGGGTGAGAGAATGTGGACAGGATACATTGTTGGCTGGGGATATGCTGCAGAAGACCATACAAAACTGGGAACATGTTACATGAGGTTGGGTAGAGATCAATGCTTTTACCCTAACCAATGTTCCCACTACAGACAACTGAGGTCCAAGGGCCGCACATCATATACCAAAGGGCCACAGGTTGGGCACCAGCGAGAAAGAATGATGTGGTCCAGGGCACCGTAAGTAATTGGCCTCCATCCCACACAGCGCAGTGGGTTTTCCTGGCTGTGAAGTCGCAAGCAGTCACAGCCGGCTTCCCAAAGTAAACATGCCAACACCTGGACCCAAAGACGCCAACTCGGGTGAGGACAGTGCTGGATCTCTGGACAGGTAAGTGTCCTAATATTAAAAATCAGCAGCTTACAATATTTGTAGCTGCTGATTTTTATTTATTTATTTATTTATTTATTTATTTTTGAATAAAGAACTAGACATGTGCACAACAAAAAAAAATTATTTTGTTTCTTTACATTTCCGTTGATTCGTAACGATTCGTAATTTCGTAACAGATATTTTTTCATTGATACGAAATGATTCGTAATTTCGTAAGACGTGAGGTTTCATATTCGGACTAGTTCGTATTTTCGTAACAGTCTAATTTTCTTTGATTCGAAATTCGTAATTTTGTTACATAATGGTTTTCGTTTATGCGGCACACTAGTCTTAATTTAGTAATTGTTACTTTTGTGAGATTGCCTTTTTCGTTGATTCGTACTTTTCTTAGGAAATAAAGAATAATAATCCTATGCTTGCTTTTCTAATAAGTCCTCCTGTACTTCCTCCAGTCCACTCCCTCAGTCACCAGACCCGACTCAGTCTCCTCCTCAACTGAATCTAAAAAGATTCAGGAATGCCGTGTGACACAAAAGGGATAAGCTGATTGGCTAAAGATATTAAGTAAGATACATCACTCACTAATACACTGCCCATTCGAAAGAACGATTCGAGAACACGAAATTACTAACATACTAAATTACGAACATATATATTAAGATATACTTACACTGTCCATTCAAAAGAACTATTCGAGAACACGAACAAACGAAAATTACGAACAGAGGAAGAAACGAAATTACGAACACACGAATGAAAATACGAAATTATGAACAAAGGATTGAAAATACGAAATGTAAATCATTCGTTATAGATGTCATTTTCTTTCTTTTACTGTTTCGGAGCTTCGTATTTTCATAAGTTTGTCCGTTCGTATTTTCACGTGTTCGTTATTCTGCTTATTCGGAATTTCGGAATTTTCGTATATTGGTTCTTTCAGCTATTCGGATGTTCGAATTGATCCAAATGTACAAATAATAACAAATTCGTACGAAAATCCATTCGTTACGAACCGAATCGCACATGTCTATAAAGAACCACTTTAAGTTCAAAATGGTAACTTATTGCAAAACTGAAAAAAAAGGTTGCTACAAAACATAATAAAAACAGCAAAAATACCAATAAAAAAAAAAAACTTGCAATTTTGACCTTCACCAAGTGACCTTTGAGTCCAGCCTGAATCAGAAGGTGACTGTTTATTGCACCTTGCGACATGTCTCTGTGAGTGTCCCCTCCACCCACACCTGTCCACCTGCTCTGTATATGACTCAGCCGGTGGTCACAGGAAGCTGACAACACCCTACCATTTACATCTGATTATGTCACCATCTTTTGTTGATTATCACCTACCATCTAGTCTGCCAGGACTTCAAGTGGACAGGTGCTAATGACTTGTGGAGTGGCCGGGCTGCCTCGTTTGGTAAATGTGTCGAGGTCCTTTTCCATTTCTAGGGAAAAGTGAGGAAACATTTCATGTCAATGTGAGAGTTTGATCCTATTTAACATTATTCTGTTTTAATGCTGTTTTCTGTCCCCATGTATTTTATCAATGGGGCCCCAGTTCCTGTTCACATGCAGTGTCTGATGTGTGAGGCCCCATGATGCACAAACACCTATAACCTTTTATGTGCAGGTGGTAAATGCATCATAGCTGCGTTTTGGGGCACGTCTTGGTTATTAACCACTTGCTTATTGGGCACTTAAACCCCCCTTCCTGCCCAGGCCAATTTTCAGCTTTCAGCGCTGTCACACTTTGAATGACAATTGCGCGGTCATACAACACTGTACTCAAATGAAATTTTTATCATTTTTCTCACACAAATAGAGCTTTCTTTTGGTGGTATTTAATCCCAGCTGCGGTTTTTATTTTTTGCTAAACAAACAAAAAATGATGGAAAAATTTTGAAATATTTTTTTTTTATTTTATAGTTTGTTATAAAATTTTGCAAACAGGTCATTTTTCTCCTTCATTGATATGTGCTGATGAGGCGGCATTGGTGGTCACTGATGGGCACTGATAGGCACAGATCAGGTGGCACAGATGGGGACAGATAAGGCGGTACTGATGGCCACAGATAAGGCGGTACTGATGGCCACAGATAAGGTGGCACTGATGGGCCCTAAAGGGTGGCAATGAAGGGCACTGATAGGTGTTACTGATAGGTACCACTGATGGGCACTGATGAGCACCAGAAGGTGACACTGATGGGCAGCACTGTTGATGAAGCACTGATTGGTGACACTGATAGGTGTCACTGTGGGCACTGGTAGGTGGTGCTGGTGGGCACTATTGTGCACTGGTAGGTGGCACAGGTGGGCACAGATGAGCTGGCGGCAGCTCTCCTTGATCGTGACCGATGTCCCTCTGTGAGGACCGCCGGTGATCGGCTTTTTTTTTTCTCCTCACACTATCAACGCGAGGAGAAAAAATAGCCGATCACCAGCTCTGTTTACATCAGATGATCAGCTGTCATTGGCTGACAGCTGATCACGTGGTAAAGGGTAGGGATCGACCCCTTACTCCGATCTGTGATCAGCCGAGTCTCATAGACTCGCTGATCACAGAGCGCGCCACACGTGCCCTGCAGGGGGCGCTCAGGCCGCTCGGACACGGAAGGACGTCCATTGACCTCCTCCCGGCAAAGTAGGTCTGCGCTGTAGCCGTCATTCGGCTATAGCACAGATCTGAAGAAGTTAAAGGGAACCTGGATTGGAAGATACCTTTTTGGCACAGCCTAGCCTTGCTTCTTATGATGAAAGTTGAAGTCATGTGACTCTTGGAGTTGGCCATAGCTGGAGTATATGCAGGAGCTGGCACCTGACACACAATCATAAAATCGTACGAACAAATACCGATTTCGAAGCGATCGTGCGATAATCTAATCGTTAGTACACAGCTTTTGCCCAAAATTATCCAAAGGAATAAACAAAAAAGATTTCTCGTACGATTTTCGTTTGATCAGTATAGTTTTCATCCGAAAATACAATACAAATACACTACAACACATGACATCATTTCCGAATTTGTATTCTGTCGTACAGGAATTTTTGCAACTTTAGTAACCTCTTCATTTTCAAGACGAGACTAGTATGGAAAAAAAAAAAAAACGGACGATCATTCATCCAATATTCTCATTGTGTGTACCAGGCTTATCACTTTCTTCAGCTTGGGCGGGATATGTACCTAAAAGAACAATTTAAATTGATAGGTTTTTGTAGTAACAGGATTGATAATCGCATCGAAAACCATTCAATGTTTTACTAGTACACCACCTCTGATTACATTTATTTACCTGCATTTATCTGCATTTAAAGAGGAACTGCAGTCTGCTCACATAATTTACAATACAAACATCTTTGCCATTCTGAGGCTTCCCTCCAACCACTCTGCAAATTATTTTCTATATACTGTGATACTGTATGCTTCAGAAATTTCCCTCCACTGAGTCTGGCTGCAGCCATTTTAACTGTGGGCAGCTGAAGCTGCTGCCTGTTCACTTCCTGGATTTACACAGACACACAGAGGCACACCTCCAGCTCTGCAGCTCTCATTGGCCCTCTTATGACTCCCCCCCCCCCCCCCCTTCCTGGCAGCAAACTCTCTCTGTGCAGAGAGAGCTGTGCATGATGTCATAATCCTAGGCTAATGACCAAAGAAGAAACAGGAAGTGGGCTGTATAAGGGATTTACTGGCAGAAAAAAAATGTTTTACTATCCAAAGTTAAAACAACAACAAGGACAGAAGATTTAATAGATGGAAAGATGAAAAAATGACTGAAGGTCCACTTTAAGGTAACCTTGCAGTCACTTTACAAAGCTACATTTAGATATTTCGGACACATCATAATATACAGCGACTGTATTTTTTAAATTTTATTTATTTTTTCAGAAAGTCCCCACATTGTACCATTACAATGCAGTCCTTGAACTCTGGTCAGTGATTTTGCCTAGCTTGAGATGATGTCATCAGTCTCCTGCAGGCAGGACGAACCATTTTCTCCGTCTCCTCTCCCCCAGTGATCCGAATGCAACATTGTAACTTTAGGGGTTATTTACTAAAGGCAAATCCGCTGTGCTCTACAAGTGCACTTAGAAGTGCAGTCGCTGTAGATCTGAAGGGGATATGCAAGGACAATAAAAAAAACAACATTTTTGCTTTCACACGATTGGATGATTGAAGTCAGCAGAGCTTCCCCTCAGATCTACAGTGACTGCACTTCCAAGTGCACTTGTAGCGCACATTGGATTTGTCTTTAGCAAATCAACCCCATAGTAAACAAACAGAAGCTCTGCTGACTTTCATCATCCAATCATGTGCAAGCAAAAATGCTATTTTTTTTTTTTTCCTTGCACGTGATTGGGTACTTTTTGCAAAGTGAAACTTCTCATTGACTAAGCTCTGGAGCAACTGCACTTTGCAAAGTGCATACATATGTTCATGTGCGCTCTGTCAGCTCAAATAGGGAGAAATGGGCGATGAATCTCCTCTCTATAGTGGGGAGTCCATGCATGAGAGTTCAAATGCAGCAAGAGGTGTGTAGATCCCTGTAGACAGTAAAAAACAAAGAAGAGAGCAGCAAAGCGCACAGTCTATTTAGCTTTAGTAAATCAACCCCAATGTCTCACAAGGTGAGAGGATGTCGATCTGTGTTAAACACATCTGTGGCAGCCAAAACGGCACAGGCACCAGGGTTTACACAATTGCTGAGAATGTTTATCAGTCTGCTGCAGGTGAAGGAAGCTTTTCCTCAGTCTCCTCTCTCTGCCACAAAGCGAGAGGCTGCAGCAGGGGCTCATCTGTGTCCGAGATATCTGTACCCTTTAAAAACTACACAGGCACCAGGGTTTTCATGATTGTGTCATCTCTGAGCCTGCTGAGAATATTTATCCGTCTGCTGCAGGTGAGGGAAGCATTTCCCCAGTCTCCTCTCCGCCAGCGATCAAACTGCAATATTGCAACTTGTCTCACAAGGCGAGTGCCTGCAGCGGGGGGCTTATCTGTGTCAGAGATATCCGTGCCAGTCAAAAACGACGCAGGCGCCCAGATTTACATGATTGGGTCATCTCTGAGCCAACATCAGCCCAGGAATAGATATTGGGTGATGCCTGATCTTAGATGGCGCTGTCCTTCTGGGGAGAAAAGCCGATGAAAGCATTGTCAGGGGGAGCACTGTGATCTCTGTGAGAGGTAATAAATAGAATGGAAACGTTTCACTGATAACTGAGCATGCTGCACTTACTATGAAAAAAATATATGATGCTAGGTCCACTTTAATCCAAACTGCAAGATTTCTGAGCAATTCATCCACCTACCCTGTTTCCCCGAAAATAAGACAGTGTCTTATATTAATTTTTGCTCCCAAAAATGCACTAGGTCTTATTTTCAGGGGATGTCTTATTTTTCAATGAAGAAGAATACCAGCACTGTTTACCAGTATGTCTTGTACTTTAGACCCTTCAGCAGAAAAGCAGTCACCCCCTAAAGTGACACACTGGTTCAGAGGGGGGGTTTGAAATGGGGAGATCACTTAAAATAACACAGGGGGGATCAGAGGGGGGAATCAATAAAAATGGCACAGGAGGATCGGGGGGGGGGGGTTTACCATTTTAGTACCTCCTGTGCCATTTTGATTCCCCCCCTCTTCTGATCCTCCTGTGCCGATTTGATTCCCCCCCCTCAAATCCACCATGTGTCATTTTAAGTCCCCCTCCCCCCACCCCTGTGCCAATGGACAGTTTAGTCTCTCCCCCCTCCCACCTTCACCAGACATCCCCCCCCTCACCTCAGTCACCCCTGTGGCGGCGAGATTCCACACAATGTGCCCGACTCCTGTGCCTGGCAGCGGCAGCGCGGGCTCTCTGACGGGCGACATTCCCCTGCGCAACATCAAGGATGTCACTCGTCATCCAGAGAGCCCGCCGCAGCTCACTGATTTAAAGAGACCTCGCACTGCCTGAACAGCTGCGGCCAATCAGTGAGCTGCGCAGCGGCGCCTGCCGCTACGGTCCAGAGTCAGACGACTTATTATCGTGTGCATGCCTTATGTTCGGGGGATGCCTTTTGTTCATGGGATGCCTTATTATCGGGGAGGTCTTATTATCGGGGGATGCCTTATTATCGGCGAGGTCTTATTATCGGGGGATGCCTTATATTACAACGAGAGGCAAAACTGGAAGTAGGCCTTATTTTCGGAGGATGTCTTACTTTCGGGGAAACACGGTATGTCTGACAATAACAGATCATCCAAGAGATATTCCAGCAAGTCGTAAAATCTCGGCTCTTTAATAAGCACTTAGGGGGCTGATTTACTAAAGGCAAATAGACTGTGTACTTTGCAAAGTGCAGTTGCCCTCTGCAGGTGCAGTAAATAAGTAAATAAGCAGAAGATCTGCTGACTTCCATTATCCAATCATGTGCAAGCTTTAATTTTCCTTGCATATGATTGGGTACTCTTTGCAAAGGGAATCATTACCGTATTTACTAAGCTCTGGAGCAACCGCGCTTTGCAAAGTGCACAGTCTATTTGCCTCTAGTAAATCAACCCCTTATCGTTTTATAATTCATCATGCCTATGTCATCTACAACTAGCCATACTCAAAGTGTTTAGATGCTAAGCTAAGGCTTAAACCCAAAAGGAAACATTTATTATATTGCAGCTTACCGATTCTTAGATGGGGTGGCTGCATTTGTCTTCTTTTTTTTAGACTTTCTTTATTGTTTTTTTTTTTTTTTCACCTGATGATCTGGCCAGTAAGTCTGTTGTCTTTCAAAAGAACAAGCTCTCTTGCAGTTACAGAGATGAGGCAAACCATTTAGCGCTGACAGGGGTGATTACAATAATCAGCTTTCATTTATTTATGTAAAACCTTTATCCCAAAAAAATAAATAAAAATTGTTTGCGGCAACTGGTTATAAAGTGTGCGCTGGAGTTTGGCTTTATTTATTAGTGTATCTAAAGTAGTAGTAAAGTTGCTAATATTTCTAACACTTCCCTCCCCCCACAGACTTCCGATGCTGGTGGCAAAATGTGCCCCCTGTGCTCTTTCATCCAGAGTGGGGGACGCTCTAATACAGGTGTATTACTGGCCAGACCACCAGGTCGAAACAGAGGGGGGGAGACTAAAAAAAAATTAAAAAATGATGCAGCCACCACATTTAATGATTGGTGAGCTGCAATATATTACATTTTTGGGTTTAATACCGCTTTAAGCATTGGGAGATCCCTTCATTTGCAACCTAAAAGATCATAATCCTTCATTTTTTTTTAATGAATGCAGTGAGGTGCTGCCAATTCTTCTTGGTCAGTTTTCTAGTACATATTATAAAAATAAAAAACAAAATAAAAATAAAAAATCTTATTGGTTGTTTATGGAAGCACATACTGTACATTTCAAACAAGTGTTAATAGAATTCGGTGATTTCTTTATCTGACACTAGAGGGCAGCATAGTTGCTTGTTTTGATTAGACAGATCTGTAAAGTCTATATGAGTCCCCCACCCCCCTCCCACTCCCATAACCGAACCTAAAGACATCTTGCACTAGGTGACCATGTAATGTTTACTTTTTTTACCATCCCCATTGTTTCAAAGTCCCTATACTTTGAATTAGTCCTTTGTTTTGTGCAGCCATGGCTGGATTGCTTGTAGACAGAAAGTGACTGCAAGGAGGCTGCATGCAATCAGCAGTAATGAGATGTAACAAAGGATAAATATATATATATATATATATATATATATATATATATATATATATATATATATATATATATATATATATATATATTAAAAATAAAGACTTTCTTTTTTAAAGCCAATTCTTTATTATACACAGAGCTTTAGCAAAAATAAAATAAAAAATATCACACATTGCTTAATGAGCACATGGACACTCACTCTAATAGATACAATAATCATTTCTCATATAATGAAATATAATAATATACACAGAATAATAAATTGAGAGACAGAATGGTAATTATACGCAGATACAAACATACATAAAATAAAAACCCAGGCAAAAATAAATAAAAAATCATAAAGCTATATAGTTAGTTATATGCATGTTTTTTGGTTTTGTTTTGTTTTTTTTGAGTGGGGTTTGCCCACTTTTTTTAATTTTACTTTTTAAATGTGTATTTGTAAAAAAAGTAAAAATACATGTACACATATTTACCGTTCTCTATATACAGTATACTATCAAGCCCCCTTTCTTATTTGTGGCTGGCAGATGTAGTACTGCAATTTGACCACATGGTGGCACTACAGGACATGCCTAGATATTACATTGCCAGCACTAGAAGCATTCACCGTACAGATACAGGACATTGCAGTGCATGCATAAAGAATAAAGTGGTGGAAGGAACCATCCTGCCCGTACAGGTGATCCATTTACAGCATTTGGAGTTGGAACTCATTAGAGCTCCACATATACATAGTGTTTGTATAGTGAGGACTCCTTGATTATTGTACTTTCATTGTTGGCCCAGGCTCCAACAAGTGTCTTTTATCTGTCACTGCACAGATAAGCTCCTCATTAGCTGGACAGGTTATCAGTACAAGGTTAACCCTTTCTTCTCAAGGCTGGGAACATTGTAGCTTATGGCAACTGTTCCTCTATTGCATGGGGATTGCCCAGATCTTAGCAGATACCCCCCCCCCCCCCAAGTCAATCATTCTTGAGGTTGGATTTTACTGGCTCCACCTAGATAAGGCTGGGGGTGACAGCTCAGTGCATGGGCATACCTGTACAGGTGATTTCAACGGGTCACAAGCTCTTGAGCCTATTTCTGGGAAAGCGTCTTATTTGCACATTAGTGATGTCTTCAGAGAAGTGCTAACAAACTCCAGAATTCAGCATTTTTAAGTTGCTCTTACCGTACGGTGCAATGATCGACGTCCTCTAAGGAAAAGTGACGCAAAACTGCACATTGACCCCCCCCCTCCCGTGTCTTTCCACCAAATCCCTGAACAAAGCCTCAACCTGGCCATCCAATGTGCCTATTTTCAGTTAGGCTGGCCATACATGTTCAATTTTCTTGTACAATTTTAGATTCACCTTAAACTATGTAGTGCACGGGTCTGCCTAATTGGAAACAATTGAAAGTTGTTCAGTTTTCACCTCGTATTATTTGGTTTTTGGTAAACCAATCATTTCAATCACTTTTCAGCCACTGGGAATAGCAAGGGGATTGCAAGTAATGGCCGAAAACTAGAAAACCTACCACCTACCAAGTCAGATTAAGCATCAGAGTTTGGTCGATTGTAAAAGTCAAATCTGGGCAATAAAAATACAATTTATTAAAAGAAGTTGAAATTTAAATAAGAGAAAAAAAAAAACATGGCAATTTTGTTGACCAGGAAATAAAAGTTTAGAGTTGTCCCAGAACAAGGGGTGAAGGGAACTCTTCCAATGGGGAAAGCCGTCTATGCGAATTCCCTTCACTTTGAAAACTGAGACTCTTTCCTGTTCCATCCTGAACTAAATTAAATGTTTTAATGTCTGTTAAAAAAAAAATTTGGCCTACACACACATGATTTTTCTTTTTTTTTTCCCCCCAAACCTTAACAGGAGACATCAAGCAGCTTCTGGATAAACAGAACAGGAAAAAAAAAAAATTAGCATTGCAATTCCATGCAGGCTTATCAGTCCATACTGCTATTTCCCAGCCTCCCATGGCTAAGATGAGAGAGCCTGGTAAGTTAAAAGGGACCTGCAGGAGACAGAATTCCACTGGGTCTGCTGTCACCTGTCTGTGCTGTGGTGTCAGAGGAATGCGGCTGGGGGGACAGGTGCCATCTGGTCAACACGTGTGGGCCTGCCTCAATCAAAGTTAAAAAAAAAAAGTAACCTTCCCTGAAACTCTTACTAACAATTTCAGTACGACACAGAAGGGGGGGGGGTGCTCATAGAGATTATAGACGTGCTGGATGGTAAAATGGTTAAATTGGCCACAAATTGCCCCCCATTAAGCTTGAGATAGCGCTGTATGGCAGGAGGGAGGGGGGTGCAGTTCATGTTTTATTTCAAAGAGTTATACATTTGTGGGTAAAAAATAAAAATATAATTGTAACTATAGAATAACACTTTCTAAACCAGTGATCTCCAAACTGCAGGCCCGGGGACCGGATGTGGCCCTTGGCTTGCCTTTATCTGGCCTTTTGAGGCACTATTCCACCAACTGACACCATTGATAAGGCATTATTCCTCCCACTGACATCATCGATGGGGCACTATTCTTCCCATTGGTACCAACAATGAGGCACCATTCCTTCGATTCAAACCATTACTTATGCCCACTGATACTGGGGTATATCCAAACTGCGGCCCGGGTGCCGGACTTGGCCCTTGACTTGCCTTTATCTGGCCCTTGGGCACTTTTCCACCAACTGACACCATAGATGGGGCAGTATTCCTCCCACTGACATCATTGATGGGGCACTATTCTTCCCATTGATACCAACAATGGAGGACTATTCCTTCCATTCAAACCAATGATGGGGCATTGCTTATGCCCACTGATAACGGGGTATCTCCAAACTGTGGCCCGAAGGCTGGATGTGACCCTTGGCTCGCCTTTATCTGGTCCTTGGGGCACTATTCCACCAACTGATACCATCGATGGGGCACTATTCCTCCCACTGACATCATTGATGGGGCACTATTCTTCCCATTGATACCAACAATGGAGGACTATTCCTTCCATTCAAACCAATGATGGGGCATTGCTTATGCCCACTGATAACGGGGTATCTCCAAACTGTGGCCCGAGGGCTGGATGTGACCCTTGGCTCGCCTTTATCTGGTCCTTGGGGCACTATTCCACCAACTGATACCATCGATGGGGCACTATTCCTCCCACTGACATAATTGATGGGGCACTATTCTTCCCATTGATACCAACAATGGGGCACTATTCCTTCCATTCAAACCAATGGGGGGGGCATTACTTATGCCCACTGATACCGGGGGATTTTTTTGCTCCCAATGGTCACAGTCCAGACCCCCTAAAGTCTAAAGGACAGTAAACTGGCCCTTTGCTTAGAAAATTTGGAGACCTCTGACCTAAGCTAAAAATGCCCCTCACCTTGGTAGATATTACTATATTATTCTGACCCCCCCGCCCAAAATACTACTTTTTGGTCTATTTACAGCAAACACAGTAACACGCCTCGCCTTTATTTTTGTACTTTAAAACAACCCGTAGAATGTAGGACATAAGGCCTAAAATTTAAAGCAATCAATTTTAGCATAGATATCCTATGGTGGAAAAGTATTTTAATCATATTATCTGTATGGATCACAAACAATTCCAAAGGGGGTGTTTACAGAGACTAAAGGGCTGAATATTTGAATCCAGCATTCTGTGGAGACATTTCATATCTAATCAGGGAAAGTGCAATGGTGGTTGTGTTTACTTTTACGTTTACATTGATTAGCGGCGGGTGTGAACCTGTACATATAAACACAATCTCTAAAATCTCACACTTTAACATGCTAATGCCATTTTATCTTTCAGTGTTTCTGATTAGAGATTTTGCAAAAGGAATAGTGACAGTCCAGTAATATAAACAAGGCAGGGTATAAGGCATGAGTGTGGATCCTCTCAATATGCAACAATCAAGACATCAAATGTTCAATCTTTTCATTAAAATAAAAAAAAATCTGGGGATCCTGCCATGAAAGTCCTTGTTGGGATACTTAAAGTGGTTGTAAACCCCCCCAAAAAAACCCCTGTAAGACAAACAAAGGCATAATGAGCTAGTATGCAGCTCATTATGAAATACTTACCTTAGATCGAAGCTGTTGCAGCGGCCCCTGCACACCGCTGTGACTGGCGACATGTCTCCCGGAGTTATTTCCGGATTCGCTGGCTCTGGTGCTGTCATTGGCTGGATCCGCGATGATAAATATCTCCTAAACTGTGCAGGTTTAGGAGATATTTACAGTACCTACAGGTAAGCCTTAATATAGGCTTTACCTGTAGGTACAAGCGGTGTAACAGGGTTTACAACCACTTTAAGCCAGCCATAGATGGATCGAATCTCGGCCCGTTCAGCAGGGACCGGCTGAGATTCGATCGACTCCAGTATGACCAGCCTGTCGGATTTTTTGCATGCAAAAAAAAATAACGCTGGCTGAGAGATTCTCCCGTCAACACAATCAGTGTGGAATCGAGTGGTATGGGTTGCAGGAGAGAATTTTGCATCTATGGCTTGCCCTTAAAGGATAAGTTCACCTTTGGAAACATGTTACATGTTCCACCCGTTTTAAGGGTGGAAAATATAACATGTTCCCAATGTTGCAGCCGCTGCCCGATTCCCCTCCCCTCCCCGTGGCAGCATATTGGGGAGAAGTTCCCTAGCTTTCACTTTTTGAAAACAGTGCAGCTGTGCGGGGCTCCGCCCAAACGGCCGCGTCATTCATTCACGCAGCTCTGTGTATGAATGAACTACAAGTCCCCCCGACATCCTTTGCGGCTGCACGGCTTGTAGTTTTCGTGGCGCTGTGGGGCGCCCTGGTAGTTCATTGATTCCCCCTGTCAGTGTGCACTGACTGATCTGCAGGAGACATGCAAGGCACCCGCTGTTTCCTGATCGCGGGGGGCAATGCTTTACACTACAGGCTCCAAAAAATAAATAAATAAATGCACTTTTTTTTTTTTTTAAATTGAACTTATCCTTCAAGCCTGGTTCACACTGATGCGATTTCAGATGCAATGTAGGTCGCACTGAATTGCATGGCAATGGAAATAACATTGCTTCTAATGGGGCCTGTTGACATCAATGCAGTACAGCTGAGTTACGACTTTGGGGAAAGGGTCCTGCACTACTTTGGTGCAATTTACAGTGCAATTTATCCCCATAGAATATACAAACCACACCCGAAATGCAGCCAAAATCACAATACATAATCGCACTGCAAATCGAGTTCAAAATCGCATCACTGTAGCGTGAACCGAGCCTTACTGTTACGGGTGTGAGCACCGTGTCCCTATCGTGGTACTGCATTGTCACAATGTCACATGCGGCCCTGGTGGGGAACAACAGGCAGGCGTGCCGCAACACACATTGGGGGTTATTTACGAAAGGCAAATCCACTTTGCGCTACAAGTGCACTTGGAAGTAAAGTCGCCGAAGATCCGAGGGGGACATGCAAGGAAAATAAAAAAAACGGCATTTTAGCTTGCGCATTGATTGGATGGTAAAATCAGCAGAGCTTCCCCTCATTTTAGATCTTCCCCTCAGATTTACAGCGACTGCTGTAATGCAAAGTGGATTTGCCTTTCGTAAATAACCCCCATTGCGCAGGCGTGATCCACCATCAAGAAGCTGACCAAGAGCAATGATGGGCAGCTGACATTGAAGCGAATGCATTTAGACGGGAAGTGGCTGAAAGAAGCTGAAGGAGATCTGAGATGCAAAACAGAACATGTAGATTATTTATTCTTTAGGGCCCATTCACACCACATGCAGTGGGAAGCAGGAGGATGCATTTTTTTTATTGCACTCCAGGTTATTCTATTGGCATGTATTGCAGTACAGTGAAAAAAAAAAAGTACAGCAAGCTGAATATTTTTGCACTGCAAATGCACAAAAACGCACGCAAATGCACAAAAAACGCACTGCAACACATAAGATCCCAAAGAAGAAAGAAGATGGGAGTGACCTCAAAGAAATTGCATGCAAACGTGTGTCAAATGCATGTCACTGCGCGTGCAAAAATGCGCAATAAACGCAGTTTCGCGGCCTGAACTGTCATTCAGGTTGGTTTTACATCTCCGCTAAATCAAACGCGACCCTCGCCGACAAATCCCCCCCCCCCCCCGCAGGACCGACGTCGTCTTACAACTTCGCAGCGCGTTACGCTCGATCGACCCGACAACGGTGTGCAAACAGCGTGAAGAAAAGACAAAAACAGCGGACCGAATAAAAGGCGGTTTGTAAAGAGGAGATCCACATTTGTTTAAAGGAAAGAAAATAAAGAAAGAAAAACTTATTTGAACAAGTGAGCCTCTCCCATTGTCTGGGTAAAGTGTCTGCTTAGCTGTCACAAAGGGAGTTTTCTTGTTTGGCTACTATGTATTGAGATGTGCAGAAATGGGGGGATAAGTCTCTGAAAGACCCCATGTAGTCAGTCTAATCTCATGGACCCCTCTCTCCCTCTCTCTCTTAAACACAGTTAATGATTAGTGACCTAAAAAAAAAAAAAAATCCTCCCTTTTCTCTCTCTTTCCCCAGTGCAGGTATAGTGGAGGAGGAGCAGGCAGGGAGATTGCCTTCAGATACAATAAAAAAAAACTTTGCACAGCTCTATTATAGGGGTGGGGAGGAAAGGCATCCAAAAAAACTCACAGCTCCAGGCACCTGCTGAAATGGGGACACTGCAACACGGAGGCACGCCCCCCTGCCTGCTGACTGGCCCGGGCTTGACAATACTCATCTGCATAGCCCCTCCCCCGGCCTGGAGGGATGCATATTAGTCAGTGGAGGGCTCAGCAAAGTCAGTGCCTTTCCTTTAAATCCCAGAGCGTGGAGTCCCATGTAAAGATCCTTCTCTGTGTGCTGCTGCTGCTGCTTCCTCCTCAGCAAGATGCCTCGATCATTCCTGGTGAAGAAACACTTCTGTGCCTCCAAGAAACCCAACTACAGTGAGCTAGAGAGCCAGACAGGTAAGCCCATCAGATACAGAAAAGCTGAATGTCTCCTAAACTGTGTGCAAAGTGTTTAATCTCATTCTAGGCAACTGATACAATTCAATTCATTGTGCTACAATGCTATTGTACATTGCTTTGTGCAAGTGTTATTATAAGATGCATTGAGCTACAGTGTTATTATAAGATGCATTGTGCTAGCTATTATAAGTTGCATTGTGCTACAGTGTTAGTATAAGTTGCATTGTGCTAGTTATTATAAGATGCATTGTGCTACAGTGTTATTATAAATGCATTGTGCTACAGTGTTATTATAAGATGCATTGTGCTAGTTATTATAAGTTACATTGTGCTACAGTGTGATTATAAGTTACATTGTGCTACAATGTTAATAAAAGTTGCATTATGCAAACAATTTAATTATAAGAGTTGTTATGTTTTATCATACAGCATGCATAAAGTTAGCTGCTCAATTTTGCATGAATCCATACATTTAAGCATGCAACGTTTGTCTTTCCTAGTACTGTTCTTCGAAGAATATTTTTCTAGTTGTATGCTTACATATTTTTTAAATTCTATTCTTTATTTACACAACTTATATAAAGTTTATTGTGATGCACAAAGTATAAGTACCAAATACAGTGAAATGCATAATATATATATATATATATATATATATATACAATGTATACTATATTTGAAAAGTAGACAATGCATATTATATATAAACAGTATACAGTGTATACTATATATGAAAAGTAGACAATGCATACTGTATATGAAGAGTATACAATGTATACTATATATGAAAAGTAGACAATGCATACTGTATATGAAAAGTATACAATGGATACTCTAAATAAAAAGTATACAACGCATACTATATATGAAAAGTATGCTATATATAAAAAGTATACAATGTATATTATAAATAAAAAGTATACAATGCATACTATACAGTATATGAAAAGTAGACAATATATACTATAAATGAAAAGTATACAATGCATACTATACAGTATATGAAAAGTAGGCAATATATACTATAAATGAAAAGTAGACAATAAATGGCAGCATGTATGTGTTGCATGCTTTTTGCTTGTATCCTCTTTGTGAATATATATGTAGTGTAAGCATGGTTCTAGATTAAGGATCTTAAGGTTGTGTTTTTTTTTTTTCCCATTACAGTGTATATCTCTCCATTCCTCTACGACAAATACCCCATACCTGTCATCCCCCACCCGGAGATCCTGACCACCGGAGCTTACTTCCCACCTTTGGTCTGGGACACCAGCTTACTTACCACCTTCTTCACCACTGACCCCGACTACAGCAAGTCCCCCATCTCCACGTCCAGCGACGACTCCAAGCCCCTGGACCTCACGTCTTTCTCCAGTGAGGACGATGAGGGCAAGACCTCCGACCCCCCCAGCCCGGCCTCTTCGGCCACAGAAGCCGAGAAGTTCCACTGCAACCAATGCAACAAGTCTTACTCTACTTTTGCTGGACTGTCCAAACATAAGCAACTGCACTGTGACTCTCAAACCAGAAAATCTTTCAGCTGCAAATACTGTGACAAGGAATACGTCAGCCTTGGGGCCCTGAAGATGCATATCAGGAGTCACACGCTTCCTTGCGTCTGCAAAATCTGCGGCAAAGCCTTCTCCAGACCGTGGCTTCTGCAGGGACATATCAGAACTCACACAGGTAAGGGTCTTCTCTTCATCTCTGTATAACTTTTTCTCAAAAGTTCTTAAACTTTTATTAATTAATTTATTTATTAATTATATGTAATGGCAGTTGAAGGACTTGAGATCCTAAGCCTTCATTTTGAGGTCAGCTGCTTCCTTTTAGGATGGTTGTGTGTTGGTGGTCGCGGGGAAGCCATGAGTTTATTTTGGAATGACAAAGGGGGGAAAAAAAAAATAAACATGGATTATTTCAGCTACGGCAATTCTTCTTTAGGATTTAGAGCGGATGTTGTTTAGGGTGGGCCTATGAATTGCACCTGTTACTGTACAGTTGTAGGGCATGTGTACTTGCAGCTGTCGGATTGTATTGCGATGCATTGCATCCAGTCTGATTGTTGTGAGTTGTATGGGGCTAATTTCACACCCTCTTCAAGTGCCAAAGGCTATGCAAAGGGAAATCAAAAGCCAATAATTGTGTTGGATAAATGCCTCATAGGCGCAAGCCTAGCGCCATGTGCCCATTAGCATCTTGTACAAAGGCTGAATGCCAATTCAATTAAGCACTTTATTTCCACAACCTAAAAATCTGACACGCCCTTGAAGACCCAACACCTAGTCCCTTTGACGGGGTAATTGGGATCTAATTAAAAACTGTAAAGTGAATATTTTATTCTTGATATCTCTTAAAGCAATTTCTTAAAATTTTTTTTTTTTTTGACAGGTGAAAAACCCTTCTCCTGCACGCATTGTAACCGGGCCTTCGCAGACCGCTCAAACCTCCGCGCCCACCTGCAGACACACTCCGACGTCAAGAAGTATCAGTGCAAATCCTGCTCCAGGACTTTCTCCAGAATGTCGCTCCTTCACAAGCACGAGGAAACGGGCTGTTCTGGAAGCCATTGAACGCTCCCTTGTGCACAATTGACTTTTTTTTACAGACAGTGCAGAGGGAGTCAAGTCTCTCCCCCCCCCCCTCCCCGAGTTCAAATATTCCCTGGCTATGGTGTAGCAAGCGCACAGCAATCACGTGGGGACCCTTTACACTTAAACATGCTCTTAGGTGCCGAAATTAGCTCTCTGCCTTCCAGACTCTCCTTGCTATTTCCTAAGATAACACTACATTCATGTGTACACTACACAGTATTTTCAATGAACCTGCGACTGCAGAACTTTTGCGGCAAAAGAGAAAAAAAAAAAAAAGTTACTTTTTTAACCTGTATTTTTGGAAGCAGAGACTAATTCCTCTATTTTTTTTATGAAGGACAGAATGAAAGTGTTAGAATAAAAAGTGTCTTATTTTTATGTTCATGTGTATATATATACATATATGCAAGGCAAGTACTTTTCAGCAAAAGGTGTTACTATGCAATAATAATATCACACTTTACAGGGCAGCTGTTTGGATGCGGCACAATGATGGATCTTTAGAGGCCGCTCCGGGAACAATGGTCAGGAAAAGCGAGAGCTTGTCGCTGTTACCAAATAACAATTGTGTTTACAAAGCTCTCCAGCACCTGTTAATACAGCTCTTTAAAACAACTGCCTTTCACGGGCACTCAGATTAATAGTGGGCAGTTGTCAGGCCATACAATGGATGATTGTGCAAGTCAGCCCGCAGACAGGTGAACCAGCAGGAATACAAAAAAAAAAAAAAATTGTATGTCTATTGACAGGTGTCAGTTGAATGCATTTTTTAGCATCTGTACATTTTTTTTTTTTTTGTATGATTTGTTTTTTATACATAATCCTTACAAAAGAAATGTTTACATTTTGAAAGGTACACTGGTATTTATATTTTTATCTGCCACATTTTGTACTGTTGAAACATTTTTTTTTATAAACACATTTTATTGATATTCAATAAATAAAAAAAATTAATTTATAAAACAATGTTGCTTTTCTCTTTTTTTTTTTTTTTTTTTTTTTTTTTGTTATTGAGATTGATGTTATTAAAAGCAAAAATGGTACAAGAATCTTGTTGGCTTCAACCCTAAAAGAAAAGTTGGGTGGTTAAATAAAATAAATTAATAATTTTATACTTTGATCCAGGAGCGGTCGGTCCATTAGGGGCGCAGAGGCGCCGCTCCCCTGCAGGGCGCCGGACTCATATGTTTGTATGAGGTTTTTTTTTTTTTTTTTTCAAGCCACATGATTAGAGCCTGAGTCTCTAATTGGCTTGAAAAAGGTTGGGCTCGGGGCGCAGAGCACTGCGCCCCTAACCCACCCACTTGTGACAAAGGGAATTAATATTCGCTATCATCTTCCGGCTTCTCCCCCTGGCCAATCAGGACAGTAGCCGAATCAGGTTGGCCAGGAGGAGAGGCCGAGGAAGCTGTGGAGGGGTGAGTGCAGGGGGGGGGGGGCGTCACTTTTTGAGGGGTGAGTGCAGGGGGGGGGACATCACCGTGGAGGGGTGTGTGTGTGGGGACCCTAACCGTGGAAGGGTGTGTGTGGGGGGACCGTCACCGTGGAGAGGCTGAGTGCGGGTGGAACTGGGGGGGTCTGTTTGCTGCCCCCCCTCAAAAAAAAAGTTTAGCATCAGCCGCCACTGCTTTGATCTCTGAATGGTACTAAGGGCAGATAAACCAATTGTGCAGACTGTGCAGTTGCAGAAGGGCCCTCTTGGATTTAGGGGCCCATTCATACTAAATGTGGGTCATATGATATGGCTGTTGAGATTCCTTCTTATTGTGTCTAGACCTGGACACAGCTAACATCTATCTAGCTGTCAATCAATACGCAATGGAGTGGATTTACTAAAACTGGAGTCGAACTGAACTCTCAAAAAAAAAAAAAAATTGGCTGGAATTGAGCTGTAGGGCGAAGTTGCCCAGTCAGCATCGGATGGCCAATTCTGCAGCGTTGTCATGTGATCAACACTGCCAAGAACAAGCAATACTTGGGCGTTGATTTGCTAAAACTGGAGAGTGCAAAATCTGGTGCAGCTTTGCATAGAAACCATAGAAAACATAGAAATCAGCTTACAGGGTTTTTATCAAACCTTCAGTAAACAAGCTGAAGTTAGAAGCTGATCGGCTACCATGCACAGCTGCACCCACTTTTGCACTCTCCAGTTTTAGTAAATCGACCCCTGAATAAGCGTTCTTGTCGAATGGGGGCCCAAAAATTTGGTCTTGCGCAGGTCACTAAACCGTATGACCCCCTTTGTTAATATCAGGCGGTCAAGTATTATTGGGGGTCCTAATTTGTGAAGTAAAGACAAAATAACTGATCAGAAAATTACATTTCAGTTGTCTTAAGTCTGTAGTACATCCGATTCAGCAATAGTGCATGCTGAGCCCTGCAGTTCTACGGCAGCTGCATCCTCTATATGACAGGTGCACACTAAGAGAGTCAACATTCTACCAGGGAAGGGCGAAAAGCAAAACAATACACTGTACTCTCCGCGAGGAAATCGGAAACACCTGCTGCTTTCAGTGTCTTAAAGCACTTGTTCATTTCTATATCATGTTTGAAAGGCAGGTGGGGTGAGTGAGCAACAAAAGGCGAAGGGCACTCGGGGTCCAGATCATTCAAAACTTTACTATTTTTTTTCTTCCTTTTTTGGAACTTCATTGTTTCACCTCTGGGGAGAGATAAAGAACGACAACCCGAGCTGCGCTCATTAGGTTTTAAATGGGGACAAGGTGGCCTCAGGAGAAAATTGCTGCTTGGGCAAGTTCTTAAGTTGAAAAGACATGGCCCGTGGCTACTACATGACCTCTCGAATACATACCTGTCAATCTGCAAAAAGGGGACAGATGATTGTTGACGAGATATTCTGTGGGGACTGACGATCCAGCATCTGTGTACGTATGATGAAGTCCAGTGACCTGCTATGATTTTTTCAGTAGGCCTTGCAGGTATCACAGCAGCCAATACGAAGATGGTTGGTCACAGATGTGGTGCAGCCTCAGGGCCTTGCAGTGTCTGCTCTGCCCCTTACAAGTTAACAGCAGAGTGATGAAAAGATAATGGAAGGAGCAGAATAACTTAGCCATAGCCTGCAGGTAATGTTTTGGAATCATCAGGGCATTTAAAGTGTTTTATTGCAGGTGCCATTATAATGCATTTAGTTCTAAGAAAACCACCCTGTGAAGGAAACATTTCAGATGTAAACCCTGCAAACCTGCCTGTTCACCTGGGCATGTTATCCAGTATAGTCATTATCATTATTATTGCTGTTTAAGAGGACCAGACCCTTGTCACCAGACCCACTTTTTATCTAGAATTTTATAAATTATCCACTAAGCCAGTTGTCTCCAAACTGTGGTCCGAGGGCCAGATACGGCCTTTTGATAGCTTTTATCCGAACCTTGGGGCACTATTTCTCCCATTGACACCAACACCTGGGTACTATACCTCTCACTGATAATAATGATGGGGTACTATTCCTCCTCCTACTGACCACCAACCCCAAGGCCATGTTTGTTCTCACTAATGTTGGGCTTGGGACATTTCTACCCTCACTGACCACAATTCAGCCCCCTAAAGCCTGAAGGACAGTAAACTGGCCCTTTGTTTGAAACGTTTGGAGACCCTTGCTAAGCTCCAGATAATGCTGGTCATGCATGGCTTAAAGGAGAAATACAGCCAAAGCTCGTTTGGCTGTCCTTCTTCTGTGGATCACAGGAGTGCAGTTTGTTCTACCCTCCTGTGACCCGTTTTCAGCAGCTCGGGGGCTGAAGCCCGCTGTTGGCTGCCGTCACAGAGCCAATCAAGGCTGGGGAAAGATCGCAACCTGGACCAGCACATGGCTCAGCCTCTCAGCGAGAGAGCAGAGAGCCGGTGACTGACAGGAGTGCTCTGCACTGAGAATTGAGCGATCAACAGTCTTTGATCGCTCAGTTCTCAGTCTTAGAGTAGGTGGGGAACAGATGCAGCCTCGGACTGATGCTTCATCCACCTAGGTAAGTGTTATTTCTAAAAAAAAAAAAAAATCCAAACTTCTTTTTTAAAGAAGAATGCCAGGTGTGGCTTTTTGTACATACATACATTGGCCTACCTTGGACCAGTGTAACTATGCACCATACCTGTGGGATCCCTCAAGAACAGTGGTTGTCAACTTATAAGCTAAAGAGGGCCTCAAATGCGTCCCCTGACATCCCCAAAGGGCCGTACATCAGTGGCCTGCTGGTGGATTGTCCTTTTGGGGGGTGGCAAACATGCACCAACCCCCCCATGGGTGGTCCGGCGGGCTTACCCGCTGTGTGGCGGGGCTCTCCTGCATTAGCGGGCTGTCCTCCTCTCCTCCAGTGCGGGCAGGGGCGGCTCTGATGTCCGTTCCTCAGGCTTCCTCCCCTGTGTGTCTCCTCTTCCACCAAAGCGCTAGGCGTCCAATAGGGTCACCTGGTGCTTTGGCCAATTTGGGAAACAGGTCTCGCAGACCTGCCTCCTGATTGGCAGGGAAGAACTGTAGTGCGGCCATAGCGATAATTAATTCGCTATCAGCACACAACAAAGTGGGATCAGGACACAGTGCTCTGTGCCCCGAGCTCACCCTATTTTGAAGCCTATTAGAGCCTCTGGCTCTAATCATGTGCTTCAAAATACACACCCCCTCCTAACCCCGCCATAGTAATTCATGTGTCCGGCGTCCTGAAAGGGGCTGGGCACATGGATAGGGAGGGCGGCGGGGGGGGGGGGGGGGGGGGGGGGGGGCGCCCGTACGCCCACAATGCACACGCCGCCACTTACATACATAATGTTTAATATACAGTATGTAATTTCTGAGAGGGCTGTCAGAAACTGCAAAAGAAATGAGGGTCAGAGAGTGTGGGTACATTGTTGACTAGGGACATGCTGCAGAAGACAATACGAAGCTGGGAACATGTTACCTGAGGCTAGTAGGGATCAATGCATTTACCCTAATCAATGTTCCCACTACAGACTGCTGAAGTCCGAGGGCCACACATCCTATACCAAAGGGCCGCATTTGGACCTCAGGCCACAGGTTGAGCACCAGGGCTACAGAAGCTAGGCACTACTATTTCAGTGATCTATACTAGCTTTTGGTCCCCGCGCCAAGCTGCTGCCCTGTTGCTTTCTGAACACAGGATGTCAGCCACTTGGCGCAGGTGCCATTCAGAGAGTGCTTTGCATTTTCTAAATGAATGCAAAGCATTCTATGATTGGACCAGGTGGAGAGTGAGGCATCACCGCACCACCTCATCGAATCAGAGAACGCTTTGCATTCATTCAGAACATGTAAAGCACTCTCTGAATGGCACCCGTGACAAGCAGCAGGCATCCTGTGTTCAGAATGCATCAGGGCAGACGCTTGGCACTGGACCCAGAAGCTAGAGGAGATCAGTAGTAGCGGTGTCTATTACAGTGATTTCCAATGTCATAGAACAGCCTTTTTCAATCTTTTCAACACAGAGGAACCCTTAAAATAACTTTCTGGGCTCTCGGAACCCCTGCTAAAAAATTACTATCTACAACTCATGATACATTAGTGTGATGGTCAGTGGGAAGAATGCTCCTCACACTTGTCATTGGGAAGAATTCCCCCCTTACAGATACCTAAAAAGATCAATGATGTCAGTGGGAACTTATCTGAGAGGCTCATTGCCCAAGGAACCCCTAGCAATCTCTGGAGGAACCCTAGGGTTCCATGGAAGCTTGGTTGAGAAACCCTGTTCTAGAGGGATCCCACATGTATGGTATATACATACAGTAGTTACATTGGTCCAAGCTGAACCAATGTAGCTATTTAAAAATATCCATACCTGGAATTCTGCTTTCATTTCTCTCATTCAGGCCAGCAACCTGAACAAGAAAAAAATGGCAACTGAATCGCTCATCCATGCTAAAGAGCTTGGATGGAGAAAGCTCTACCTGCTGGCTATTGTGTTTAGGAGGCAGCAGTACCAGACTTTTGTTAAGCCGGGTGATGCTTGCAGGGCTGGCTACGGATCAAATTTCGGCTCTGATTTAGTAGGAATCAGCCACATCTATGGCTAGCTTAAAGTGTAACTCCACTTTTGCTGAGAAGAAAAAAACATTCCCCTCCGAGTGATCCATATACATTGCAAGGATTTTAACAAACTTTGTTGCATATTCTACCTTTTGTTATTCTGAAGAAATCCCTGAGTGTTTCTCTGTGCCCCTGTTCTGAGTCTAATGGGAATGGTTTCATAATTACCAACCAGTTGCTGCAGCTGTAGCATACTAATGAGGAAATGGGGCAGGGTCTGCATTCTTTTAGACGTGATTTCCTATTGGGAGTATCCCACCAAAAATGACATTTTTGTTGCAGGGGATGCCAAAAATCTGACTTGTATCTTAGTGCAGACTTCTGGGAAAATCAGTGAGCCAATCACACAAGCAGGAAATGATGTTTCTGGGGGGCGTTCTGTATGCATTCTATGTACAAAACACCTCCAGGTAGCCATATTGCATTGGAATTACAGAAAATTACAGTGGCTGCAGATTGAAAAGGAAAGGTAATTTTAAATAACGTTCAATTACAATATCACTTGTGTCGCAATTGTATACGCTATATTATTTTTTTTTATAGGTTTTTTTTTCCCATGAAAGTGGAGTTACCCTTCAAGCAATGTTGTGCCTGATCAAATTTTAGTGTTCTTATAGAGTACAACCACACTAAGTATATAAACTCTACCTATATGACATTTAGCTTGCTAAAGCACTGTCTTATGAACAATAGCCAATTTTTTACATTTTTTTAATTATATCTCCTGATCTCCTCCAGCCTGCTTCAGCCACTTCCTGTCTACATGCACTTGCTCCAGTGTTGGCTTTCCCTTCATTGTTCTGAACTGACTTCCTGGTGGTGACAACTTCGGACCATGCCTGCAAAATATGCATTGGCACAGCCACTTGTAATCCCTACCAGGGTTGCATGTGACAGTGAGACAACGATTGTCCCATGACCGGCGTTGGGCCCCAGATTGGCAAGTCTGCAGGGGACAGTGACACATTTTTACAGCCAGAGCTACTTTTTATTTCAACAAGGCTGTAGCTGCTTTTGTATTTTTCTCTAGAAAGTTGAGTTGGGCTTAAGGCTGGGTTCACACTGCTGCGGTGGCAGACATCGTATGTGATTCGCAGCGCACTGCTGTTCACATCACATGCGATGTCTGTGCTGTGCGATATCAGCCATACAGATAGTATGGCTGATATCGCACTGCATTCGGTCCAAACTCGCACAGGACCCTTTTTTTTGTTCGGACCAGGATCGGATCGCATGGGTGTTCACACCGAAAATGTCCGAATTGTCAGTTCGCAGTGCGATATGCGGGCTGAACTGGGGGTGTCATTAACATTGTATGACACTCCCCAGCAGTTCGCATATGGCAGTGTGAACTGCCGTGCGAGTTGGTGCGATGCGGGAACCCGCAGTAAATTCGCTGCGTTCCCGCAGCGCAGCAGTGTGAACCCAGCCTTAAATTCTAACTAAAGTCTGCAAACATGCACATGCCAGCATCTTCTCCCTGGCGTGCGGGGCCTTTGGCCATCTTGATTGGCTGGTGAGGGGTGGTGTGACACCTGCCCATGCATGTACAGAGAAGCTCAAGTATATGTAAACCCTCACCTTGTATAAAATCTTTAAAATAGAAATGAAAGGCAAAATGTATATATATATATATATATATATATATATATATATATATATATATATATATATATACAGTGCCTTGAAAAAGTATTCATACCCCTTGAAATTTTCAACATTTTGTCATGTTGCAGCCAAAAACGTAAATGTATTTTATTGGGATATTATATGATAGACCAACACAAAGTGACACATAATTGTGAAGTGGAAGGAAAATGATGAATGGTTTTCAAAATGTTTTACAAATAAATATGTGAAAAGTGTGGCGTGCATTTGTAATCAGCCCCCTTTCCTCCGATACCCCGAACTAAAACCTAGTGGAACCAATTGCCTTCAGAAGTCACCTAATTAGTAAATAGAGTCCACCTGTGTGTAATTTAATCTCAGTATACATACAGCCGTTCTGTGGAGCCCTCAGAGGTTTGTTAGAGAACCTTAGTGAACAAACAGCATCATGAAGGCCAAGGAACACACCAGACAGGTCAGGAATAAATTTGTGGAGAAGTTTAAAGCAGGGTTAGGTTATAAAAAAATATCCCAAGCTTTGAACATCTCACGGAGCACTGTTCAATCCATCATCCGAAAATGGAAAGAGTATGGCACAACTGCAAACCTACCAAGACATGGCCGTCCACCTAAACTGACAAGCCAGGCAAGGAGAGCATTCATCAGAGAAGCAGCCAAGAGGTCCATGGTAACTCTGGAGGAGCTGCAGAGATCCACAGCTCAGGTGGGAGAATCTGTCCACAGGACAACTATTAGTCGTGCACTCCACAAATCTGGCCTTTATAGAAGAGTGGCAAGAAGAAAGCCAGTGTTGAAAGAAAGCCATAAGAAGTCCCATTTGCAGTTTGCGAGAAGTCATGTGGGGGACACAGCAAACATGTGGAAGAAGGTGCTCTGGTCAGATGAGACCAAAATTTAACTTTTTTGGCCTAAAAGCAAAGCGCTATGTGTGGCGGAAAACTAACACTGCACATCACCCTGAACACACTATTCCCACCGTGAAACATGGTGGTGGCAGCATCATGTTGTGGGGATGCGTTTCTTCAGCAGGGACAGGGAAGCTGGTCAGAATTGAGCCAGAGAAGTGCAGACAAAGCAATAAAATGCAAAAGTACTCCAAAAGTGCAATCAAAGTCCAATAAAAAGGAAAAAAGTGACAGTTCATATAAAACAAATAAAGTGCATGTGCAATGTGCAGCACGAACGAATGAAATCCACTTCATCCAATTACTATCACCAACCGTGGTGCGCCACTCGTTTACCCCAGCCTCTCACCTCATAAAGAGAACCCTACAGGTCTAGTCAAGCCTTGGTATGGATATAACCTGGATCCTCAGCAATCGATCTGTTCCCACAGATATCCACAGCGGTGCTGGTACCAGGGTGGACTTCAGGCTCATCCCATATAGTATGGTCATACAATAAAGAGGGGGGGCTCCATAGTGCAGTATTTCAATCTAATTTATTTAAAGCAACAAGTAGTAACTTACAGTATAAAATCCTCAGTAACAGCTATGTAAGGTACTAGACTTCATCAAAGGGTGATGGCATTAGACACCTGACTCCATCACCCTTTGATGAAGTCACGTGTTCAGTGACGCAACGCGTCAGGGAGGAGCCAGATGTCGTCACTTCCGGTTGCAGACGAAACCGGAAGTACCTTATATAGCTGTTACTGAGGATTTTAAACTGTAAGTTACTACTTGTTGTTTTAAATAAATTGGATTGAAGTCCCAGTCTCATCATAAGTCATTAATCACCGGCAGTAGTAGTATAAAAAAAAAAATTACAGAAAAAAAAAATTCCAGTAAATATCCTGTAGTTTGTAGACGGTATAACTTTCACGCAAACCAATCAATATACACTTATTGCGATTTTTTTTCTTTATCTAAAACATGTAGCAGAATACATTTTGGCCAAAATTTATGAAGAAATTTGATTTTTTCATATTTTTTTATTGGATATGTTTTATAACAGAAAGTAACAATTTTTATTTTTTCTCAAAATGTTTTTTTTTTTTTTTAAATTTATATGAGGAGCTGTGCTCCTTATATTTATTTATTGTATTTGTGTGTATTTCACTTTGAGTTGCAGCTTTTGTTTATAGGTTAACAGTGCAATTCTTTTCTTTACATTACTTTTTTCCTATATATTGCAAAAAAATAAAAAACCCAGTGGTGATCAAATACCACCAAAAGAAAGTTCTATTTATGTGAAAAAAAATATAAATTTAGTTTGGGGACAGTGATGCATGACCGCGCAATCGCACGGTGCTAAATAGCAAAAAATGGTCTGGTCATAAAGTAGGTAACATTTTCCAGAGCTGGAGTGGTTAAAATGCCTTCTTTTTTATAAGTGACCATAAAACCTCTGATCTCAGCTGCATAAGAGCTGGGGAAGGGGATACAGCAGCAGACTGGTCTTCCCTGTGAATGGCTGTGTAGGTGTGTCTGTGCGGGGGGGGGGGGGGGGGGATGTCAGGACAAATTTGATCACTGGAGAAGAGCATGGTAAGTTCCCTGCACAGCAAGAATAAAGAATACTGACCCTGCTGTGCTCTCATGCCCAATGTGGTCAGTTTTAAGTAGGAAAGCAGAGTGACTGACAGGAACACCAGGAATTTCACACAAAGGAAGCAATATAAAGAAAACAGGAGACTTTCTAATACTAGTACATGGTACAGCAGCCACATATCAGGAATATGAAGTGTTGGGTTTACATATTCTTTCATTTATCCTAACGCTGAGGCATGGTGGCCATGCGTAGCTCGGTGTACATTTTACACAAGACTGTAAACAGGCAGTTAGGTTTGTTTTATTGCATGAAAAAAAATAACTTGTGTCTTCTGCCATAAAACAACGTCCTGCTCGCAGTTTTTTTTTTTTTTTTTAATTTTTAACTTTAGTTCCGCTTTAGGACAACGGTATAGAAAGTGACTCCATATGAGCTTTCTATAGGCATTCTTTTGTTGTAAAGTAGAAAAGGCAGTTCTATTCTAGTGGAATACACATAGAGATCTGGTAGGATTTTGAGACCTGGGGGGGAAATGTCCACAATGACAAGATTACATAAGGCAGGTCATAGGGTAGGTGACCCTGCTAATCATTGTAAAATGTGAAGGACAACCAGACGGGGATGGTATGTGGCCATGACACCTCATCTACATGATAACCTTCAGCTTGTTTTATTATACAGGAGTCTTCCAGAAATGATGGAACCTTCCAATCCAATGACATCGTCGATGATGATTGTACAGATGGAACCTTCCAATCCAATGACATCATCGATGATGATTGTACAGATGGAACCTTCCAATCCAATGACATCATCCATAATGGTTGTACAGATGAAACCTTCCAATCCAATGACATCATCCATGATGGTTGTACAGACCACGTTATGTGATATTGTAGAAAATACATTTTAGTGATCATAGGGTGTAGGGTGTAGTAATGATCCCATTCATAGCTCTCCATGGACAGGGCCCCCATTTTGTAGACTGCCCCCATATTCTGAAGATTGTCCCACCAGGGAGCAGTCAGCACACAAATGACACATGCAGCGCCTCGCCATCTGTTGGTGCCACAGGAAAATGTCCTCCCAATTTTCCAGGAGTGGTGCTACTATGTTCTTCTTGTGTCCTGGGAGGAGTACTGAGGCGGGTTGGCTTCATGGGGTATAGCGATGCATGTTACAGGGTGCTCTGGTGTTACCCCATAGATTCCGGCCTTCCGGTGTTTTGTCACTATTGCCCATGTATTGCCACCATTGCTTGTGTTTTGTCACTATTGCCTATTTATTGTCACCATTGCTTGTGTTTTGTCACTATTGCCCACGTATTGTCACTATTGCCCATGTATTGCCACCATTGCCTGTGCTTTGTCTTTATTGCCCATGTATTGCCACCATTGCCTGTGCTTTGTCATTATTGCCCCATGCATTGCCACCGTTCCCTGTGTTTTGTCACTATTGCCCATGTATTGCCACCACTGCCTGTGCTTTATCACTATTGCCACCATTCCTTGTGCTTTGTCACTATTGCCACCATTCCCTGTGCTTTGTCACTATTGCCACCATTGCCTGTGCTTTGTCACTATTGCCCCATGTATTGCCACAATTCCCTGTGTTTTTTCACTATTGCCCATATATTGCCACCATCCCCTGTGTTTTTTTTCACTATTATTTTTATTTAAGGTACTTTTATAGAGCCGTCAATTTACGCAGCTCTTTACATATACATTGTACATTCACATCGGTCCCTACCCTCAAGGAGCTTACAATCGAAGGTCCCTAACTCACATTCATACACATATTAGGACCAATTTAGACAGAAGCCAATTAACCTACCAGCATGCCTTTGGAGTGTGGGAGGAAACCGGAGTACCTGGAGGAAACCCACACAGGCACAGGGAGAACATGAAAACTTCAGGCAGGTAGTGTCGTGTTTGGGATACTAATGCCATCATTGCCTGTGTTTTGTCACTATTGCCCCATGTATTGCCACCATTTCCTGTGTTTTGTCACTATTGCCCATGTATTGCCATTATTGCCTGTGTTTTGTCACTATTGTCCCATGTATTGCCACCATTCCCTGTGTTTTGTCACTATTGCCTGTGTTTTGTGAATAATTGCCCATGTATTCACACCATTTCCTGTGTTTTGTCACTATTGCCATTACCTGTTTTGTCACTATTGCCCCATGTATTGCCACCATTCCCTGTGTTTTGGCACTATTGCCCATGTATTGCCATTATTACATGTGTTTTGGCACTATTGCCCATGTATTGACACAATTCCCTGTGTTTTTTCCACTATTGCCCTTGTATTGCCATTATTACCTGTGTTTTTGTGAATATTGCCCATGTATTGACACAATTCCCTGTGTTTTGGCACTATTGCCCATGTATTGCCATTATTGCCTGTGTTTTGTCACCATTGTCTGTGTTTTGTGAATATTGCCCATGTATTGACACCATTGCCTGTGTTTTGTGAATATTGCCCATGTATTGAACCATTGTCTGTGTTTTGTGAATATTGCCCATGTATTGACACTATGGCCTGTGTTTTGTGAATATTGCCCATGTATTACCAACATTGCCTGTGTTTTGTTACTACCCCCCACGTATTGTCACTATTGCCATGACTCCAGCATTACCCATGGAGGCCACCATTGCTACTTTTACCCTTTGCCCACGTTTTGCCACTATTGCTTGTGTAGTGTCACCATTGACAACAATGCAGATCTTTTATGTGAGGAGGACAGACATTTATATGTGAGGGGTGATGTAGGAGAGGATGATTATTATATGATGTATTAGAGGTGAGGGTTGTCTGTTCTATATGCGAGGACTGCCATTTCTGTCACTTCATCCCCTCACCTCAGCGAGGAGCAGCTGAGGGATACAAGGAGCCGCTCAGCAGCCAATCACAGCCGGCCCTTCGCAGCCCGCCAATTTCGCCCCGCCTTCCCATTGGCTGTCGGCGGCTCTCGCTCTCTCTGAAGATGGCGGCGGCGTGTCAGGTGAGAGGAGTGAGAGAGAGGCGGTCAGGGGCCCCGGACCTACCTGAGCGGTAGGTGCTCCTCATAACACGGCCGTGAGGAGTGTAGTCTGTGTGTAATGGCCGAGTGTGTCAGGGCTCCGCACAGGCCGCCATTACTATGTATGGAGGACAGAGGCTTCGTGTTACGTATCTATGGGATGATATCACAGTCTGTGCTGCTGTTTCCTCTTTTATATATAATATTTATGTGTGTTTTGTATAAATAATAATATACAGATTTATATAATAAGGTGTGAGGTGACAAAAGGACATTCCTGCATTTGCTTTCCAAAATTTCCTCTTCTTAAAGAGCTCCCCTCCCCCCATCGCTCTCTCTTCTATTGCAGCCACACCTGTACAGGGGGTGTGTCCTCTCCCCCTTCTCTCATGATGCACTGCAAAGCCTAGCAGCCAATCACCAGATCCTGACTGTGTGACGGTGGGCGGGATGATACAGCCCTATATAAGGATGAGCTCAGGCGCGATTGCACCTCCACGTGCCCTTCCCAGGAAACTGACACCGTGCAGCGATAATCACAGCACAGTGAGACATTTCCTGGTCCGTGGGCGCACATATCAGGATATGTCTCACTGCGCTGTGATTAGCGCTGCACGGTGTCAGCTTCCTGGCGTGGGTGTGGGCACGTGGAGGTGCGACCGCGCTTGAGCTCATTTTTCACTCTATAATAGTCCCCACCACCATTGTTAATTTAGTCGACTAAAACATTTTAGTCGACTAAAATGACTAAAACATTTTAGTCGACTAAATGAATACTATTTTAGTCGACTAAAATACGACTAATACAATTGAGATGACTAAAATACAACTAAAACTAAAAGCCGTTTTAGTCAAAAGACTAAAATGAGACTAAAACTAAAATGCCATTTTAGACCTAAGACTAAAATTAACACTGCCCACCACCCCGCTCTTCTATCACTAACCACTTCAGCCCCGGAAGGATTTACCCCCTTAATGACCGGGCCATTTTCTTGCGATACGGCACTGTGTTAGTTTAACTGACAATTGCGCGGTCGTGCGACGCTGTACCCAAATAAAATGTATGTCCTTTTTTTCTCTCCACAAATAGAGCTTTCATTTGGCGGTATTTGATTATCTCGGCGTTTTTTTATTTTTTGCGCTATAAACAAAGAGCGGCAATTTTGAAAAAAAATAATTTTTTTTTACTTTTTGCTATAATATATATCCCAAAAATATATATATATAAAAACAAAATTTTCACTCAGTTTTTTTTTAAAACTAGTAATGGAGGTGATAAGCGATTTTTAGCGAGACTGCGGCAGACAAATCGGACACTTTTTTGGGACCATTGCCATTTATACAGCGATCAGAGCTAAAAATAGCCACTGATTACTGTATAAATGTCACTGGCAGGGAAGGGGACAACATTAGGGGGTGATCAAGGGGTTAAATGTGTTCCCTAGGTATGTTCTAATTGTGGGGGGGGGGCTGCCAGGGACATGACAGAGATCACTGTTCCTGATCACTGGGAACAGTAGATCCCTGTCATGTCCCCTGTTAGAACGGGAAATCGACTTGTTTACAAAGACAGTTTCCTGTTCTGCCTCTTTTTTTTTTTTTTTTTGAAAGCCCCTGGCGTGTGAAACGCACTCAAAAACTTCACCCTTTGCCAAAAAAAATGTGCACACACATAAAGAGTAAAACACAAAAACGTGCAACGGGTGTACACAAGCCCTCTAAAATCAGAGGGCCTTGCCCCGATCCCCCGGGGCGTTAGGCTCCAGACGGGGACTGGGGTACCTACACTTGGTCCATCTGGCCGAAACCATTCTCTGGAGGGTCTGCAGAGACCCATCCAAGTACTAGGTGGGGCTCCCCCGAAGGGAGACCCCATGAGAGAGGGCGAACCAAGCCAGAAGGCCATGTCCACCCCCTCCCAAGACTTTCAGGGCAGGCCCGAGGACCTACACCCTACCAGTGACACGTGCAAAATCGTGTACAAACATAAAAATACAAAAAGTGATAAACAAAGGGCTTAAATTAAAGAAAGTGGGGGAGAATGGAGTGGAGAGGAGAGTGAAAAGTGGTCATTGTGCAAAACAATGACCAGGCCCTCCTGCCAGGAATAAAAAATTCCTCTGGTCCCAGCCAAAAGGCCTGGCCCAGGAGGCAGGTGAGAAAAAAGTGTGGTATGGTGCAGTGACAGTGGTGACCCTCACTCACAGTGACTTTATGGCACCCCTGGACTGCCACTCCAGGGGCACATACGCCATGGGCTTCTTTCGAACCTTGGCCCACAGCCAGACTGGCGCAGCCCCCACCCCTACCAGGAAGGCCTGGAGCTCTGAGAGCTTAGGGAGAGCTCTGGACGCAAGGGCTCAACCACCACTCCCATTGCTCCTACCTAATTACATTCAGGAAATACTAACCGCCCCCCTGGTGGGAAAGGGGGGCCGTTGTGCTTTCCCGAAAAGCTGTATGAGAGGTGCCATCCCAGGGAGAGGTTTGGCCAGTGAAGCTCCTGTTGGCTCCATTCAGCCCTCCCCTCATCTCCACTCACCTGACCTCTGCAGGAGTCGATTCGTCGCAATGCACGAGAGTCGTCAGGAATCGCCTGTCAAGTTCCTCCTCCTGCGACCCTATTAGCCGTCTCCTTAGGGTCTTTTTTTTTTCTTTTTCTCTCACAAGCAAGGCTCGCCCCTGTATTCCAAGTGCTGGTTGGATGGGCCGTGGGATTCCTGCCCGTGAATGGCCTCGGCGGCTGTCAGTCAGGAGTTAGGTGGTTGGGCTACCCACGTCTCTCGCTGTCTCTGCTTTTGGCTTGGCATGCTGTGGCTGGTCTAGACGGCGGCGGCTCTAAGCTCTGTCTGTGGTTGGCTTCAGTCGTCATCGCCGGTGGTGTCCTCCTGGGCCCGGGACGTGGGGCTCTGTGTGAAGCCCCATCTCAGGGAAAGGTTTGGCTGGTGAAGCTCGTGTTGGCTCCATTCAGCCCTTCCCTCATCTCCTCTCACCTGACCCCCCCCTCCCAGGCTCCTCACTGTTCTTCTCCCACAAGGCTCGCCCCTGTATTCTGAGTGCTGGTTTGACGGGGCCGTGGGATTCCCGCCCGTGATTGGCCTCGGCTGCTGTCAGTCATCCAAGGTGTCAGGTGGCTGGGCTACCTGCGTCTCTCGCTACCTTGGCTTTTGGCTTGGCAGGCTGTAGCTGGTCCAGATGGCAGTGGCTTAATGCCCTATCTGTGGCTGACCGCAGTTGTCATCGCTGATGGTGGTGGGGTTTTGCTGGACTGGGGACGTGGAGCTGTGTGAGAGGCACCACCCCAGGGAGAGGTTTGGCCGGTGAAGCTCGTGTTGGCTCCATTCAGCCCTCCCCTTATCTCCGTTCACCTGACCCCTCCTCCCCCAGGCCTCCTCACTGTTTTTCTCACAAGCAAGGCTCGCCCCTGTGGGATTCCCGCCCGTGATTGGCCTTGGCGGCTGTCAGTCATCCAAGGTGTTAGGTGGCTGGGCTACCCGCGTCTCTCGCTGCCTCTGCTTGTGGCTTGGCAGGCTGTGGCTGGTTTGGAAGGAGGCAGCTCAAAGCTCTGTCTGTGATTGACCTAGGGTTGCCACTTCATCCCTTTAAAACCAAACACAGGTTCTGAGGCTAATTTGATGCAGATAAGGCACTAAGTGAGTTTGATTACCACCTTAATCAGCCACAGAACCTGTGTACAGTAATACCTCGGATTGCGAGTAACGTGGTTAACAAGCGTTTCGCAATATAAGCTATTATTTTTAAAAAGTCCTGACTTGGTTTGGGAGTGTTGGCTCGCAAAACGAGCAGGATTCAAGCCTCTGCGGTGTGCAGTACCAGAGGTGTGGGGGTGCCGGTGACACTTGGAGCCGTTCGGGTGCACTCGGAAACTCTAGGAAATACTCAGAAACACTCCGTTCCCAAGTGTTTCCAAGCCTTTCCGAGGCTTTCCGAGCGGCTCCGAACAGTCTCCGAGTATTTCCGAGTCTCTCTGGTGCCCCTTCCACCTCTGGCCACATGTTGTACTGCATACAATAGAAGTCAATGTGGAACAAATTATCTACGTTTCCATTGACTTCTATGGGGAAACTCGCTTTGATATGCAAGTGCTTTGGATTACAAGCATTCTCCTGGAATGGATTATGCTCATAATCCAAGGTTTCACTGTAATTCATATGTGTTCAGTTTTAAAGGGATGAGGTAGCAACGCTAGGATGACCTCAGTCGTCATTGCCGATGGTAGTGGTATCTTCCCAGGACGTGGGGCTGTGTGAGAGGCGCCATCCCAGGGAGAAGTTGGACAGATGGAGCTCGTGTTGGCTCCATCCAGCCCTCCCTTCATCTCCGCTCACCTGACCCCCCCCCCCCACTCTCCTTCCCCAGGCTCCTCATTGTCAGGGTGAGGAGAGGTGCCCCTCGTGCTGTACCCAAATAAAATTTTTGTCTTTTTTTTCCTCCACCAATAGAGCTTTCTTTTGGTGGTATTTGATCATCACTGCTTTTTTAATTTTTTTTGTGATATAAACAAAAAATTACTGACAATTTTGTAAAAAAAAAAAAAAAATCAAATGTCTTGATAAATTTAGGCCAATATGTATTCTGCTACATATTTTTGGTAAAAAAAAAATCCCAATAAGCGTATATTGATTGCTTTGTGCAAAAGTTATAGCGTCTACAAACTAAGGGATATATACTGGAATATTTATTTATTCATTTTTATTTATTTTTTTTACTAGTAATGGCGGTGATCGGCGACTTATAGCAGGACTGCAATATTGCGGCGGAAAATCGGACACTAAGGATAATTTCACACTGGGGCGGTGCCGGCGTTTTAGCGGCGATTTACCGCTGCTATAGTGGCGCTTTGGCGCTGCTTTTCGGGCTGTAGCGGGGCGCTTTTAACCCCCAAGAAGGGGTTAAAAGCACTCGTGATGCGACGCTTTCCGAAGCGTCGCATCACGGGCGTCAAGAAAACACATCACATCAAGAAAACCAACATATAATATATTAGTTCTGTCTGAAAATCGGCAAAACAGTCTTATTTTTTTTTTCTTTAATTAAAAAATTTGATCTCTGAGTCTGATGATATTTACCAGATTCAACCTCTAATAGTATATACACTATATATCTCCTCTAATAGTATATACAGTATATATATATATCTCTTCTAATAGTATATACAGTATATATCTCCTCTAATAGTATATATTTTATATATCTCCTCTAATAGTATATACAGTATATATCTCTTCTAATAGTATATACAGTATATATCTCCTCTAATAGTATATACAGTATATCTTCTCTGTCTGTTCTTCTCAGAGTGGATTAGATATTGAAGAAAAAATTGCCTTTTTTTTTTAACTTTACATAATAAATAAATTATACACCACACTTTTTTGGGGGTTATTGTGCGATTAATCAATTAATCAAAACAATAATCGGCCAACTAATTGATTATGAAAATAATCATTAGTTGCAGCCCTAAAGCCCTAAACATTGCTGGATGAATTAACATCTTCCAGTACAGACCTGAGACGGCAGTACCTGCCAGGCCCGTGTACATAAGGACCAATAATTAGTTCCTTACAATTTTTTTTTTAACTGAAAATAACCGCGTTGTACATGAACTGATCCCGTTGTTGATATAACAGCAGCTGAACATGAAAAATCACAGATTAATATCTTTTCGTGTTTTGGATCTTTTTCTAAAAAAACAAGAATATATTTGCAGGGTTTCCGTGCTCAGAAGTAAATTCAAGTTAACTGATGTTTCCTTGTTTTTCTAATTGGCGAGTCATTATTATTTGGCAGGGCGAGCTTCACATGTTGATTTATTTAGAATTTAACTTCCATACATTCCCTGCATAAAACATGAGTCGCCCTCAACTGATCTGCCAGGAACTTTCAGCAAGGCAATATTTTATTAAAAGAGCTTTGAAAAGAGAGATGAAGTGATTAGTCCTCTAACTAATCGAAAAAGAATCCAAACATGCACACTGCAAAGGAAACCGCGTAATGATCAGCGCCGCTTCATTTTAATATTGTAAGCAGTTATTTATTTTTTGTAGGCAGTACTGGTGGGATGCAGTTAAAGGTAACAAATTATTTTTCTTTCACCAGCCTTTTTGGCCTATAAATACAAGTTTATTTTATTTTTTGGGCCCATGAAGCAGCTATAAACAAACATTAGATGCCTTGTATATATGGGTTTGTTTATAGTTTTCCATGCTGATGAGTGAGTAGTTATTAAAAAAAAAGTATGGGCTTGTTTTTATAGAATCATACTTACCTAGGTGGCAGCAGCATCAGTCCCCCGGTGTCTCTAACACTGAGAACTGAGCGATCAAACACCACCAATCGCTAGGGTTTTCACAGCTCCGTGAGCAGAGAGCTGGTGACTGTCAGTCAGCTGCTCTCTACTCTGCCCCCCCCCCCACACTCACTAGAGCGCAAGGCTGTGGAGGGGGCAGGAGAGGCCTGCTCAGGCTCTCAGCGGCTCACTGAGAGGCTAAGCTGGGTGCCAGCCCAGGCATATGGGTGAATGCCAACTCCATTGTCCCGATCTTGCCCGAGCCTGAGCTGGCTCTGTGACATCAGCTGACAGCGGACTTCAGCCTGCTGTCTGCTGAAAACGGGTCACAGGAGTGCAAAACAAAGTGCACTCCTGTGATTCACTGGAAGAAGTACAACCAAACGAGCTTTGGCTGTACGTCTCCTTTAAAGAAGAAGTATCATTAAAAATCTTTGCTAAATCCAATAGGGGACTCCGTGAAACACTTAATTCTGCTAACATCCATGCAGTGGTTCATAAGTAAAATAAATGTATTATTTTGTTAGTGCTGTATCTCCACCCCTGTATGAATCCCAATTTATTGGCTTTCCTATAAGAAGGGGGGTTACAACACGGCACTGATCCCCAACACCCTCTCTAAGCTGACTTTTCGTTTGCTATTATGAATGAACTATCGGCACTGCAGGACTGTGCGATACAGCTGCCGACTGCCAGTAAACATACACAGTGCCACAGATCTGTCACAGCCCCGACAGAGCTGACTGTTCATTTATGATAGGAAAATATCAGTCTCTGCTGCGGGGCTGTGTGTTGTATCTTCCAGCGCAGTGGATGTTTACTGGCATCTGGGGGCTCTTATGCACAGCCCCGCCAGCACTGACTGTTCATCCATAAAAGTAAGCCACCAGTCATTGCTGCGGGGCTGTGTGATTGCGCTGCTGACTCATAGTAAACATCCACTGCACTTGCAGACACATCCCACAGCCCCGCGGTGCTGATTGTTTACTTTTATGGATAAACTGTAGACACTTAATTATGCCCTTGCTGCCCAGTCCCGGCATTCCTTTAATAGGGTCTGGGAGCAGCAAGGATCAGCGATCATGTGACCACAGTGATTGGCTCTCCACAGTGGTGACATGATTGGGAGCTGGTCCCACTGGCTACCAATCGTTAGTGGGGAACGATGGCTGTCTTTGACAGCTCGGTCTCTGTGCTGGGTGCGCACAGTGAGCGTGCTCTCAGCACAGAAACTCTGGGCACTTAGTGATGCATATGTGCAACATGTGGGTGTTAAAGCCCACCCCTTTGCGGCTGCAGATGTGTGTTGTGCAGGTGTTCCGGCCGAAATTATACTTTTTAAATAAAAATACCCCTATAATACACAAGCTTAATGTATTCTAGTAAAGTTAGTCTGTAAACTAAGGTCTGTTTTGTTAGTTTATAGCAGTAGTTTGTTATTTTATAAACTTACAGCAGGCCGTGGCCATCTTAAGTGTGGGCATCTGAAGCCAGACTATATTTCTTCCTGGATCTCATCCTTGCAGATCTCGCACATGCTCAGTGCAGCACAAGCAGTGTAATAGGTTTCAGGTCAGGCTTCCATAGCAATGGCAGTTTCAGAGGAAGTTGTCACCCCTTCCCAGAAGGCATTGCAAACAGGAAATGATGCGATGGGCTGCGGCCAGGGAGGAGGAAGTGAAAACTTAATACAGCAGATATACAGTAGGTGCTGAGAAAAAAAATAAAAAATATCCAATTTGTTTACAGTGCACAGTTTAGTGAGGGATGCTGAAGAGTTGTAAAAGTGGGTGGAACTCCACTTTAATATACTTACCATGCTCCTGATGTGTTGAATAACGATGTTCATCTTCAGAGGGCCACTGCTGCCAGAGACCAGGCTGTCAATCAGCCCCATTATGTATTTATCTGTGTGCTAGCAGCATGGCCAGAAAGCTGTGGGGGCGAGCTGTTTAACCGTGCTGCTCAGAAACTAGTGGACAAAACGAAACAGGAACATGTGCTATATGCAATTGGTCCCCTGAGAGATTTAACACAATTTTTATAACTTGTATTGATACTTTAATGTCAGCGTTCATAACAGAATTATATTGGTCATACACAGCTCAATTCGGTCAAAATTTGAGGTGTTGGAGGCTCTGTCGGCACCACTAAGCTCCATAAACTTTGCCTCGAAAATCAGTGGAGCCGGGGAAAAAGTCACAGCTGAACAGTGACTGCAGTCAGTCAAATATAACCTTAATTTACCATCAGTCACAGCCAAGTACTCTCCACTATCGTTAGATTACTGCTACTGGTATAAACTGTACAATTTGTATAGCATCTACTACATCCTTGTCAGGGAAGAAACCGGAGAAGAACTGGCAGATATGCCAATATCCATTATGGGCGCGTGAATCCGTGCGTGCGCATTAGCAATCGGCGCGTAACGGCGAATGCACGTTAGCAACGGCTAATGTGCGTACGCAAAACGTGCTAATTACCAGCTGGCCTATATTAGGACTCCAATTGCTCTCATAAATCGCTGGTTTATCGTCAGCTCTGTATCTTGTGTTCCTGTGTTTCTTGTTCCTGTTTGATTACCTGTTACCGATCCAGCTTTCCCAGACCTGCTCTGGCTTCTCTACTGGCTCTGAACCCAGCTTGTTTCACTGACCTGCTCTTGTCTGTTCCAGATTGACTTTCTGTGTTTGACCCCCGGTCTGGCTTCTGACGACAGCTCTGCTTTTCCACCTGTTAAGATCCGCCAATACCTCCAGGGAATCATTGGCTTTGACCACCTTCTCTGCTCTTGGGTGTCTGCTCCTGGAACCATCAGACAGCTTCACTGGCAAGCAACCCGTGCATCTCTGGGCAAAGCAACCTCTGTCTACAAGTACTCCTCCTGCCTCTGCTTCCGATTGCCTTCCTGTGTTTGACCCCCGGTCTGGCTTCTGATGACAGCTCTGCTTTTCCACCTGTTAAGATCTGCCAATACCTCCAGGGAATCATTGGCTGTGACCACCTTCTCTGCTCTTGGGTGTCCGCTCCTGGAACCATCAGGCAGCTTCACCGGCAAGCAACCCGTGAATCTCTGGGCAAAGCACCCTCTGTCCCCAACTCCAGGGGTACTCTGCACTCAGCCACAAGGGGAGCCCTCTCGTCACCTCAGCCTCCAGCCTGGTACGTGACAATCCTATTACAATTTTCCTGTCACCCATGCTTTCGATTGTCAAATCCCTCCATTAAATGTGCAAGATTCATGACCTTATATGCATGTGTATAGACGCCTTGCCGCCCCCGTAACACGTTTGTATACTTATTCATTGTTAACCAAACTACTGCCATTTATGCCCTGTACCCCTGTTTCAAATTTCTTCTAGATTTCATTGTATTAGCACTAACAATCAAATTTGCGTGTGTATGGCCATTAGGCCGCCCTCGCAACACACCTGTAACTCCCTTTCTAATTATACATTCAACATCAGCCCATACTCCTCCCCTTACTCCTCCTCCCCACCACTCATAAGCCAGCTTGAAGAGTATGGGCGTAGGTCTGACGAAGGAGCCGTGCATGCTCCGAAACGCGTTACCGCCCACTTCTCACTGACGCCATCAGCCTTGTGTGTCCCTCAGTGAACCCGGAACACAGGCTGCCCTGCTGCCTCCTCGCTCCCGCACGTATGAGAACATCCCACAGCTGCTGGACAGCTTAACACTGCTCTCCATCACTGTGCCGAGGATGGCCTTAGATGAGGACCTCTCATTTTACCATGCTTTTAACACTCTACTATCTTGTAAGTGCTTTTAACCCCTTGTGCACTTTATTCAATTTTGCATACTGAACTTAGAGGTGCCTTTCTTCCTTTTTATACCTTCAGAGTTGCTTCTGCTCAAACCAAAGTGCTGCCAGAAGTGCCACCTCACCGTTATCATTCCCCTGACCAGCTATCCACCTCCACCAGAGTGCCCTTACCTCCTCCCAGTCAGATACAGTGACTGTTTGGGTATCCTGACAGCTGCGGGACTGGTGGCTGTCTGAATACAATAGCTTATAGGGGATATTCCTCCATCAAGTGGGGAGAAAAATTAATGCGTGTGGCTAATTTTGGGTTCCATGGGACCTAAAAATGCTTGCCTGTCTTTTTGTTAGCTTCTGTCAACTTCAGCTATGTTGAGCAGTGGTTGACCGCTTCCATTTATAGTAAATCTGTAAAATCTTGTCTCGGAATAGTGCATGAGCTGAAGTTCAGATAAAATCACGTCAGAACGATAAGTATACCTAGAGATTGAGGTAGCTGAAGTTACATCCAAATCTTGACTTTATCCTGTTTAAGTCAAACTTGGCCCTCTGAGCCTTATCCTTAGTCAATGAAGTCACCTTTCTTTATAAAGTCCTAGTTGGGAGGAGCAGAAGGGAGTGGGGGAACTTTGAATTTTACAAGAAACGTCAAGAGTTGCAAAATGTATTGCATATCATGTGGGCTCATTCGATGTGTAGTTGACTGTCACTCATTGCTGCTTGAGAAAACTCAGCGATAATAATTGAAAGCCAGGGGTCATGTAACTATGCTGGGGGCTGGGGAATACTTTTTAGGCCTTGTCCACATACATGTTCAGGCCTGTATATCATGAATTGGCAATTTTTTTCTGTGGCCCTAACCGGCAGGTACTGCATGCAGGCATCCCATCCAAGCCTATTAGGATGCAGCAGCTGCAGAGACACAGCCAAACTCAGAATTCAGAGCTCAGAACCTAAAATTTGGAACTGAATTTGGAATACGGAACTCGGAATTGGAAATACAGGACTCAGAACTTACAATTTGGGACTAGGAACTCAGAATTTGGAGTTCGGAACTCCGAGTTTGGAATTCAGAATTTAGAATATGGAATTTAGAATTTGGAACTTGAAACATAGAATTTAGAACTCAGAATTTAACATTTGGAACTCGAAACTTAGAATTCAGAACTCAGAACTTAGAATTCAGAACTTGGAACTCAGAACTTGGAATTCGGAACTCTGACTTTGGAAATTGGAAATTCAGTATTGGGAACTTGGAATAATGAACTTTGAATTTTGATCTCGAAGTTTGGAGCTCAGAGTTTGGAATTTGGAATACGGAATTTAGAAATTCGGAACTTAAGAACTTTGAATTTGTAACTCCAAATTTGGAATTCGGAACTTGGAATATTGTACTTGGAATTTTAAGCTCAAATCTTAGAATTTGTAACACTGAATTTGGAATTCGAAACTGGAACTCAGAATTTGGAATTCAGAACGTGGAACTTCGAATTCGAAACTTTGGATTTGGAACTAAGAATTTATAACTCAGGAACTTAGAATTTTGAATTTGTAACTCTGAATTTGAAATTCAGAACTTAGTTGAGCGGACGCCCGCTAACAGGCGCTGCCATGATGGGTCTGAAATGACAGGTGCTCTTTAAATGTAGGGACTTATTCTTGCCGGTAGTTAGAATCTTTAATGTTTGCAACCAAAATGAAGGTTTCCTTGTTAGAATAATAAGCTGTCAGGTTAGAAAAAACAGCGATATCAGGACCGATTCAACCATACAGTTTGTAGTGTACATAGATTTGCAAAACAATGGGATAAAGTAATATGCCAGAACTTTGGTTTATCTCATGGTTACTGTGAAATTGTGTGAATGCATCAATGCAGTGCATGTTATCTCAGCTTGCAGAGCTTGGATTCATTGAATGAGTTTACCAAAAATGTAAATATTGCAGAATATAGAGCCCCGTGCTACATAACTAAGCTCCATTTCATGCTGAATAAACTAAGCTATTAATGTATCTTAAATAGAAAACTATCTTTAGATAGATTTTCACTCCAAAAGCATTTTATTAAAATAAATTTGATAAAAGTAAAAAAAAATCGATTGAAATAAAAAAAAAAAAAAAAACAGTTTTTATTTTTTTGGATTTATATCCACCCAGCTTTAAACACTCTCCACTTTTCCTAGCATAGTTCTGTGCCCTGCATCGCACTGCAGAATACACAAAAGTAAAGACGTTCCCTTAGGTCTGTGTGTGTCAACTGCTTCAATTTAAACACTGTAGAGAAGCTCAGGGATCTGAAAGGTGGTCAGACAATGGCGGAGAACCTAGTTTTTAAGCTGCTCACCTAGTGAATAGAGCAAGAAAGGTTTACCTCCTCTGAAGCTTCTCTCAAGTTTTTCCGTGAGAAGTTTGGTTTTACTGCATTATTCTATAGACCGTAACAGGGAAATTTTCTAAGGTTATTTGGATGGTTTATCCCATTTAGAATTTTTACAGCTCAGCTATTAAAAGGAGTTCTGCCAAAGGGCAGGAATCCTGCAGTTTCCTCCACTATAATAATCCCTAAAGTCCTCTTTATTGTTTGGAAAGGTCTACCTTCTCTTTCATCAGATGTCCCGTTGTGTCACTTTCTTGTCTTCCCCTGGACATTGCAGGTCATGGTTTTATCCCTGTACCTGCTCCCTACCTGTGCAGTTCAATACACACCTGTTTACCCCATGGATTCCCTCATAAAGCCTGCCAGCATGAATAGTTACCTGGTCCTCAATGATTTCTATGCCTTGCATGACAAAAGACTCCTGAAACACCCTCCTGTCCTGCTGAGTTGTACTTGCTCTAAGGTACCTGTAGACTATAGATGATCATTGTCCAATGGAAACAATTTGGGTTTCTTTGGGGTCACTGTGATTGCTGCATTGAACATTTTTGCTGGTTGGAATTCTTCAGTCCATATCCTATTGTTCCTCTGTAACCAGAGCAACAACAATGGTGTTTGTGGTCGAATTGGTAGACTAAGGTGTGCTCTTGGTTTTGTGTCTGTCCAGAAATTGATATCTTTTTACTCTTAAATGTTTCAACATCTGAGAGCTGCTTAGGTTTTTTAGTCGATGTTACAGTCGGCATACTGTTCACTGAGACTACGGGGTGAATTAGTATATAATTTCAGACGAGTTCTATCTCAACCAGCAACCAGATCTGGTAACCAATCACCTTCTATCTTTCGTTATTTTCCACACTGCTTAGAAAATGAATCTTTAAAGCACAGTTAGGTTAGAGTAGAAAAGGTCATGATGTCAGTGGGAAAAAATAATGCACCGTTTGTTTCAGTGGGAGTAATTACGCCCCATCACTGGTGTCAGTGAGAGGAGCTGTGCCCCATCATTGATGTCATTGGGCCCACTGGGAGAAATTGTGTCCCATCGTTGGTATCAGTGGGAGGAATTGTGTCCTGATATTGGTGTCATATGAAGGAGCTGTGCCCCATCATTGATGTCATTGTACCCCATTGATGGTGTCATTGGGAGGCATTGTGCCCTATTGATGGTATCAGTTGATGAAATAGTGCCGAAGGGCCGGGTAAAAGCAAGCAAAGGGCTGCATCTGGCCCCCTGGGCTGCAGTTTGGAGACCACTGCTGTATAAATATAATGGCTCTGTAATTATTTTAATTAAAAAACCATCTAAATACCTTTTTCCGAATCTCTTTCTCCCAGCCTGTCTGCAGGGAAACTGCTAGTCCTCTACTGCTGGTCACATGTTCAAAATAACAAAAAACAGCCTTTGGAATACAGAGCGAAAATAAATAATATCAATAAACTGTTATAAATCATCATACAAATATATATTTGAAATCAAATCTTTACCCCTACACCTCCAGCCTGTGTCTTAGCATAAGAGGGAGGTGAAGCCTCCATCAATCTATATGTAACATCCCACCCCCATTGTGTTTAGCTGGTTAGTGGGCATGGAGGGGGGGGGGAGTGGGCTATCATTTACCACTGTGTATACTCCCACATGTGTGACTCTATAATCACATGGGCTGCTCAGATAATGAATACTGAGCATGTGCCGAGTTGCCACCACGGCTACGGAATCCCTAGCAGCATTGGGGACATGGACAGAAGGGGGAGGTAGAGAGCAGCAGGATCAACCAGGTTTTTTGCAGGATACAGAAAACAAATCTCATAGTGACTGATTGAGTATGAACAGCATGTAATACACCATTTGTTGATAGTTTTTTTATGATGTGGCTTTAGTGGGACTTTAACCCCTTCCCCAGTTGTACTGCAGCAGGTTGGCTCTCCTGAGCAAAACGGCGTTACCTTGCGTCGCTTCGCCTTTTCACCACTAGGGGACACGCAGCGATGACCGCCGGGCAATAGCGAGCGCTCGTGACAGAGCGAGAACCGGGATCTTTGTGTGTAAATCGCTGATCACCGCCATTACAAGTAGAAAAAAATAATAATAATAAAAATGCCATAAATCTATCCCCTATTTTGTAGATGCTATAACTTTTGTGCAAACCAATCAATATACGCTTATTGCGATTTTTTTTTTCCAAAAATATGTAGAATACATATCGGCCTAAACTGAGAAAATTTTTATTTATTTTTTTTTTAAATTTGGAATACCGTATTTATCGGCGTATAACACGCACCGGCGTATAACACGCACCTCAATTTAGGAGGGAATTTTAAGGAAAAAAAACTTTTAGGAGGGAACTTGAAGGGAAAAAAACTTACATTTAAATGCCCATCATTGCAGCCTTGTCAGTGCAGCCTTGTCAGTGCAGCCTTGTCAGTGCAGCCTTGCTAGTGCAGCCATGTCAGTGCAGCCTTGCCAGTGCAGCCTTGTCAGTGCAGCCATGTCAGTGCAGCTTTGCCAGTGCAGCCTTGCCAGTGCAGCCATGTCAGTACAGCCTTGCCAGTGCAGCCATGTCAGTGCAGCCATGTCAGTGCAGCCTTCCCCAGTGTCCAGTGCAGCCTTGCCCCAGTCCAGCATTGCCCCAGTCCAGCCTTGCCCCAGTGCAGTCTTGCTGAAGCCTCTGAGCTTCAAAATTGCCGACCGCGATTTGAAAATGGCGCCGCCGGCGCCGAAATACACAGAGCCGGTCCTCGGCTCTTCTCGGCGGCTCTCGTTCACTTTCGGCTCCACTCGGACGGTGAGCGGAGCTATCTGAAACTAGCCGAGTATACTCGGCTAGGTTCGGGCGGCGCTCGAGTGAAACCGAAAGTGGCCGAGAAGAGCTGAGGACCGGCACTGTGTATTTCGGCGTTGGCGGCGCCATTTTCAAATCGCGGTCAGCGATTTTTTCGTTCTGACAGGTCAGGATCGCAGGGGATCGGCGTATAACACGGACCCACGATTTTCCCCTGATTTTAAGGGGAAAAAAGTGCGTGTTATACGCCGATAAATACGGTATTTATTATAGCAAAAAGTAAGATATTGTGTTTTTTTTTTTTTCAAAATTGTCGCTCTTCTTTTGTTTATAGCACAAAAAATAAAAACCGCAGAGGTGATCAAATACCACCAAAAGAAAGCTCTATTTGTGGGGAAAAAAAGGACGTTTTTGTTTGGGTACAACATTGCACGACAGCGCAATTGTCAGTTAAAGCGACGCAGTGCCGTATTGCAGAAAATGGCCTGGTCATTGAGCAGCCAAATCTTCTGGGGCTGAAGTTCCGACTGTGTGTATGCTCCATCGGACATTTGCTGTAGGAATTTCTGCCAGCAAAAGATTGAGAGCAGGTTCTCTATTTTTCCGACAGGAAAAAGTTCGTATCGGAAATTCCGATCGTCTGTAGCAATTCCGACGCGCAAAATTCCTACGCATGCTCGGAAACAATTTGACGCATGCTCGGAAGCATTGAACTTCATTTTCTCGGCTCGTTGTAGTGTTGTAACTCACCGCGTTCTTGACGATCGAAAGTTCAGAGAACATTTGTGTGACCGTGTGTATGCAAGGCGAGCTTGAGCGGAATTCCGTCGGAAAAACCATCCAAGTTTTTTCCAACGGAAATTCCGATCGTGTGTACAGGGCATAAGACAAGTTATATACTGCTGATGAGAAAAGGTATTATATTTACTAAAATAATCTAATTTCCATGTTCTGTGTACTGTGGGAGACCAGATATAGTGATTGCAGGCTCCTGGGTTTAGTAACACTTTAACCACTTAAGCCCCGGAAGATTTGGCTGCTCAATGACCAGGCCATTTTCTGCGATACGGCACTGCGTCGCTTTAACTGACAATTGCGCGGTCGTGTTGTACCCAAACAAAAACGTCCTTTTTTTTCCCCCACAAATAGAGCTTTCTTTTGGTGGTATTTGATCATCTCTGCGGTTTTTATTTTTTGCGCTATAAACAAAAGAAGAGTGACAAGTTTGACACAATATTTTTTACTTTTTGCTATAATAAATATCCAAATTTTTTTTTTCCTCAGTTTAGGCTGATATGTATTCTTCTACATATTTTTGGTAAAAAAAAAATTGCAATAAGCGTATATTGATTGGTTTGCGCAAAAATTATCGCGTTTACAAAATAGGGGATAAATTTATGGCATTTTTATTATTATTTGTTTTTTATTAGCAATGGCGGCGATCTGCGATTTTTATCGTGACTGCGATATTGCGGCGGAACAGATCGGACACTTTTGACACATTTTTGGGACCATTCACATTTATACAGCGATCCGTGCTATAAAAATGCATTGATTACTGTATGACTGGCAGGGAAGGGGGCTACCAAGGGGTTAACTATGTTCCCTAGGGGTGTTCTACCTGTGGGGGGATGGGACTGACTAGGAGGAGAGAGAGATCTGTGTTCATACTTAGTATGAACACATAATCTGTCTCCTCTCTCCTGAGAGAACCGGGATCTGTGTGTTCACTAGGGGGTGATCGAGGGGTTAATTATCCTAGAGAGTGATTCTAACTGTAGGGGGTGGGGACTCACAAGGGGAGGAGACCGACTGGTGTTCCTCTGTACTGGGAACACACCATCCATCTCCTCTCCCCTGACAGGACGTGGATCTGTGTCAGGGGAGAGTAGACACACACAGATCCATGGTCCTGCTCTGTTACCGGGCAACCGCGGGTGCCCGGCGGACATCGCAGTGCCGGGCACGCGCATTGTGTCCCCAGTGACGCGGCGCGTGTGCACGCCCCCTGGTGGGCCGGGAAGGCTAGGGCGTCATGTGACGCCCTCCCAGAACGAAAGCCGCGCCGCCTGGCCGTCATATGACAGCCGGCGGGCAGCAAGCGGTTAAACAAGAAAGACTCGCTCCAGGTGAGATGTAGAAGCCTAATGGAAGTGGTGGGTGCTTGCCCCGGCCCCTTGCCCCATTAATGATTAAGCACATTTGAACTGTGTGAAACGCGTCTACCAGGCATTCTGTCCAATAAAGGACCTTGGATCCATACTGTGGTGTGGCAGCTATTTCTTTATTCACGCAGCAAGGGATGCAGACATTTAATACTTCCATAAATTTCATTGGGTGGCTGTTGCAAAAATTTGAAATGAGAATTGCGTTTCAAAAATTCAAAACGAGAAGAAAACCTTTTTGTTTTTTATTTTTTTGTAAAGAGTTACTGTAACCTCTTGTTCACAGTCACCTTACTTGGCAGCACATTGTTTCATCGTAGTGGTGTCACCTCATTTCATCATGCTGTGTCTAAGTGTAACTAAGAGGGTTATTTAAAAAACAAACATAGGCATTCCTTTCCCAGCAGTGAATTCCTGGCACCAGCTAATGAAGATCCCGTGTCTCTGAAATGATACATTCCATTCCCCGCAATTATATTTACAATCCGTTACATTTCATGCCCCGGGGTGGCAGGCCAAATTGCGTGGCCATCATTTGCAGTTAAGTTATGTTGCTCGAACGGCGAACAATAACACGTTCTTTGTCAGGATTAAACAGTGTGATAGGTATTGAAAATGAATGCAGATTTCCCTGTGGATGGGGAAGTGTCAGTGTATCATCAAACCTGGTTATTGTTTATTATTGATATGACTGGACAATAATCATACATTAGATGTCAGTAGTGATTTTGCTTGCTAAGTAGGGATCTGAATTGGTAGGGTTGGACACTACCACAAGCAAAACTTATTGTCAGGTGTTAGTCAGGATTTACAGTCCACTTTGGCACCCTGTTTGGGTAATCTAAGGTCATGTCATTACAAATGACCACATTCCTACAAATTTGCAAAAGTACAACCTGACTTTTAAAATAAATTTGGTTTGTAGTGCAGTTTTTCATACAGTGCATCTTGAAAGTATTCACAGCGCTTCACTTTTTCCACATTTTGTTATGTTACAGCCTTTTTCCAAAATTGATTAAATTCATTATTTTCCTCAAAATTCTACAAACAATACCTTGTAATGACAATGTGAAAGAAGTCTGTTTGAAATCTTTGCAAGTTTATTAAAAATAAAAAATGAAAAAATCCCATGTACAGAAGTATTCACAGCCTTTGCCACGACACTCAAAATTTAGCTGAGGTGCATTCTGTTTCCACTGATCATCCTTTAGATGTTTCTACAGCTTGAGTGGTACATTTAGTTGATTGGACATGATTTGGAAAGGAACACACCTGTCTATATAAGATACCACAGTTGACAGTGCATGTCAGAACACAAACCAAGCCATGAATTGTCTGTAGACCTCCGAGACAGGATTGTATGGAGGCACAGATCTGGGGAAGGGTACAGAAAAATGTCTGCAGCACTGAAGGTCCCAATGAGCACAGTGGCCTCCATCATCCGTAAATGAAAGAAGTTTGAAACCACCAGGACTCTTCCTAGAGTGGGCCACCCGGCCAAACTGATCATTCGGGGGAGAAGGGCCTTAGTCAGGGAGGTGACCAAGAACCCAATGGTCACTCTGACAAAGCTCCAGAGTTTCTCTGTGGAGAGAGGAGAACCTTCCAGAAGAACAACCATCTCTTCAGCACTCCACTAACCAGGCCTGTATGGTAGAGTGGCACGAGGGAAGCCACTCCTCGGTAAAAGGCACATGACAGCCTGCCTGGAGTTTGCCAAAAGGCACCTGAAGAACTCTAAGATCATGAGAAACAAAGTTCTCTGGTCTGATGAAACAAAGATTGAACTCTTGCCTGAATGGCAAGCGTCATGTCTGGAGGAAACCAGGCACCGCCCATCACCTGGCCAATATAATCCCTACAGTGAAGCATGGTGGTGGCAGCATCATGCTCTGGGGATGTTTTTCAGTGGCAGGAAATGGGAGACTAGTCAGGATCGATGGAAAGATGAATGCAGCAATGTACAGAGACATCCTTGAAAAAAACCTGCTCCAGAGCGCTTTGGACCTCAGACAGGAGTGAAGGTTCATCTTCCAACAGGACAACAACCCTACGCACACAGCCAAGATAGCAAAGGAGTGGCTATGGGACAACTCTGTGAATGTCCTTGAGTGGCCCAGCCAGATCCCAGACTTGAACCCGATGGAACATCTCTGGAAAGATCTGAAAATGGCTGTGCACCGACGCTCCCCATCCAACCTGATGGAGCTTGAGAGGTCCTGCAAAGAAGAACGGGAGAAACTGTCCAAAAATAGGTGTGCCAAGCTTGTAGGATCATACTCAAAAAGACTTGAGGCTGTAATTGGTGCCAAAGGTGCTTCACCAAAGTATTGAGCAAAGGCTGTAAATACTTATGTACATGGGATTTTTTTCATTTTTTATTTTTAATAAATTTGCAAAGATTTCAAACAAACTTCTTTCACATTGTCATTATGAGGTATTGTTTGTAGAATTTTGAGGAAAATAATGATTTGAATCCATTTCGGAATAAGGCTGTAACATAACAAAATGTGAAAAAAGCGAAGCGCTGTCAATACTTTCCAGATGCATTGTAGATACATTGTGTGGTTTGTAGGCTGACCTATAGTGAAGGAAAGGTTTTCAGCTAACCATCTCTCCTCTATGCACTGTTTAGTTGCAGAAACAGTTTAGGTCTCACTTGCACGCTAACTAGGGGGGAGAACAGTGGGACTTTATATGAAGCATACAAAAAAATAGGTACAAATATGGCTGGCCAGTAACTAGTCATGGTATACAATTTGCTATATAATAATAAATTGCAAAGAAGGAATCATTTTATATGAGAATAAAATATTTATTCCATAATGTAATACATACAAGCATAATAGCATAATAAAATAGTAGTACATGATATTGCCGGACTCTTTTGATCCATATGAATAACATAAAACAATAATACCAGCATGGTACAGTGAGGTTACAAATTATTCCTGGATGGTAACAATGTGAGTAATATCCAATTTCTTGACGCATTTCGTGGAATAGCTCCACTCATCAGGAGCGAATGCAATATGGGTATCCTGCTAGGAATCAAGTAGGAGTCTAGGTGTGAAGCGGTGAGGACTGGAGGCCAGCCGGGGCACCCAAAGCACAAGGATGACAACCCATCAGGGAACAGATATTGCACGCTGTTTAAGCCTTCAGTTGCAGCTTATGAGACTCTGTTAGCATAAAAATCATCTAGTAATATAATGAACAAATTGTAAAAAATTTGCACTATCCATTTAAGAAGTTAAACATATAAAAGGTGCAATGTGCATAAAGTGAATTGTTATATGTAAAGTGCATAATTAAAGTCCATTGACATAAGGTGCCAGAGTCCAAATCCAAAAATTATAGTGCCTCCAAAATCTTGTGAATGCCACCAAAACTTACCCACACCAGAAGTAGTGCACCTCCCTTACTGGACTCTTAGACCCCAGATTATAAGAAGTTAGTAATGCTGTATATACTATCAGCTTCCACATAGATGGTCTAGGCCAGTGTTTTTCAACCAGGGTGCCGCGGCAAAATTACATACAGCCCTGTACTGACCGATCATTATAGATTTCCACTGTTAAGTTCTGTGTACAGAGGAGCGGGAGAGATCACATCCGGCATCTTCCAGGCTCTCTTCTTCTCTATGTTCTCTGTACTTTTTCTGGCAAAACTGAAAGCCGTCTGCCTGCATCCTACCAATCGATGACATCAGTGGTTGCTAAGGGCAGGTCGGGCGGCTTGAATATCTTTCAGTTTTGCCGGCAAAAGTACAGAGAACAACGTAGAGGAGGAGGGAGCCGGGAGGATACCTGATGTGATCTCTCCCTCTTCTCTGTACACGAAAGTTCAGTGGAAATCTATCATGATCGGTCAGTACCGGGCAATGTAATCTCGCTGTGGCAAGGGCAAAAGGGGGGCTTTAGGAGGGGGATTTTGTGCTAGGAGTGAAGATTTGTACTAGGCGGGGGGGATTTTGGAAGGAGGATCTGTACTAGGAGGGGGATTTGAGGGGGGTGATTTGTGCTAGCAGGGGGGATTGATCGGATTTACAACTTGCTGACCACTTAAATCTGCCTTGCAAAATACATTTCAGGGCCTTTTCACCCCAGGTGCAGTGCGGTAATGCGTGTGAAATTTTCCTGCACCACCCAAAAATGCGTTGCCTTTTGCAGTTGTGTGCGGTAGACATTAATTCTTAATGGCACCCCCACGCAGCCACCAATTGCATGTGTTTGCACTCACTAAAATGCATGGTACCGAAGTACCATGCATTTTGGTGGGGCTAAATTTAAAAATTGTGCCAGCATCTTTTTGCGTGTTTCACAAGCATAGAGCAGCCTAATAAAAAATGCAACATGCAAAAAAGCGCTTGCACTCAGACGCCCCTGATTATGTGAATGAGCCCTCAGACTCATGTGCCCCAGGATTGTGCACAGTGCGAAAGTGTGCCTTGACTGAAAAAACACTGGTCTAGGCAATGGGAATATACTCAGCAGATGGCTAAAACCATGCTCAGCACCACATAAACAGAGAAGATACAAAGGCTGAAATAGTGTAATACTGCTAGGCAACTTTTATTCTAAAACACCATTGGGTACTCACAAAAAAAGCCAGAGAGACAACCGCTAGAAGCATTGCAGGTGTGTGTGATGACATCACCGATGGCTCCGCTCTACGCATTTCGTCATAACCAACGTTGTCAGGGGACCGGGGATGAACAAGTTCTTCCTGAAGGGATTGTACCATGTGACAATACCACCATTTATGGAGATACATTATATACTGTATAAGGCTGCATCCTTAGAAGCAGCTGGTGAAGTTACAGGAAAATGTTTGTGATCAGATGGTATTTTCTGTCAATTAAGTTGATTCTTGTTTCAGAAATGCCCTTCTTTACATTTTTTTGCTTGGTTACTTAAAGGGGTTGTAAAGGTAAAAATTTTTTCACCTTAATGCATTCTATGCATTAAGGTGAAAAAACTTTTGACAGTACCGCCGCCCCCAGGCCCCCCGTTTTACTTACCTGACGCCTCGAATCTTCGCTGCTCGTCCTCGTCATCTTCATTGCAGCTCAGCCTGGTCGCTGATTGGCTGCAGTGGATGGATTGAAAGCAGCGCAGCCATTGACTTGCGCTGCTGTCAATCACATCCGATGACGCGGCGCGCCGGGGGGCGGGGCCGAGTGATACAGCGAGCGGCTATAGCCGCCGGCTGTATCACGGGAGCGCGCCCGCAAGCACTCACCACCATGCGAGGGAGCTCGCATTAAGGTGGTAAATGCTTGCGAGGAGGAGCTGAAACAGCCGCCGAGGGACCCCAGAAGACCAGGTTCGGGGCCACTCTGTGCAGAACGAGCTGCACAGTGAAGGTAAGTATAACATGTTTGTTATTTAAAAAAAAAAAAAAATTACCTTTACAACCCCTTTAAAGCTGTTAGTATGAAATGGCTGATATTGTCATACGAGTGTTACGTTTTTAGAAAGAACAGTTGGCAAAATGCAATAACTCAAGAGCATTATCTAATCAGTGATCATCTTTATTGCTAGGGTTCGGTACCTTTCCAGAATGATCAGTTGGCACAATGCAATAACAAACCAATATTAACCAACCAGTGAAATTCTTTATTGCTATGGTTGCTCTAAACCTGTGAAAAAAAAGAAATTGTTTGTCATGGGATATTGTACATCATTGCTCTTGGCACTATCCCCTTGCATACCCCAGTCTTTGACTCACCTACTAGGGTCTGAAGTAAGAACTGTTTTGGCTGCTCAGAGGAACCAGTCAGGTATGGCTCTTAGTTCTCCCTTTCTACACTAGGAATATAAAAGAGAATTTTGGTTGCAACGGGTATCCATTGGCCACATGTCAAAAAGCCTAGACAGCTGCTCATGTGATTTACGCTAGATGGGAGAATCATCCAATGTTATCCTTTCCTTCATCAGAGGTCACATGACCCAGTACTTTTAGGTATGGTACCAGTACTAGGTAAGAAGCCTGGAGCAGAATTTTCTCGCTAAGAAGTAAGTACTACAGTCCCTGATTTAGCTATTCTAGAAAGACTGTTCTCTTAATATAAATGTGATTATAGTACCACTTAAAGTGAACCTCTGCTTACACAGGGCCATTGGCTTCCACTGCTGTGAATCAAAGTCAGTGAGCCAATAAGAGGAGAGAAGGGAGGAGACAAGCCACGGCTCCGTGTCTGAATGGACACACAGAGCAGCGGCTTGGCTCAGGTGCCCCCATAGCAAGCTGCTTGCTGTGGGGGCAATCGGCAGGAGGGAGGGGCCAGGAGCATCAAAGTGGGACCCAAGAAGAGAAGGATTGGGACTGCTCTGTGCAAAACCATTACACAGAGTCGGTAAGTATGACATGTTCGTCATTTCAAAATAAAAAACAAGAAGACTTTAGTATCACTTTCAGGTAAAAAATATCCCTGTATTTGTATCGCTCTCTCACCCCCCTGTATACACACCTGAGCCCGATCTCGTCGATCCAGTGGAGTGCCTTGCTGCAGAGGCTCTCTCCTCTCTCTGCTTACAGAGGCAGCAGCGGGAGCCATTGGCTCCTGTTTCTATCAGTCAAATCCTGAGAGCAGAGAGCAGGGGGGACGCACACAGCATGGGTCAGGCGTGAGCCCGCAGGTGAGCCCAGAGCGCAATTGGGGGATCCCAGAAGAGGAGGTTTGGGGCTGCTCTGTGCAATACCCTTGCACAGAGCAGGTAAATATAACATGTTTGTTATTTTAGTAAAAAAGTTAAAGTGATACTAAAGTCTCTTCTTTTTTTTTTCTTTAAAAAGAACAAACGTGTTATACTTACCTGAATCCTCCTCTTCGCAGGTCCCTTGTTGGCGCTCCTGGCCCCTCCCTCCTGTCAAGTGCCCCCACAGCAAGCGGCTTGCTTTGGGGGCACCCAAGCTGAGCCACAGCGGGAGCCAATGGCGCAGTTGCTGTGTCTCAGCCAATCAGGAGGGAGAGTCCCCGGACGGCCGAGGCACTCATGCACATCGCTGGATAGAGGTGGGGCTCAGGTAAGTATTAGTGGGGCTGCTACCTACAGAATGTTTTTTATCTTAATGCATAGAATGTATTAAGATAAAAAAACCTTCTGCCTTCACAAAGGCCCAGGACGCAATTTGTAGTTGCCGTGGCGACCTGGCGCCTGGGATTTGTTGAGCCCTGGATGCGCTGAAGCAAGCATGGGCTCCTGCAGCCGGCCCCTTTTTTACCCTAGACTGAGGAGTTGGGAGCGGCACTCCACATGGTAGATCAAGGGTGCTCAACCTGTGGTCCTCTGAGCCCTCTGAATGTGTAACTCGACCTCAAACCAGAGAAGCGCACCTGCAAGATATAATGGAAGTCTATGGCAAAGTGCAGGAAAGCTGCAGGTGCACTGCCTCACCTGTGGTGTGGGTAAACTAATGCCGCGTACACACGGTCGGACTTTCCGGCATACTTGGTCCGGCGGACCAGAGTGTGCCGGACAATCCGCCCGTGTGTGGGCGCCGGCGTACTTTTCCGGCGGACTTTTTCCCAAAAGCCCGCCGGACCTAGATTTGAAGAAAGTTTTAAATCTTTCCGCCGGACTCAGTTTCGGGCGGAAAGTCCGCTCGTGTGTGTGCTGGTCCGACGGAAAGCCCGCTCGTGTGTATGCTGGTCCGACGGACCAGATACGACGCGAGGGCAGGGTATTGCATCTCGCGCTCGCTGCAATAGGAAAAACAAATTTTCCTATTGCGGCGAGCGCGGGGCATACCAGGCCCTTAGGTCTGGTATGGATTATAAAGGGAACCCCCTACGCCGAAAAAAACGGCGTGGGGTCCCCCCTAAAATCCACACCAGACCCCGATCCGAGCACGCAGCCTGGCCGGTCAGGAAAGGGGGTGGGGACGAGCGAGCGCCCCCCCCCCCCTCCTGAACCGTACCAGGCCACATGCCCTCAACATGGGGGGTGGGTGCTTTGGGGGAGGGGGGCCGCCCTGCGGGCCCCCCCCACCCCAAAGCACCTTGTCCCCATGTTGATGAGGACAAGGGCCTCTTCCCGACAACCCTGGCCGTTGGTTGTCGGGGTCTGCGGGCGGGGGCTTATCGGAATCTGGGAGCCCCCTTTAATAAGGGGGCCCCCAGATCCCGGCCCCCCACCCTATGTGAATGAGTATGGGGTACATGGTACCCCTACCCATTCACCTAGGGAAAAAGTGTAAGTAATAAAACACACTACACAGGTTTTTAAAATATTTTATTAAACAGCTCCGGGGGGGGGGGATCTTCCTCCGGCTTCGGGGGTCTTCTTCCGGCTTCGGGGGTCCCTCCGCTTCATCTTCTCCCGGCGTCCGGTTGGTTCTTCTCCGCTCTCTTCTCTCCAGTTCTTCGGCCGGCTCCTCTGCTGTCTTCAGGTAGCTCTCTTGCCAGCAGAGGTCCGGACTTCTTGTCTTCTTCTCTTCTCCAGATGTTGACACGACGCTCTCTCCGGCTGGACTGCTCTCCGAGGGCTGCGTTGTGACTTATATAGGCGGAGACCCCGCCCCCTTTTGATGTCACAGTCCCTGGGCATGCTGGGACTGTGACGTTTTAGGGGGCGTGGTCACTGTTGACCACGCCCCCTAAAACGTCACAGTCCCAGCATGCCCAGGGACTGTGACATCAAAAGGGGGCGGGGTCTCCGCCTATATAAGTCACAACGCAGCCCTCGGAGAGCAGTCCAGCCGGAGAGAGCGTCGTGTCAACATCTGGAGAAGAGAAGAAGACAAGAAGTCCGGACCTCTGCTGGCAAGAGAGCTACCTGAAGACAGCAGAGGAGCCGGCCGAAGAACTGGAGAGAAGAGAGCGGAGCAGAACCAACTGGACGCCGGGAGAAGATGAAGCGGAGGGACCCCCGAAGCCGGAAGAAGACCCCCGAAGCCGGAGGAAGATCCCCCCCCCCGGAGCTGTTTAATAAAATATTTTAAAAACCTGTGTAGTGTGTTTTATTACTTACACTTTTTCCCTAGGTGAATGGGTAGGGGTACCATGTACCCCATACTCATTCACATAGGGTGGGGGGCCGGGATCTGGGGGCCCCCTTATTAAAGGGGGCTCCCAGATTCCGATAAGCCCCCGCCCGCAGACCCCGACAACCAACGGCCAGGGTTGTCGGGAAGAGGCCCTTGTCCTCATCAACATGGGGACAAGGTGCTTTGGGGTGGGGGGGGCCCGCAGGGCGGCCCCCCTCCCCCAAAGCACCCACCCCCCATGTTGAGGGCATGTGGCCTGGTACGGTTCAGGAGGGGGGGGGCGCTCGCTCGTCCCCACCCCCTTTCCTGACCGGCCAGGCTGCGTGCTCGGATCGGGGTCTGGTATGGATTTTAGGGGGGACCACACGCCGTTTTTTCGGCGTAGGGGGTTCCCTTTATAATCCATACCAGACCTAAGGGCCTGGTATGCCCCGCGACGGGGCTCGCAAGGTGTCAATCTCGCCGATAAAAGCGGCAAGATTGACATCCTTTTCTAGTCCCGTCGCACCTGAGTCACGTTCAAAATGAACGGACTTGTCCGTGTGTGGGCAAGTCCGTTCATTCTGAAAGTCCGCCGGAACTCCGGCGAAAGTCCGTCGGAAAGACGGGCGGACTTAGCCCGCCGGAAAGTCCGGGCGTGTGTGGGCAAGTCCGTCCGTTTTAAAGTCCGGCGCACCTGGCGGACAAAGTCCGTCGGAAAGTGTGCCGGACCAAGTAGGATAGAAAGTCCGACCGTGTGTACGCGGCATAACGCTTCAGTGTGCAAGCAGCCTAATAGGGAGCTCAGGAGAGTAAGGGCAAGTTTAAATTTGCGGTTTGGGGGTGTGTGAAAATGCCACATAGTTGAGATGTATTTTTAATCCCCCCCCCCCCCAAACCACTCGTGTAGCGTCAGGGGTTGCAATGGTGACCCCGTCCCATGCTTCAGGGGGCCTGTGCAGCCTCCCTGTCATATTCTGTTTTACATTTGGACAGGAGGGGGGGCGGCATATACAGAATTTTCTTCCTGCAACTGCTGAAATCCGGCTTCACCTCCTCTCCTTCCCACCGGCATTCAGCGGCTGCAGGGGGAAAATGTTCATTATGCTATTCAAAATAAAAAATTCTAAATTCTGAACCAGTTAATTTCATTGTGGCCCACGACTTTCATTGTGGCCCACGACTGGTTACCAAATCAGTTAAGTGGCCCTCGCACTTCAAAAGGTGGAGCACCCCTGTGGCATATTCTACAACATTTATTTCAGTTAGAGCTTACACAATACTGCGATCTCACCCCTCCCCCAGCGCTGTCACATGACTAGGGCGGCAACTAACGATTATTTCCATAAACGATTAGTTGGCCGATTATTTTTTCGATTAATTGGTTAATAACCTTAAAAAAAGTGTGGTGTATAATTTAGTTAATATGTAAAGTTTAAAAAAAAGGCAATTTATTCTTAAATATCAATAACCAACTATATGGTTAGGGAGCAAAATCTCTAATCCACTCTGAGAATAACAGACAGAAGAGATCTACTGTATATACTATTAGAGGAAATATACTGTATATACTATTAGAGGTTGAAGCTGGTAAATATCATCAGACTCAGAGATCACATTTTTATTATATGCCGACCATACAAAAACAATGTCTTCCTTAAAAAAAAAAAAAAAAAAATGTAATTTTAAGAACGTTCGTTCGATTTTCTAATCATTAGTGGGGTCAAATCGGCATTTGTTTTCAACCAAAGTGATAGGAAAATTTAGAAACAATAGAAAACTTCTTGGTCAAAGGAATTTTCAGACAGTGTATGTGGTTTTCGTTCAGAAATTACAAAAGCAAGGGAAATTTTCAAACAACATTCTTTCATTCAGCGAATGTACAAAGATTTTTCGTAAGAATATTCTCTTCTGAAAATGGATCTGTGTGGCCAGCATAAGGCTCGGTACACACCTATGCAGTGCTTTTTGCTGTGCGTTTTGATTTTTGCAAACATGATTTTGCTGCGATTTACGTTTTTGCATTTATTAATGCTTTTTTTTGGCCAATTTGTTGTTGGGCAGATAAAAAAAAAAACACAAATTGCTGCAAAAACACACTACATGCTTTTCTTTAGCTTCTCCATTAAAGTATATTGAACAAGAAAAAGAGCACAGTTTTGCGTTGAAAAAAAGTCCCTGACCCTTTCCAAATACGCAGCGGCTGAAGAAAAAAAAAAGCATAGATATGAATGTGTCCCATAGGAAACCATGTTAAATGAACTGTAGTGTGTTTCTGCAAAAAGCACTAAAAAACACATAGGTGTGAACCAGGCCTAAGGACGTTTAGTAAAATAATGGAGTTAAAAAAAACTAAAATTAACCTTATTAACTAATTAACTTTATAGTACAAAAAAAAAAACAGATAATCGCTACTGTAAGGGGTTAATTTTTTTTACCATGGAACTGTGAAAGTACTGTATTTATCGGCGTATAACATGCACCCCAAGTTTTGGAAGGAATTTTAAGTAAAAAAACTTTTAGGAGGGAAGTTTAAGGAAAAAAAACTTAAATTTAAATGCCCATCAATGCAGCCTTATCAGTGTCCATCTGCAGCCTTGTCAGTGCAGCCTTGCCCCAGTGTCCATCTGCAGCCTTGTCAGTGCAGCCTTGCTCCAGTGTCCATTGCAGCCTTGTCATTGCAACCTTGTCAGTGCAGCCTTGCCCCAGTGTCCATTGCAGCCTTCTCATTGCAGCCTTACCCCAGTGCAGCCTTGCCCCAGTGTCCATTGCAGCCTTGCCCCAGTGTCCATTGCAGCCTTGCCCCAGTGTCCATTGCAGCCTTGCCCCAGTGTCCATTGCAGCCTTGCCGCAGTGCAGCCTTGCCCCAGTGTCCATTGCAGCCTTGTCAGTGCAGCCTTGCCCCAGTGCAGCCTTACCCCAGTGTCCATTGCAGCCTTGTCATTGCAGCCTTGTCATTGCAGCCTTGCCCCAGTGTCCATTGCAGCCTTGTCAGTACAGCCTTGCCCCAGTGCAGCCTTGCCCCAGTGTCCATTGCAGCCTTGTCAGTACAGCCTTGCCCCAGTGCAGCCTTGCCCCAGTGTCCATTGCATTTTTGTCAATGCAGCCTTGCCCCAGTGCAGCCTTGCCCCAGTGTCCATTGCATTCTTGTAAGTGCAGCCTTGCCCCAGTGTCCATTGCAGCCTTGTCAGTGCAGCCTTGCCCCAGTGTCCATTGCAGCCTTGTCATTGCAGCCTTGTCATTGCAGCCTTACCCCAGTGTCCATTGCAGCCTTGTCATTGCAGCCTTTCCTCCAGTGTCCATTGCATCCTTGTCATTGCATCCTTGTCATTGCAGCCTTGTCATTGCAGCCTTGCCCCCAGTATCCATTGCAGCCTTGTCATTGCAGCCTTGGTTGGATTTAAAATTGGCGCCGCTGAGATCAATGGGACTGGGTGGAGCCGAGATACACATAGCCGAGTATACTCGGCTCTTCACGGCTACGCTCACATTCACGCCCAGTCCCGCCCTATGATGGACATAACACAGGTCCAATGGCGGGACTGGGCGTGACTGTGAGAAGAGCCGAGTATACTTGGCTATGTGTATCTCGGCGACGATCGCTCTGCTCTCCTCACAATCAGCGGGGATCGGCGTATAACACGCACCCGCGATTTTCCCCTGATTTTAAGGGGAAAAAAGTGCGTGTTGTACGCCGATAAATACGGTAATATTTACAGTAGCGATTATTTGCTCGTTTTTGTACTATAAAGGGCTAATTTTAGTTTTTTAACCCCATTATGTTACTGGCCGATTAATCGATTATGAGAATAGTAATCAATTAATTTCATAATCGATTAATCGATTAGTTGTTTCGGCCCTACACATGACGCTCAATACCTGGGAGCACTCGGTATTTTTTTTTTTTTTAAGCTTCTGGCAGCTGAAGAAAAAGTTAGCATGTGCTGCTTGGAAGGTGGAGATTTGGGAAAAGCACAGGTTTGCTTTAAGTGGATCTTTATCCCCGCTGAAGTATCCATTGTTATGTGAGCTTAGCTGCACACAGAAATCTGGAGCAAGTGCAGCACTGATTCTATTGTGTTTTTCACCTCATTTGATCCAGCGCGTTTCCCAGCAAAATGAAATACAGATATCGGTATTTTCCCTATTAAAGAAACATGAGACCTGGCAAAGTTAGCAATCAAAAAATAACAACCCCCCCCCCCACCCCCCCATTCCCACAGATAAGCTTCTGACGACAGAATAAAAATGACAGCGCTATTGAACTAGCCTACCACATTTAAGGTCTAGAAGAAAATGAGGTAATATAACATACAGACCACATCTAAGATTGGACTTTTATTAGTTCAGTGTGTCTGTCTGGCGGAGTGTTCCAGGAACAAAAGGACTCACATTGAAATATGTTATAAGAGCGTCTTGGGGAAACATCAATTTTCGGTAATAAGCGATTCACAAGCTTGATGAATATATTGTACAAATATTCATGATGACGGAGGTAGTTTGTCCTGGAATTATACACTTAGCCAATTTTTTTTTTCTTTTCAGGTAGATTTTTCTAAGCAAACTCACTTGTCTGTGGTTAGGAGTTATTCAACTAAATGATGGTTTTGTATCTTTAGAGGAACCTGTACTGAAGAAAATATGCAATGCCTTTCTCAAAAAAATGCTAGATGCCTGGCTGTCTTTCTGATCCAGTAGCTTTACTGCGGATCTTAGTGTTATCACATAGTATTTTAGGATTAAAGATTATATGTTGTACCAAAACAGGAAATAGGTCACATAGATGGAACAGAAGGTAAAGCGGATCTTCAACCTCCATGGCATTGTCCCGCCTCTCCTCCCCTCTTCTGGTCCTCTGCCTGATTAGGGACCTTTTATTTTTTTCTTTATTGACTTCTTTAAAGGAGTTGTAAAGGCAGAAGGTTTTTTTTTTATCTTAATGCATTCTATGCATTAGGATAATAAACCTTTTGTGTGTAGCAGCCTCCCCAGCACCCCCCTAATTACTTACCTGAGCCCCATCTCTCTCCAGCGATGTCCACAAATGTCTAAGCCGTCCAGGACACTCCTCCTGATTGGCTGAGACACAGCGGAAGCGCCATTGGCTCCCGCGGCTGTCAATTAAAGTCAGTCAGCCAATCAGGTGAGAGAGGGGGTGGGGCCGGGTTGGGGGATCTGTTTCTGAATGGACACACGGAGCTGTGACTCGGCTGGGGTGCCCCCATAGGAAGCTGCTGACTGACTGTGGGGGCACTCAATAGGAGGGAGGGGCCAGGAGCAGCAAAGAGGGACCCAAGAAGAAGAGGATCCGGGCTGCTCTGTGCAAAACCAACTGCACAGAGGAGGTACGTATAACAAAATGAATTTTTTTTTTTTTTAAATGAGCCTTAATAATCACTTTAATGAATTTGTCTCCCCCTAGCACCCCCATCCCATCTGCGGGTCACTCGCCTAGGCTAACAACGTGCCTTGTTCCCCCTTTGCCTCCCAGGATATGAACATTACATATCCCAATTAGGCAAAACCTTTCATTGAGTAAAAGAGAAGGGGCCTAGCGCGGTTTCATCGAGAGACGTGCTGGCTGAACCTGGAAGGGCCTGCAGCCTCTTGATGGCGTCACGGGAAGACATGGCGGTGCGGGATCTAAAGTATCTAAAATGTGCTGAACTCACCACCGGTAAAGGGGTTCTAAAGTCTCAAGGTTTCTGCATGAATACTTGAAGGTAAAAAACCTTCTCTGCAGCAGCCCCCCAGCCCCTCGTAATACTCACCTGAAGTCCATCGCTAGTGGCCACAGGGCGGAGCGACGTAACATAACGTCATTTCGCCCAGCCGTGTCACTCTGCCTCAGTAAGACTGCGGCGGCTGGTCGGCAAGTGGTTAAATTCTAAGAAAGATTTCGGGAGAGACATACACATATAAGTATCAATAAGCATAAAAGGAGTAAGACAGATTATAGAGATGAAAGTAATCTTGGAGCAGATCTCTACCCTTGAGTCTGTTGAGGTAGGTTGTCTGATTTAACATCATAGTCGGAGAATACTCCTGTGGGTAACCCGCCTCAGCAAAGTGTAGGTCCCATCTCATTAACATTAAAATAATCAAGAGGGATTTCTAATTGGGGAGTAAAGGTTATAAAAGGAGGTGATCCTCAGGAGTCAATCATTCTAAATGGCCATAACCTAGTTATTGGAAAGGAAGGAGATGACATAATAGGTCCCCCGGGAATGTAGACACAGTGTATCCAGACCAGGGAAAATACAGACAATGTAGTTGACTAGAGAGGAGCATAGAAGAATGGGGGGATGATCTGACCCGAGGACTATATTGCGAGATTAATCAGTCATTTGGAGAAAGTTGTGGAATTGAGGGAATGGTTTTGCAGTGATATTGAAGAAGGGGGGGGGGGGCAGATGAGGAATTTTCACTTTTGACTTCAGAATGCTATTTATCCTTAGTCAGCATTTTTCTAAACTATGTGACATCATTTTCTGTTTTGAGCTAAATTGTTGAGTTCTCTTGTTTTTTAGTGTAGTTGTGGTGGGTCTCTTTCCGGAAACCTCCACAATTCATGTAACAAGGGATCCCAAGTAACCAGGATCTTCCAGTGCTATAAACTTACTGTTAAGCCTTGGTTCGATCTACGGCTCCATGCACACTGAAGCTCATAAACGGCCGTTTTTGGGAGTTTGGGCGTTTTTTTTTTAACAGCCCATGAACTCCCCTCTATGTTATCCAATGTGTCCATGCACACATGGATGTTTTTGGATGTTTATCAGCAGTGGAGTTTATAGGCTGTTTTCTGAATGCCATAAAATCGCATTCAGGAGTCATTTTTTTGACCACAAAAAGACGCCAAACGCTCATAAACGCTGATGAACGTCGATAAGCGCTCAAAAACGTGGCTCACCAAAAATATTCAAAAAACACCTAAAAAACACTAATGCACGTTAATAAACGCTATTAAAAAATCGTTGAAAGACTCACTGCAAAGTTACTGCCGTTTTTATAACGTTATTTTAACGGCCAGTGTGCATGGAGCCTAATAGTTCACACTACGATTCCTGTGCGGGTTCCCTCATCGCAGCTCCCTTGCAGGCGGTTCACACTGCCCTCTGCTAACCACTGCAGGCGTCAATACAAAGTTAATGACACCCCCCAGATCGGATCGCAGTGTGAAATGTGAATTCTGACAGGTATCGGAACGCATTGGGTGTGAGCACCCATGTGATCCGATTCCAGTGCGGGGAAAAAAAAAAGTTCCTGCGCCTTTTTCATGTGAAATCCAATGCGCGTTCAGTCATATAACTGTATGTCTGAATTCGCATCGCACAGACATCGCATGTGATGCAGTGTCAATCACATGCGATGTCTGTGTTTTCGCAATAGTGCCAACCCGGGCTAAAACTAGTAAATTAAACTACAACTGTACGATGGTCTTAGGGTTTTGAATCTAGGAGCCAGCTAAAAAAGGTAGGAGCCAGTATGTGCGCATGTGCAGCGACGTGTAACTTGTGTATCACAATCATCACTTTCATGCGTAGGTGCCCCAACCCATGCGTTTACATTTTTTCAGGCATATATTGGGGAGGGGCGATTTTATGTGCTTGAGTGTAACTTTAAAGTGATTGTAAAGCTTCGTTTTTTTTCTTTAGTTTTTTTAAAATAACAAACATGTCATACTTACCGCCTCTGTGCAAGGGTTTTGCACAGAACGGCCCCGAAACTCCTTTTCTGGGGTCCCCCCGCGGCGCTCCTGGCTCCTCCTCTTCTTGAGTGCCCCCACAGAGAGCCGCATTCCATGTGGGCACCCGGGCGGGCGCGCTACCGGGTCCTGCTGCTGCGTTCATTGACACAGACAGCAGGACTTGGCCCCGCCCTCCGGCTCCCGTGTCACTGGATTTGATTGACAGCAGCAGGAGCCAATAGCTCCTGCTGCTATCAATCTATCCAATGAGGACCCGAGACAGTGGCTGGAGCTGCTGTGTTTGTCCCCGTCGCTGGAACAATTGGGCTCAGGCAAGAAAAAAAGGGGAGTGCTGTAGCACAAAAGGTTTTTCACCCTAATGCATAGCATGGGAAAAACCGTGAGGGTTTACAAGCTCTTTAATTTTTTACAGTTAACAAAAAACATTTTTTTTTACTTTTTTTTTCATCACATAGGGGACAAAAGATTTTTTGGTGACAGGTTCTCTTTTATGAGACCTGCAGGGACTAAAAGACCCCCAGTTTCTCCACTGTGCTCCACGGAATGTAATGCAGTGCAGATCGGAGATCGCATACAGTGGCTGGGGAGACTGTCAATGGGGTCCCGGAAGTGAGGTCATACATGTCGCCTCCAGGTCAGGAACTAGATAGGGAGGTAAGCGGACTTCTAAAAGGACAAAAAGCAGCGCCAATCTGAGTGTAGCAGTGTTTAAAAACAAGGTTTAATCCAAAGGCAATGCACTCACTAGGAGATGGTATATACCAGGCACATCAATAGAGAGCAGCCAATAGAGGTCCAGGGCGGCATCAGTGCAGCGTGGTGTCATCATACTTGGCGGTGGCGGTTGTTTCCGGTGTCCCGGGCTAGACGGAGAGGGCGCAGGAGGAAGCCGCCAACAGGAAGTCTCTGGTCTGTGATGGGACGAGGCTCGTGCACGCGTTTGGAGCATGCGTGCTCTTTCTGTCCGCTCTCCTCCCTCCCCGCTACCCTGCGGCGGGGGGTGCACTTTACCTGTGCGTGTGGAAGAAATTGGGTGGCAGTGGAGCCCCTCCAATGCTTCCACCTGACGAATGAGCCCTGCTGCTCATTTGTCGGGTGGAATGAGCAGAAGAAGCTACCTGCCCGCCACCTGGAACTGCATGTCTCGGGCGTTGGGCGATACAGATTGTGCACCCCGCAACAGTGAATGGGCTGACAAAAGTCCAGGCGCCAGGATGCAACTTCTCGTCGCCATGGCAACCTGGCGCCTTGGATTTGTCGAGCCCCGGTCTAAAGGCACCGCTTACACCTGAGCATAATGGAATTTGCGGGCAGAATCGCGCGATTCTGCCTGAGATTCCAGAATCGCCCACAAAACGTGTGTCGCAACTTGGAGGTGCCGTTATTTCCTAAAGGCGCCCCAAGCGCAGTGCGATTTCGCCACCATTGTTGTAGGACAAAATGCATGAATATCACGGCAAAACGCACAACGCCAAACTCACCTGGCTCACAGGGGGTTGCCAACTTTCAGTGAATTTACAAACTGTTTATAAAATCCCTAATTTTTGCATCTGCCCGCGAATGTCCATTAGGAACATGCAGAATGCGGGCCTGCAATGGACATTCATGGACAGATGCAAAAATGAATGATTTTACAAACTGTTTGTAAATTGACTGAAAGTTGACCACCCTGCTGGCTCAGTGCCAAAATTTGGTACATGAGCTTCTTTGCCGTGTTTTTTTGGAGGGGAGGGAGGCCCATTCGAAAATGAATAGTGCCGCTCCAAAAACGCACCACGCTTTTAGCGGTCCTATCTCTTCAGTTAGTATGTTTTTTACCCTGGTTTTAGGTATTCAGGTATAAATTCTGTCACACTCAGGTATCGGCTGGGGACATAGTCAGCCATTTTTTTTTTGCACTCAGGTGAAGTTGGCACCGCAGGGTTTTTTTTTTTTTGTTATTTATTTAAAAGGTAAGCCCGTGATTAGCAGCACTGCCAGCAGGGGCCATTTGCTGACCACCTTGTGTGAACATCTGCAAGAGATTACAGTGTCAGGCCTAATAAAAGCTGCGATTCAATCAGTTTAACTGCAGGTATCCATGAAGGGCCGCTCCACGCAGGGAACTCAGCACCCCCTTGGAGAGCGTTCATTAGCCCTGTTGTTCCTCATTCAGGAACCATTCCTAATGGAGGCTTTTTTTTTTTTTTTTTACTTTGCATTTCCCTTCTACACATTTATTCTGTCCTTTGATATTCAAAAGTGAGATTCACGAGGTCCATTCACATGTGCAGTAGTTATTTTAGCGTGTGACAGAAAATGTTATTTATGACACAATGTAGTGGATGACGTTTATGTTGTGAGGACATGAGCAGCATTCAGAAGACGTAAGGCTGAGTTGTGCGTGCCGCATTGCATCCGTGTGCTTTCACTTTCTGTTCAGTACGTTATATGACTGAAAGATTGTGTTCATCTGATAATCATACCGACCAGGGATGCCAACCTCCCGCAGAATTTTTTACTGACAAAACATGGAAAATTTACTGGTCGGAGCACATTCTTTAATGGCGACCTGAGAAATTACAAAACCCCTTTTGAAAACTAACAGTATAATATATAATATTTGAACAGTATAAACATGATATGGAAACACTGACAATACCTATAACAAAGTAATTTGCTTGATTTACACTTAAAGTGGAGGGCCACCCTGAAAAAAAAAAAATTACACCAAAAATCCTAAAAAAAATAAAAAAAAAAAAAATTGAAAAAAAAAAGTTTAAACTTACCTAATCCCTTGTTGCTAGGCAGTCTTCCTAATTATTATTATCATTATTATCATACAGGATTTATATAGCGCCAACAGTTTGCGCAGCGCTTTACAACATGGGGCAGACAGTACACTTACAATACAAATCAATACAGGAGGGATCAGAGGGCCCTGCTCGTTAGAGCTTACAATCTAGAAGGGAGGGTCAAGTGGAGACAAAAGGTAATAACTGTGGGGGATGAGCTGATGGGGAAAAAAAAAAAAAGTACAGTTGTTAGGTGTGGGTAGGATAGGCTTCTCTGAAGAGAAGGGTTTTCAGGGATCTTCTGAAAGCTAATAAAGTAGGAGATAAGCGGACAGATTGGGGTAAGGAGTTCCATAGGATTGGAGAGGCTTTGGAAAAGGCCTGAAGGCGAGCATGGGAGGAGGTGACAAGGGAGCTAGAGAGCAGGAGGTCTGCCTCTTCCTTTTCCGCTGCGTCTTCTGCTCCTCGGTGAGCGGCCCTGTTGTCTTCTGGGAACTGTGTGTGTTCCCAGAACACCACGGGGCCATTCACAGAGCGCCGCGCCGATCGCGCATGCGCAGTAGGGAAGTGGCAGTGAAGCCGCAAGGCTCCACTGCCTGTTTCCCTTACCTAGGATGGCGGTGCCGGGACCCGAGAGCCGAGAGACAGTTCGGCCTCGGGCGGCCAACATCGCGGGCACCCAGGACAGGTAAGTACTTATTTAAAGTCAGCAGCTACAGTGTTTGTAGCTGCTGACTTTTTTTTTACGGCCGGAATCCCGCTTTAAAAAGTCAACACAGCTTGAAATTATCAGCCCCTGATATTTACGGGCAGTTGTAAAAAAAAAATCAATCACAGATGTTTACAAACTGTCAGTAAATTTACTGGCGGTTGGCAACCCTGATACTGACCTATATGGCCAAAAGTATGTGAACCCAGGCCACACGATTGCTTTCAGGTGCTTCCATTAGCGGTGCACAGAAATGAAAGTTCTGGTACTGAAACCGAAAATTCAGGATGCATGCACTTGGCCGAAACTGAAAATTGTTAGTTTTTAAAACATATATATTTTTATAAATCGTACAATATTCAATTTTTAAATGAATATCATGAGTTTAAATGAATATGAATATGTGAATTAAATTAATACACCGCGTTAAAGACTGTATCCTTTCTAATAAAGATATTAGTAATATTAATAAATGCTACTACTTAAAAACCATACAACTATCACCAGTTGTGCTATTAAAGGGGTTGTAAAGTCAGAAGGTTTTTTTTTATCTTAATGCATTCTATGTATTAAGATAAAAAGCCTTCTGTGTGCGCAGCCCCCCTAATCCTTACCTGAGCCCCATCTCTGTCTAGCAATGTCCACGAGTGTCTCAGCTGTCCGGGACTCTTCCTCCTGATTGGCTCCCTCATCTGTCAATTAAAGGCAGTTAGCCAATCAGGAGTGAGAGAGGGGGCCAGGGGAGAGCCGCAGCTCCGTGTCTGAATGGACACACAGAACTGCAGCTCGGCTTGGTGCTTGCTGTGGGGGCACTCGATAGGGGAGGGGCCAGGAGCAAAGAAGAGGAGGATTGGAGTTGCTCTGTGCAAATCCACTGCACAGGGCAGGTAAGTATAACATTTTTGTATATTGTTATTTATTTTTCTAAAAAACAAAAAAAAAAATAGACTTTACAACCTCTTTAATATTAGTGTACAAACCGATAATTAACCACTTCAGCCCTGGAAGATTTTACCCCCTTCCTGACCAGAGCACTTTTTCCAATTTGGCACTGCGTTGCTTTAGGTTAGGTTTTGATGGGAATTCCACTTTAGACTTTCACACAAAATTAACTTTAAAGAGGAAGTAAACCCTGATGGGTTTTACTTCCTCTTTATTCCCCTGCAAAGTAAAAGCATAATGGGCTAGTATGCAATGGCCAGAATGACATGTACCCCTTCCCCCGAATGTAGGTGTGCTGTAGGGCTTCAAGTCTCTGCAAAGCCCTGTGGCGCATTTGCGCATACGCAGGTATCCCACACATCAGTGTACACATGAGGCTCCCCGTGCATTTGCAAAGACAAACTGCAATGGAAGTTCCATACTTGCCTAAAATTAACCCAAATATGTGTAGATGTGTCGAAGGACTCTGACAGAACCCAGGTCTGGGCAGAGCCCTTCAACAATTTGTAATAATTCGAAAGAACGAAAATCCGAAATTCAAAAATCTGAAAATTCGAGAGAACGAAAATCTGAAAATTAGAAAGAACGAAAATAAGAACGAAAGTCAGACAATTCAAAAGAACGAAAATTTGAAAATCCGAAAGAACAAAAAACTTTCGAATAATTTCGATTATAATTAAAATATTAGGTTTATTAACTACTATTATAGTTTTTATTATTATTATTATTTATTAATAATAAATATAATAATAATAAAAACTATAATAATCGTTATAAACTAATAAATTATAGGTATTGGAATTTCCTTTCAAATTTGGCTGTTAGTGAACGTAACGAGTACGAATTTATGTGAAGCTACGAATTATCCGAAATAACGAATAATAACCGGATAATTCCTAACTTCGGATACATTCGTATTCGTTATGTTCACTAACAGCCAAATTTGAAAAAAAATTCCAATAGCTATAATTTATTAGTTTATAATTATTATTATAGTTTTTATTATTATTATTAATAACTAATAATAATAATAAAAAAACTAGAATAATGGTTAATAAACGTAATATTTTAATTATAATAGAATTTATCCGATTGTTTTGTTCTTTCGGATTTTTGTTCTTTCTGATTTTCGCTTTTTTCGAATTTTCGATCTTTTAAAAAATTCGTTAAACGGTCTTTCGTTAATTTGGATTTTTCCGACTTAATGAATGTGCCGAATTTTCACGAAAAACGAATTTGGAACGAAACGAATTGCACATGTCTACTAGATGACCTTGTCCTGGCACTGGTTTTGGAAAGTTGGGTTTAAAGTTTGGTACATATTATTCGTTTTTTATTTTATTTAACCTAGCAGACGGAACGAAAAAAAAAAAAAAACTGGAGAGCTCAGGAGAAGCTGCTGTACTAACAATCCGATGTTAGTACAGCAATCTCCCCCCTCTGTTCTATTGTGTTCTGACACAGGGACGGTTCCCCCTGACATTGGTTGAGAGCGCTGATCGGATGCTGATGGGCAGACCTTTTTCGGTCGTGCCCCTCCGAACGGCTGCCTTCTGTCGGACCGGCTGCTGTACACAAGGTGCTTATGTCAGCCGGTTTCTATTGAACCGGCTGATGCCGCCCGATATTCAGCCCGTGTGTACGGCCCTTTACTCTCTGCAGTAAAGCGTGATTTTTATTTTTTGTGATAAATAGCAGACAGTAAACATTGTACTGAACTAATATTATTTAGTAATTGTACTGAACTGTACATTCCAATTGGATGAGCGGGATCTTTGTACAACCGCAGTCTGGCTGCTGAGAGGATCACTCACAGCTCTGGTACATCTAGTGACCCATGACAGATGAGAGGTAGCAGGCCGAATATAGACCTCTGACATGACTCTGCTACTATTGTGCTGATGGAAGGAAAATTGAGGTGATATTGATAGACGCACATACTGTCATATCTTAGATTAGAGATGATGTGTTGCACTATATAAACAAAGATGAACATTAACCACTTGACCTCTGGAAGATTTACCCCCCTTCGTGACCAGGCTATTTTTTTTTTATTTGGCTTTGCGCTAATTTACCAGACAATTGCGCAGTCATGCAACACTGTACCCAAATGAAATTTATATCCTTTTTTTTCACACAAATAGAGCGTTCTTTTGGTGTCATTTGATCACCTCTGTTTTTTTTTTTTTTTTATTATTTAAAAGAAAAAAGGCAGACAAGTTGTTGGATAAGTTTAAAGCAGGGTTAGGTTATAAAAAAATATCCCAAGCTTTGAACATCTCACGGAGCTCTGTTCAATCCATCATCCGAAAATGTAAAGAGTATGGCACAACTGCAAACCTACCAAGACATGGCCGTCCACCTAAACTGACCGGCCGGGTAAGGAGAGCATTCATCAGAGAAGCAGCCAAGAGGTCCATGGTAACTCTGGAGGAGCTGCAGAGATCCACAGCTTAGGTGGGAGAATCTGTCCACAGGACAACTATTAGTTGTGCACAAATCTGGTCTTTATAGAAGAGTGGCAAGAAGAAAGACATTGTTGAAAGAAAGCCGTAAGAAGTCCCGTTTGCAGTTTGCAAGAAGCCATGTGGAGGACACAGCAAATGTGTGGAAGAAGGTTCTCTGGTCAGATGAGACCAAAATTGAACTTTTTGGCCTAAAAGCAAAACCCTATGTGTTGCAGAAAACTAACTCTGCACATCACCCTGAGCACAACATCCCCACCGTGAAACATGGTGGTGGCTTTTCTTCAACAGGGACAGGGAAGCTGGTCAGAGTTGATGGGAAGATGGATGGAGCCAAATACAGGGCAATCTTAGAAGAAAACCTGTAATGCTCCGTACACACGATGGACTGTGGAATTTTGTTCGAAGGTTGTGGGCTCCAACTTGTCTTGCATACACACGGTCCCACAAATGTTGGCCAACAATTACAAACGTAGTGACGTTCAAGAAGTACGGCGAGCCGATAAAAAGAAAGTTTAGTAGTCATATGATATCTCCATTATGAAGCGCTAGTTTTACAAGACCAAGCACTTCCGGCTCGTACTTGATTCCGAGCGTGCGTGGACTTTTGTGCGACGGACTTGTGTACACATGATCGAAAGTCCGACAACAACGTTTTGTTGGTGGAAAATTTGAGAACCTGCTAGCCAACATTTGTTGGCGGAAAGTCCGCCAACAAATGTTCGATGAAGCACGCACACGGTCGGACTTTCAGCCAACAAGCTCACATCCAACATTTCCTGTTGGAAAGTCCCACATATTTATTTGTAAGAAATTTTAAAAACTATTTATAATTTTCCTTCCACTTCACAATTATGTGCCACTTTGTGTTGGTCTATCACATAAAATTACAATAAAATTCATTGATGTTTTTGGCTGTAACAATGACAAAATGTGGAAAATTTCAAGGGGTATGAATACTTTTTCAAGGCACTGTAATAACTGTGGGGGATAAGCTGGTGGAGAAGGTAAAAGTACAATGTATTAGGTGGGGACAGGATAGTCCTCCCTGCAGAGATGAGTTTTCAGGGATCGATTTGAACTGAAAGCAGTGCAATGTCAAGTGTGAAACATTTCAATCCAGTCCTACCAAAGTATATCCCACAGACCAGACACAGCACAGCGATTCATTCTCTCTGATTTCTATATTGTCCAAAGGAAATTTCAGAATGAGGACATTGTGTTTATATAATCATCTGTAAATGCAATCCCAGTTTGCTGGAGCCATGGGACAGAACTGCATCTGGAGCGTGTGTCACAGCTGGATGTGCGTGGGAATTATTTTCTGAGATCTGACTGTACCTGAGAACCATAGTAAACATCCAGGCCTCTGTGACACCATGTTGCCAGAAACTGTAATTACTGCATTACTGACTTTCCTCAAATCCCGCCTTGTTTTTCTTTTTTTTTTTCTTTTTTATTTCAGTTTTGGTCTTGGCAAGTTACAAACATATAATGCTCATTAGCCAAATATCTGATGAAATTCATTTTGGCAGATGCTATTCACAGGAGGGGGGGGGGGGGGTTGTATCCTGCATCTAAAATTATAATATTCTCATGTACTTGTGTGTCGCCTTAGTAATATTCTTTGGCATCGTACAATTCTCAATTCTTCACTATAAGTTCAAAACAAATACTGCCTTTGCAATGGATTAAACCCCCCCCCCCCCCAAAAAAAAAAACAACAACAATTAAACGTGTGAAATACCCAATTTTTGAGGGTCAAGCTGCATCCATTTCTTTACTTTCTTCTTTACATTATTCAGCTGCTGCAGAGTGGCGGTGGGCATGGACATTAGAAGACTATGAAGTCAAAGGTGCATGGAGGTTCTTGTTAGGCATAGCTAATAAAGTTTTTTTTATATTATTTTATGTCATATGTTGACATGATTACAGATGCAATTTTGTAATGGGTTTGTAATAGGTGTGATCACTGGCAGTTTAATTTAAAGCGGAGTTCCACCCATGAAATTAAGTTTGCATTATTCAGCAGCATTTAACACAATAAACAACATTTGGAAAAAAAAAGTTTTTTTTTACTCACGTTTTCATGTCTGTTGCTAAGGGGTGCCTCGGAATTCTTCCTCTTCCTCTCCCTGGCGCCTGACGTCATTTCCCTTGGCGCCCGTGCTCGCTAGCGCTCCTGGAAGATGCTTATCATCATTTCCCAGGATTCAGTGGGCAGCGCCGAGGGCTTAGTTGCCATCCCCACGGGGGCGGGCACTTCCGACGCCACCCGTTGTGATGGCAGCATCAGAAGTGTACGGCGCTGCGCCGTACATACTGCGCATGCACAAGAACGGGCGGTGCATGCTGGTTGATCAGCTGCACCAGAGCCCGGAAGATGGTGCTTGTGGGCTTCACATGCCCACAAGCAAGATGGAAAGTGCCAAGAAGAAGGAATAAAACATATCTTGCTCAATTAAATCGGCAATCGAGCAGTGATTAAAAAGAGAAACGTGAGTGCTAGTAATAAGTCTTTTAAAATGAAGATATTCATCAAAAAAAAAACAAAAAACATTTTCACAGTCGGAACTCCGCTTTAACATTCCCCTAGTCTCTGACAGCTTGACTCCTTTCTCCAGCAACTCCTGTAACACAGTCTATGACCATCTCCTCTTGTAAGGCAAGCCATAGATGAACTGATTTTCTTTCCTTCCACCACGGGTGAAAGAAAAGAAAAATCGCACGATTCCCCCATCAACAGTCAGTGAATCCCTCCCACAGCACTATCGTGCTCTGCCGGTGGGGAGAAGCAACTATAGCCGCCAGCAGTAATTGAATGTCAAAAATCCCACAGGCTGGTTCTACCCAAGCCGATCGATGGATCAACTTGGGTACAATCAGCCTGCCCATACATGAATCGAATCTTGGCCGGTCCCTGCTGAACCTGACGAGATTCGTTGCATCTATGGTCAGCCTAAAGTGGTTCTAAAGACAAAAGTTTTTTTTACCTTCAAGCATTCTATGCAAAAACCTTCTGCATGCAGCTTCCCTCCAGACCCCCCCAATACTTACCCAAGCCCGATCGTGATCCAGAGATGTGCACGAGAGCAGCTGCTCTCTCGGGTCTCTGCCTCCTCATTGGCTGAGACACAGCAACTGGCTCCCGCTGCCATCAATCACAGCCAGGGAGGAAGTGGGGGGGCGGGACTGAGCCCATAGACACACAGAGGGGTCTCGGGAGCAAGCTTGCTCGGGTTCCCCCATAGGAAGCAGCTTGCAATGGGAGCACTCAGCAGGGAGGAGGAGCCCAGAGCGCCAGCATGGGGACCTGAGAAGAGGAGGATCGGGGATGCTCTGTGCAAAACCATTACACAGGGCAGGTAAACATGTTTGTCATTTAAAAAAAAATACAAATTGTAGTTTTAATATCACTTTAAAGCATTTGTTATGCTTAGATATTAGTTATGGCCCGCGGAAAAAAAAATAAAAGTCAGCAGCTACAAATACTGTAGCTGCTGACTTTTAATATAAGGACACTTACCTGTCCAGGGAGCCCACAATGTGGGCACCGCAAGCCAATCTGTCCATCGGCTTCGGGTGCAGGCGCCGGCATTGCAAGTAAGGGAAACCTGTAGTGAAGCCTGCAGGCTTCCTGCTGCGCGTGCGCAAGACGTGCAGTGCTTTCTGAATTGTCCTGTTGTTTTCTTAGGCACACACAGGTCCCAAAGGGCAGCGGGGAGAAGGAGGAGGGCTGGATACAACCGCAGAAGTGACATACCTCGCTGCGGTGACATAGGACGGAAGTCCTGAAGAAAAAAAAAGGTACCAAAAAGGAAAATAAAAAATCCAGTCAATTATTTAAAGCAGAGTGGTCTTTTTGTCTGGAACTCTGCTTTAAGTCTTCAGTCTTTGACAGTCTTTTGTAGCAATACTTATAATAAATATTGTATGTGGCCCTTGGGTGATATTAGGGGCCACATTTGAGGCCCCATATACCTTGTAAATTGACAACCACTAGTTTAGATGCTGAGAGGGAAGTTAGATACCCAGTACTTCTGTATGTAATTTCACCTTTACAGAAAGAAATGTAAGAATTAACTAACGCTGGAAACCCCCTTCACTCCTCCTCCCCCAGTAACCGCTGTACTTATTTCCAGGGTTGCTGAGCTGTCAGCACCCCCACAGCCACTCCAGTGGTCCGGTGTTTCAAAATCCCCACTCTTCTTTTCCATCCAGTGTTTCCAGGATGCCGTCGCAGTTAATCAATATGGCCCGTCAGGAAGAGCTTCAAAGAGAAGAGCGGGGATTTCAATTCCCCAGAACCCTGGAGCAGCAGTGAGGGTACTCACAGCTTGACAAGCGCGGAGGTAAGTGCAGTGGGTCCAGGATGGGTGGAAAGGGTGTCCGGTGTTCAGCTTTACATATTTTCTGTAAAGGTGAACTTACACATACAGAAGTACTGGGTGTGCCCACCTCCCTTATAGTGTTGTATAGTGTAATTTGCTGGTGGACCTCACATTAACTGCTTCCCGCCCACCTTATAAGGAAATGGCGTCCTCCCATTCTCGGTGCGCGCAGCGTGATGATTGGTGGTGCGCTGTGTCCCTGAGACACAGTGCATCACCGATCACGGTAAAGAGCCTATGACGTAAACTTTTTACCATGTGATCAGCTGTGTCCAATAACAGCTGACCACAGTGTAAACAGGAAATGCCGGTTATTGGGAGAGAAGAGCCAGTAAGCGGCATTCCTCTGCGGGGACTTCTGCACTGACAGACGGGGCATGTATCATCAGTGAAGAAAACAGGCAAATAGATGGGGTGTATGGCGCTACCTAATAGCCAAGGGCTCACAGCTATCTATGGGGGGAGTAAGAGGACTGCACCATAGGTATCAAGACCTCACCGGCGTACATCTCCTGAGACCCCAGCCTAGGATAAAATGTCAATACCTCATATATAGGTATTCCTGTGAGGTGTATATAGGTGTGATGATATAAGGCATACACCCAAAAAAATCTGTGTAATAATAATGACCTAGAATTAAGCAACTTAATTACTCCCTGTTATGTAGTAAAAAGTCCCCCATCCCATGAGGGGTAGGAATGTAGCACCCTAACATATAAATGGTAACATTGGCACAAAATCCTATCCCTTAGGTACTAAGATTTCCCCTTGTCTTAACCAATACCGGCAGGCCATGCTTATAGAGCCTATATCATCCACAGTATGGCCTGCCAGTATTGGTTATGACAAGCGGCAATCTTAGTACCTAAGGGATAGGATTTTGTGCCAATGTTACCATTTATATGTTAGGGTGCTACATTCCTACCCCTCATGGGATGGGGGACTTTTTACTACATAACTCCCCCCATATATACCCGTGAGCCCTTGGCTATTAGGTAGCGCCATACACCCCATCTATTTGCCGGTTTTCTTCCTCAATTAAGGTTCCCCTAGGGGAGCCTTATTAGGGGAGACAGCAACCTTTCTCTCCTACCCTTATCCTAAGCGCAAAGAATAAAAAGAAAAAAACTGCGCTGAAAATAAATGGGTATGCTGCGGCTATAAGTGGGGTACACCAAATATAAAATATAAAAACAGAAAACTGCGCTTAAACTAATGCATATAGTATGCACTGTGATATAAAATTATGAAGTCCTTAGAGTGCATAAAAGTCCAAAAAGAAGTGAATACAAATCTTCAATAGTCCAGTTGATGGTACTAGATGCTCAGATGAATCAAAATAAACAGCAAATAATAAGTAGAATGCTTACCAGATGGCAAGCCAAATAAAACAAGTGGCTTAAACCCAGCCTGGGCCTTTATAGAACCAATCCCGGTGGATTTGAGCAAAACTTCCGCTCGTGAAAGTGGACGTGGATTCAAGCGAATTCATCCCCAAAAAAATTTATAAAAAACATAGCTTAATATTGTCAACAAATAAAAAGAAGAAAGAAAAAGGAAGAACCCTCACACAGTGATGAATCATAAAAAATCATAAAAAACACCCAGTGCCCATAGACACACACAGGGCCTCTGTGCGACTGACATGTGGTCGTGCAAATATTGGGTATTATCCCAATCGGAATTAAATATACACCAACACCTTACAAAGTTTCTGCTTACCAGATATATATAAAGATGTGTAAATAAACATCAACCACCGAATGGTTAATTGGTGAAGCGGTTTCAAACGTGCAGCGAAAAACACACAAATTTCCTGCTTACCAGATGGAAACCTTTGAATGAACAAACTGACACAGCTTGAGAAAACAGCCTCCTTGCAACGAATGATGTAAACCAATCACGCCAGTCATATCCAAAGCTCCATGGTACCTGGTAGGAGTAAAACAGAACCAATAACCTGACATGGAGTTGACACCTATGAATGAAAGGTCCCTTTTCTTGCTCTTAAGATGATAGATCCAGATCTCATACAAAGGGTGTAATTGCTGGTGTTTCCGTTCTTGTGCTTGCCTTTTCTCAGTCACTCGATGATTGGGTGACCCATTTATCGAGTGACTGAGAAAGGGCAAGGCCCCAGCACGAGAACGTGCGCTCAACTTCTTTGGTCGACCATGGTGAGGCCTGTTCTGAGTGGAACCTGTCCTGTTAAACCGCTGTATGGTCTTGGCCACCGTGCTGCAGCTCAGTTTCAGGGTTTTGGCAATCTTCTTATAGCCTAGGCCATCTTTATGTAGAGCAACAATTCTTTTTTTCAGATCCTCAGAGAGTTCTTTGCCATGAGGTGTCATGTTGAACTTCCAGTGACCAGTATGAGAGAGTGAGAGCGATAACACCAAATTTAACACACCTGCTCCCCATTCACACCTGAAACCTTGTAACATTAACGAGTCACATGACATCTGGAAGGGAAAAGGCTAATTGGGCCCAAATTGGACATTTTCACTTAGGGGTGTACTCACTTTTGTTGCCAGCGTTTTAGACATTAATGCAGGGGTCTCAAACTGGCGGCCCTCCAGCTGTTGCGAAACTACAAGTCCCAAGAGGCATTGCAAGGCTGACAGTTACAAACATGACTCCCTCAGGCAGAGGCATGATGGGACTTGTAAATTCGCAACAGCTGGAGGGCCGCCAGTTTGAGAACCCTGCAATGGCTGTGTGTTGAGTTATTTTGAGAGGACAGCAAATGTACACTGTTATACAAGCTGTACACTCACTACTTTACATTGTAGCAAAGTGTCATTTCTTCAGTGTTGTCACATGAAAAGGTATAAGAATAAAATATTTACAAAAAACTTTGCCTATTGCGTTTTTTATTACCAAAAATATGTAGAAGAATACATATCGGCCTAAACCGAGAAAACATGTGCTTTTTTTATAAAAAAAAATGGGGATATTTATTATAGCAAAAAATACAAAATATTGTGTTTTTTTTCAAAATTGTCGCTCTTTTTTTTTTGTTTATAGTGCAGAAAATAAAAAAAACGCAGAGATGATCAAATACCACCAAAAGAAAGCTCTATTTGTGGGAAAAAAGGACGTCGATTTTGTTTGGGTGCAACGTCGCACGACCATGCAATTGTCAGTTAAAGCGATGCAGCGCCAAATCGTAAAAAAAAAAAAATATGGCCTGGTCATTCAGCAGCCAAATCTTCCGGGGCTGAAGTGCTTAAAGCAAACCTGTTATGTGGATCCTACTATATATACAGTATTATATGTTCAAGCAAATGCTCCTGAATGCTACATGACAGAAATAAGTAGGATGCCATTGCCAACCTGTGCTGAACATGCCCACCGCAGGCATGTACCCCATGAATGAGGATTTTATTGAACGAACATACCTGTTCCTCATCAAGGAGTTGCAGTTTTGAAGTCACTGAAGCTAATTATCATTTCTAGAAGTTTCCAAACATCATTATCAGCAGCTTTCCTAGTTTTATTTGGTGTAGGTTTCCTTAAATCTGACCTCCACTGTGCTGGTACTTCATTTAGCTTATCTTCCCATTGAATAATCAGCATAAAGTGTGTTGTAGATGTAGATTGTAAGTGAATGTTCCCAGCAAAATGTTTGTCTTGGATGGATTCTGGGAGACTTATTTTTTACTCAGAATAAGAAGTTAAGTAGATCCTGCGGGTGACTTTACAATACCTAGAAGGGATTAATGCAGAGAAAGTCTCCGTTCTGCGGCGTCTGTAAGGACTGTGGTCTTGATGGTGTTCGGAATTCCTCGGCTCCTGCACAGTCCTGTGTACTTGGTCTGTACCTGCCATTCTTGTCCCTGGTTGTGTTCTGACCATATTGTTTTCATTACACAAAATCCCCAAAGCATTTTACACTAAGCTGAAAATCCATTTTTGCCTATGATTTGTTGTTCAGTTCCTGTTGTTAAGATGTTTCTTATTAACATATTTTCCCAAGATTTTTAATCTTTTTTGCTTTTCTTTTCTTATTTAGGGGTTTTTAACCCTTGGTGCTACCTATTTTGCTTCAAGCCATGGCAAGCGGCATTTTTCTGATACAATCATACTGACTCTTCCAAGACTACAACGTCTCTGGAACCAGATGTGTATGTATAGCTCCTTTTTTAAACTTGCAACACGTATTTTAATTTATTTTTCAATGGAATGCGCTGGGCAAATGCACTTCCTAGGACAATATGCAGATACAGTGCCTAGAAAAAGTATTCATACCCCTTGACATTTTCCACATTTTGTCATGTTACAACCAAAAATGTAAAATGTGTTGTAAAATTTACATTTACCCTTCAGGCTGAAATATTGTGACCATTCACCTAAGCAATTAGTCGGTGTAGAGCAATATCTCTGATATTCATTACTTTTTGGTTATTCGTTATTTTTAATTTCCCTTCCCAACATTATTTCCATACTCATAGTTTATACTGTAAGAAGCATAGTTAAAGTGGTGGCCTTCCAGTCCTACAGCTTGAACCCAACCGGGGTAGGCTGGACTAGGCCATCAAGGTTTATATCAGTACTATACTTTATGCCTTCTCAGTTTTTGTATTACAAATGTTGTATAAATATATGCAGCAACTTCAATTGATTTGTATTTGTTTGATAAAATAAATACAAATTATTGTTAAAAAAAAAAAAAAACGTAAATGTATTTTATTGGGATTTTATGTGATAGACCAACACAAAGTGGCCCATAATTGTGAAGTGGTAGGAAAATAATAAATGGTTTTCCCAATTTTTTACAAATAAATATGTGAAAAGTGTGGGGTGCATTTGTATAGCGCCCCCCTGAGTCAATACTTTGTAGAACCTCCTTTCTCTGCAATTACAGTTGCAAGTCTTTTTGGGGATGTCTCTACCAGCTTTGCACATCTAGAGAGGGACAATTTTGTCCATTATTTGTAAAATATCTCAAGCTCTGTCAGACTGGATGGAGAACGTCTGTGAACAGCAATCTTCAAGTCTTGCCCCAGATTCAATTGGATTTAGGTCTGGACTTCGACTGGGCCATAATAATAAAAGACTATGCTTTGATCTAAACCATTCCATTGTAGCTCTGGTTGTATGTTTAGGGTCGTTGTCCTGCTGGAAGGTGAACCTCCACCCCAGTCTCAAGTCTTTTTGCAGACTCTAACAGGTTTTCTTCTAAGATTGCCCTGTATTTGGCTCCATCCATCTTCCCATCAACTCTGACCAGCTTCCCTGTCCCTGCTGAAGAAAAGCATCCCCACCACATGATGCTGCCATCACCATGTTTCATGGTGGGGATGGTGTGTTCAGGGTGATGTGCAGTGTTAGTTTTCTGCCACACATTGTGTTTTGCTTTTAGGCCAAAAAATTAAATTTTGGTCTCATCTGACCAGAGCACCTTCTTCCACATGTTTGCTGTGTCCTCCACATGGTTTCTCGCAAACTGCAAACAGGACTTCTTACAACAATGTCTTTCTTCTTGCCACTCTTCCATAAAGGCCAGATTTGTGGAGTGTACGTCTAATAGTTGTCCTGTGGACAGATTCTCCCACCTGAGCTGTGGATCTCTGCAGCTCCTCCTGAGTTACCATGGACCTCTTGGCTGCTTCTCTGATGAATGCTCTCCTTGCCCGGCCTGTCAGTTTAGGTGGACGGCCATGTCTCGGTAGGTTTGCAGTTGTGCCATACTCTTTCCATTTTCCGATGATGGATTGAACAGAGCTCCGTGAGATCTTTAAAGCTTGGGATATTTTTTTACAACCTAACCCTGCTTAAAACTTCTCCACAAATTTATACCTGACCTGTCTGGTGTGTTCCTTGGCCTTCATGATACTGTTTGTTCACTAAGATTCTCTAACAAACCTCTGAGGGCTTCACAAAATGGCTGTATGTTTACTGAGATTAAATTACACACAGGTGGACTCTATTTACTAATTAGGTGACTTCTGAAGGCAATTGGTTCCACTAGATTTTAGTTAGGGGTATCAGAGTAATGGGGGCTGAATACAAATGCACGCCACACTTTTCACATATTTATTTGTAAAAAAATTTGAAAACCATTTATCATTTTCCTTCCACTTTACAATTATGTGCCACTTTGTGTTTTTCTATTTACATAAAACCCTAATAAAATACATTTACGTTTTTGGTTGTAACATGACAAAATGTGGAAAATTTCAAGGGGTATGAATACTTTTTCAAGGCACTGTGTGTGTTACACTTTGTTTTACTCACAAAAAAGCCAAAATGCTGCCAAAATGCTGCAACACCCAGATGATTTCTGATTGGTTGGGGGTGGCGGTTACAACACTTGATTACATTTTTCACCATTTTGCTGACGTAGTTGGAAAGTGTGAAAAAAAAAAAATCCAAAACTAAGGTTCAAGGCTAACGCCAAGTGGTAGCTCATGTTTTATCAATTTTTTGGGTTTAATATGAAGCAAAGCAAGGCCGGCCATAGACGGTTCGAATCTCTGTCTCAGCAGAGACTGGAAGAGATTTAAACCATGTATGGGCAGGCTAAATGTACCCAAGTTGATCAATTAATCAACTTAAATACAACCAGCCTGTTGAATTTTACATGCGATTATTGCCAACGGCTATTATAGCTGCCAGCAATAATCGCAGTGTTCTACTGATAGGGACGGCTTCCTTCGTTGGAAAACAACAGTCACGTTTTCAGGCCTTAGTAATCACCCCAGCCGTTTCATCTGAGGGAAATCCTGGAAACATGACCTGTTGGGGCGCCTTGAGGACTGGAGTTGAGAAACACTGTACTAGAAGGTAGGGCTGGGAGATTTTCTTAAAAAAAAAAATCTTCGATTCTCTTAAAAAAAACTCGATTCACCATTTGAATCGTTTTTTTTTTTTTCCTTGGAAACCGCGCCGGTCCTGAGGCGCTGTGGTTATGAGCTTTTAGGCGAGGCCGCGGCTTCGGCCTAGTCCGCAGCGTCCGGCCTCGCCTAAAAACTCATGCCCGCAGGACCGACGAGGTGAAAATAAAATTTTTTTTTTAAAAAATCGATTTGCTTAAATTTTGAATCGAATTGACCTCTCAATTCGATTCAAGATTTAAATCAATTTTTTCCCCAGCCCTACTAGAAGGTACATACCTCAATGCTTTTCTGTGGTTGGAGGTAAACAATGCAGGAGCCTATGCATTTCACCCATGAGGCACTGATTGCAGGTGCAGTGCTGTACAGCAGTGGTTCTCAACTCCTGTCCTCAGGACCCACTAACAGGCCAGACTTTAAGTATTACCTTGGGGAGATTCAGACTGGAATACTGCAATCACTGAGCAGCTAATGATATCACCTGTGATGTATTTCAGTTATCTTGCAAACCTGGCCTGTTAGTTGGGTCCTGAGGACAGGGTTGATGACTACTGCTCTACAGGCTTCAATACCACATAGATCATAAGATCATAGTTGCTGCATTTACTGTTGTTTTGCAGAAGGTGGACTGAGCCTTGAAGTGTATTACTGCAGTGTGCCAGAATTTTTTTTTTTTTTTCTAACAACCAGGATAGCTCTTTATTGAACACATAAACGGTACATAGACATCAGGTATTCACACAATGATACATAGAAAAAAAAAAGGAGGGCATTCCATAGAATAAGGCAGAAAGGTACATAAAAAAGAAAAAAAATACGGATAATGGTGCCAGAATTTTTTAATGGGGACACTAGTTCTGGTGACCTGGGATTCCCCAAGGTATTCCTATAAAGTGTTTGTACCCCAACATTTCATATTCCTGATATGCCTGCTGTACCATTTATTTATTTTTATTTATTTCAGGTACTTATATAGCGCCGTCAATTTACGCAGCGCTTTACATATGCATTATACATTCACATCAGTCCCTACACCCTCAAGGAGCTTACAATCTAAGGTCCCTAACTCATATTCATACATACTAGGGCCAATTTAGACAGGATCCAATTAACCTACCAGCATGTCTTTGGAGTGTGGGAGGAAACCGGAGTACCCGGAGGAAACCCACGCAGACACAGGGAGAACATGCAAACTCCAGGCAGGTAGTGTCATGGTCGGGATTCGAACCAGCGACCCTTCTTACTGCTAGGCGAGAGTGCTACCCACTACACCACTGTGCCGCCCGTACCATGTACTTGTATGTGAAAGTCTCCTGTTCTCTTTGTATTGCTTCCTTTATGTGAAATCCCTGGTAACTAACAATTTTTATTTGAAATTTTAAAAAAAATACAACCGCTTGCATAATGACATTTAGCCCAGGTTCACACTGACAGCGGGAATGAAATCGTGCGAGTTCAGCTGAACTTGCACAATTTAATTTCAGGGTGACAGTCCCGACTTCGGGGGCGATTTTCAGAGACATCTGTGTGGGTTTCTGCACAGATGTCAATGGCAATCCCAAAGTAGTACAGAAACTTGCGGCGCCGCACCAATTCGGACGCTGCCATTGCCGGCAGTTGCCGCCGATTTGGCATGCGATTTGACATGTCAAATTGCATGCCAAATCGCATCCTTGTGAACCAAGGCCAACCAAATACACCTGGCAAGAGTACAAAGAAAATGGCGACTGTATAGTAAAGCCGCTGGAGAGCCGCTCTGCCACTGCACTCCTACACGAGGCAGTCGGCAAGTGGTTCTTAGTGTACATTACATTGTTCCTCTATGTAGAGATGGGCACAGTTGGTTCAATTTAAGTAAATTCTGGTGAATCGGCTTGTTTGTTTTTGGGTTGTGGGAGGAGACCAGATCACCCAGAAGAAACCTGCAGAGATATGAAATTAGCATACGCAGTAGAAAAGTGCTCCTGGTGGTAGTTCAGCCCCAAGACCTTATCCCTATAAAGTAAAAGTGCAAAATACATTGTGGGGTTGATTTACTAAAACTGGAGATTGCAAAATCTGGTGCAGCTCTGCATGGTAACCAATCGGCTTCTAACTTCAGCTTGTTCAATTAAGCTTTGACAAACAAACCTGAAAGCTGATTGGTTTCTATGCAGAACTGCATCAGATTTTGCACTCTCCAGTTTTGCTAAATCAACCCCATTGCAGCAATGGGCAGCCCCAACCTTGCAAGCAAGGTGGATTTGATTTAAATCAAGTCAATTTAAATCATGATTTAAATCGCCTTGATTTAAATCATCATTTTTAACCACTTCAACCGCGGAAGATTTGGCTACTGAATGACCAGGCCATTTTTTGCGATTCAGCACTGCACCGCTTTAACTGACAATTGCGTGGTCGCGCGACGCTGTACCCAAACAAAATTAACGTCTTTTTGTTCCCACAAATAGAGCTTTCTTTTGGTGGTATTTGATCATCTCTGCGTTTTTTTATTTTTTGCGCTATAAACCCAAAAATGAGTGACAATTAAAAAAAAAAAACACAATATTTTGTACTTTTTGCTATAATATATATCCCCTTTAAAAAAAAAAAAATTCTCAGTTTAGGCCAATATGTATTCTACATATTTTTGGTAAAAAAATATCGCAATAAGCGTATATAGATTGGTTTGCGCTAAAGTTATAGCGTCTACAAAATAGGGGATCGATTTATAGCATTATTGTTATTATTCCTTTTTTTTACTAGTAATGGCGGCGATCTGAGATTTTTATTGGGACTGCGACATTATGGCGGACACATCGGACAATTTTGACACATTTTTGGGACCATTGGCATTTATACAGCGATCAGTGCTATAAAAATGCACTGATTACTGTAAAACTGTCACTTGCAGGGAAGGGGTTAACACTAAGGGGCGATCAAGGGGTTAACTGTGTTTCCTGTGTGTGTTTCTAACTGAAGGGGGGAGGGGACTGACCTAAAGGAAATGACAGATCGTGGTTCCTAGCTATTAGGAACACACGATCTGTCACTCCTCTCAGAACAGAACAGGGATTTGTGTGTTTACACACACACGTCCCTGTTATGGCTCTTGTGCTTGCGCACGCTCGTGGCTGGCGGTCATCGCGACCGTCAGCCACGAGCATCGCCCCCCCCCCCCCGGAGTGCAGCAGGCAGGCGCACGCCTGTTATCCCGCTTAAAGGAGCCGACGTATATAGCTACGACGGCTCGCGGGATCGTGCCGACCTGCCGCAGTATAATGATGTCGGCTGGTTGGCAAGCGGTTAAAGAGCAACTGTCATCTCCGTCCCGCAGCAGCTCCTCCTCTGACCCGCTGTTGACTCACCGACAGTCCCATTCACTTTAATGGGACGGCTGGTGATGCGGCAGTGACACACCAAGGTGAGGGACGTGGCGGCAGCAGGTGAGTGGATGCCCGCTAACAGGCGCTGCCATGATGTATCTGAAATGACAGGTGCTCTTTAAATGCAAGGACTCATTCTTGCTGGTAGTTTAAAGAATATTTAATATTTGCAAACAAAATGAAGGTTTCCTATTAAGAATAATAAGCTGTCAGGTTAGTAAAACATCGATATCGGGAACCGATTCAATCATACAGTTTGTAGTGTACATGGATTTGCAAAACAATGGGATAAAGGAATATTCATGAACTTTGGTTTATCTCATGGTTACTGTGAAATTGTGTGAATGCATCAATGCAGTGCATGTTATCTCAGCTCGCAGAGCTTGGATTCATTGAATGAGTTTACCAAAAAATGTAAATGTTGCAGAATGTACAGCCTCGTGCTACATAACTAAGCTCGATTTCATGCTGAATAAACCAAATTATTAATGTATCTTAAATAGAAAACTATCTTTGGATAGATTTTTTTTACCCCAAAAGCATTTTATTAAAAACAATTTGATAAAAATCAAAAAAATCGATTTAAATGAAAAAAAAAATCTGATTTTTTTATTTTTATTTTTTTTTTAAATCATTGATTTATATCCACCCTGCTTGCAAGCAATGTTCCCAGTTTGTGTTTGTCTTTCCTGAGGATTAATAAATGAGCGTTTTCAACCTCTAGGAATGGTCATTGCTTGCAAAGATTCAAAGGGTTTAACATGAACTCCCACCCACTCACCTTCTGCCCCAGTATTTGGAAGGGTTTAGAGACGAACCCTCGAAATGCCCTTTGCACACTGATTAATAAACATGATCCCATCTCGCATAATCCATAATGATGGCCTGTATAGAATATCATTGTTATTAGTATTTCCTCCCTCCTTGGTGTATATGTGTACAGCTAATTGTCCACATACAAAGGGCACACAGAGTGTGCTGTATAAGGGCCATCTTGTGCTGTGCCTGTTAATGAGAAAGATGAAAGATTTGCATGTATATCAGCGATTCATTGAGCCGCCCGAGCAGGTGCAGTGACATCAAACTCCTAGCTACATGTCAACACACATCTGACACACGAGATTGTATCACTTAACAACTACATATAACTGGGGAGGTTCACAAACACATCTGCAGGTGGAGGCATTGTTTCCACCCTGTGGCATACTCACCCGCCGGATTTTCCCATTGTTGTCTGCCGCTCTGTAAAATTGTTACTCTGAGCAAATACACTTGTTTGGCTTTATCTCTCACCTTTTATTGATTGAAGATAAGTCGTATGTACATTAGAGCAACAGGAGAGGCTGATTTACTGATATAAAGATACAGAGGAGACTAGGGGATGAGCACACCAAATGGCTTAAATCACACAAAATTGGCACCTTTCGTTTTTAGTGGATTGTGTTCAGGCGGATATAAAGTACATTGAAAAGTTTCAGCCCTGGTTCACATTGATGCGATTTGGCATGCGATTTGATCGGCGTCAATTGCCGGCAATGGCAGCGTCCGAATCGTTGCGACTTGCATTTGCGGTGCCGCAACGATTCCCAAAAGTAGTTTCTGTACTACTTTTGTCGATTTCGGGGTGCGATTTCCATTGACATCTGTGCAGAAACCCGCACAGATGTACAGATGTCTCTGAAATCACCCCCCGAAGTCGGGACTGACTTGCGGGAATGAAATCATGCGAGTTCAGCTGCACTCGCAGGATTTCATTCCCACAGTCAGTGTGAACCAAGGCTTAGGGCCAGTTCAGTGCGTTTTTTTTTTCTGCATCAAAAATGCTGGTTTCCAATGGTATAGTTCACACCAGTGCTTGTAGTTCCAGGGCGTTCCAGTTCCTGAAAAAAAAAAAGTAGCACATGCTGCATTGGAACACACCTAAACGCACTGGAACACACATGTCATTCAGGGCCAGTTCACACCATAGAAACACAGTCCGTATGGGTTCCAGATGCTTTTCTGCATGTGCATTTTTAATGCGTTCCAGTGTGTTTTTGGTGTGTTTTTTTATTCAGTTCAGTGCATCCCCACCCCTTTTTTTTTTAACTGCCCAAGTCAATTTTCAACTTTCAGCACTGTCGCTTTTTAAATGGCAATTGCGCAGTCATACAACACTGTACCAAACAACATTTTTACCATTTTGTTCCCACAAATAGAGATTTCTTTTGGTGGTATTTGATCACCACTGGGGTTTTTATTTTTCGTTAAACAAATAAAAAAACATCAAAAATTTAGAAAAAATAAAACGTTTTTCTTTGTTTCTGTTATAAGATTTTGTAAATAAGTACGTTTTCTCCTTCACTGGTGAGCACTGATGAGGCTGCACTGACAGGCACTAATAAGGCAGGACTGACGAGCACTGATAAGGCGGCACTGATGGGCACTGATGAGGCTGCACTGACAGGCACTGATAAGGCGGCACTGATGGGCACTGATGATGGTCACTAATATGCAGCACTGATAGGCACTGATAGGCTGCACTGATATGTGACACTGAGATGCAGCACTGATGGGCATTGATAGGTGGCACTGATGGGCACTTATAGGTGGCACTGATAGGCGACACCGATAGGCACTGAAAGGCTGCACTGATGGGTACTTATGGTTGGCACTGATAGGCGGCACTGATAGGTGGCACTGGACACTGATGGGTGGCATTGATGGACACTGATAGATGGCACTGATGGGCATCACTGATAAAGAGGCACTGGCAGGCATTACTGATGGGCACTGATTGCCATCATTTATTAGCACTGAGTGGCATCCCTGGTGGTCATAGGTGGCATACCTGGTGGGCATCCCTGGTGTTCGTGGTGGCATCCCTGGTGGTCCTGGATGGGCATCCTGGGGGGGGGGCTGCGCTGATAATTAATTAGCGCAGACCCCCCTGTCAGGAGAGTAGCCGATCAGCTCTTCTCTACTCGCGTCTGTTTACGTTTCCTGTTTACACAGTGATCAGCTGTGATTGGACACGGCTGATCACGTGGTAAAGAGCCTCCGTCAGAGGTTCTTTACCTATATCGGAGTTGCGGTGTCAGACTGACACACCACACCACCGATCGCCCTACGGGCGCGCGCCAGATTGTTATCCTGAACGACTTCATATGACACCCAGTCAGGATAACGGAACCACTGCCCGGCCATCATTCTGCTATAGGCTGTACAGGAAGTGGTTAAATAAAGACGTGTATTCCAGAGCGTTTTTGGTATGTTTAGGTGCGTTTTGGTGCATTTACAGCGTTCCAGTCCAGTGCAGGAAAAATGCAACACGTTCTACTTTTTTTTCTGGAACTGGAACTGCAAGCACTGGTGGGAACTATGTAATTTAAAACCATATAACCTACTTTCCATGCATTTTTGATGCATAAAAAAACGCACTGGACTGCATGTGGTGTGAACTGGCCCTTAAGGTTAAGAAAAAAGAGGGGGAAAAATGCACTGGACTGCATCAAAACGCGTCAACGCACATGCAGAAAAGCATCTGGAACGCACCCGGACTGTGTTTCTATGGTTTGAACTGGCCCTTAGGCAGGTGTGAATAAATGCTGTAAAGAAAGAAAGCTTTTAAAAATATATATATTTTATTTGTTTATTTTTATCAATTTACAAAATGCAAAGTGAGTGAACAGAAAAAAAAATCCAAATCCTATCTATATTTGGTGTGACCCCCCCTATTTGGCGTCAAACCAGCATTAACTCTTATGCCCCGTACACACGGTCGGACTTTGTTCGGACATTCCGACAACAAAATCCTAGGATTTTTTCCAACGGATGTTGGCTCAAACTTGTCTTGCATACACACGGTCACACAAAGTTGTCGAAAAATCCGATCATTCTGAACGCGGTGACTTAAAACACGTACGTCGGGACTATAAATGGGGCAGTAGCCAATAGCTTTCATCTTTTTATTTATTCTGAGCATGCGTGGCACTTTGTCCGTCGGATTTGTGTACATACGATCGGAATTTCCGACAACGGATTTTGTTGTCGGAAAATTTTATAGCCTGCTCTCAAACTTTGTGTGTCGGAAAATCCGATGGAAAATGTGTGATGGAGCCTACACACGGTCGGAATTTCCGACAACAAGGTCCTATCACACATTTTCCGTCGGAAAATCCGACCGTGTGTACGGGGCATTACACTTGCACATTTTGTACACTCGCACAAAGTCAGGGATTTTGTAGGATTAGAGTCAGGTGTATGATTAACCAGTTATACCAAGCAGGTGCCAATGATCATCAATTTCATATTTGGTTGAAACACAGTCATTAAAGGATAAGTTAACATACACCCACCCCCCACCCTCGGGTCCCTGTCTTTAAAGTGAATGAGGGATATTCTATCCCTGCTCACTGTTGCAATCTAAAAAAACACGGTCCTGCGAGGTTTCGCCCACCCGGCTGCGTCATTTAGTCACAGTGTTCTGTGAATGGTAAAACGACAAGTCCCAACAGCCGCAAAGGCTTGTAGTTCTCAATGGACTACCAGGGCGCTGTTGAACGCTCTAGGTAGTTCATTGCACTTCCTGTCAGAGTGTAAATGCCTGCCCATATCGGAGGTACGGGCAGACAGCTACACAGACAGTATGCAGGATTGTGGGTGCAATGCTTTACAGGTCCCTAACAAACAAAAATAATAAATGCATGTTTTTTTTTTACCTGCAGAAAATGTGTATTTATTTTCTTTTGTAAAAGTGAACTGATTCTTTAACTGAAACTGAAACAGCTGTGTAGGAGGCTTAAAACTGGGCGAGGAACACTCAAACTCTGCTACTAAATTGAGGTTGTGGAAGACAGTTTCATGTCACATGTCATACACCATGGCAAGACTGAGCACAGCAACAAGACACGTAGATATACTGCATCAGCAAGGTCTCTCCCAGGCAAAGATTTCAGAGCAGACCGGGGTTTCATGATGTGCTGTTCTAGCTCTTTTGAAGAAGCACAAAGAAACGGGCAATGTGAGGGCCGTAGATGCAGTGGTTGGCAAGGATCTTAATGCAGCAGATGAAAGACACATCAGGCTTTCTTCCCTTCCACATCTGAAGATGTCCAGGATTGTCACCAGCACAGAACTGGTGGAAACCAGTGGGATCCAGGTACACCCACCTACTGTCCAGCCAGAAGTGGTCTTCATGGAAGGATTGTGGCCAAAAAACCTCAGACTTGGAAACAAGGCTAAGCAACTCAACTATGCAGGAAAACATAGGAACTGGGGAGCAGAAAAATGCCAGCAGGTGCTCTGGATTGACGAGTCAAAATGTGAAATATTTGGCTGTAGCCGGAGGCAGTGTCTGGAACAAACTGTGAAGCATGGTGGAGGTTCCTTGCAAGTTTGGGGCTAGATTTCTGCAAATGGAGTTGGCGATTTGGCCAGGATCAACAGTGTCCTCAATGCTGAGAAAGGTTTTCCCTCCTGGCACCCTGAGCTCAACACAGGCATTTTAAATGTAGGTGATGCTATTATTCTAATAAATAGATTGATAGTTTTACCCTCACCCTCACTGTTTTTGTCTCGCCACATGTGCTGACTTGGATCGGTCCCAAGATCTATTTTCAGAGCAGCTACAGGATTAGTTTTACTTACCTAGAGTTACAGTTTTCTATGCCCTGTCTGCGCTAAGAGAGAGCAGGAGAGCTTGGCATACCTGCTCCTATATTTAAGCTCTGCCTGTGTAGTGTGTTCACTGCACGGGCAGAGAGAGGCCTGTGATCTGTCTGCCAGGTTACTGGGAGACAATACACATCCTGTATACCAGGTCCAATCTCCTGCGATCTCTTTGTTAATTTGGTACAGAACATGTGCCAGTTTCTTTTTCACTGGCGCCAATAGCGCACATAGACCTGAATCAGGTCTATCTGCTTTGTTATTATGGCACGGGTCAGTCGTGCCAGGTTCCTGTGCCATTTAAATGGAGTAGGAAGCTTTGTAAAACCCCCCCCCCCCCCCCAATGTGTTTGTAAAAGAAAGCATATTTATGTGACAAATTCATGTTTTGGTGTATTGAATAAATGTATTCGAAATAGAATCTTGCACCAAGCCAAGCACCTGTGTAATTAGGCTCTGCTGGAAGCATCTGTTCAGACTTATGTGCCAAAAAGTAGCATAGTGAAGCTGAACCTGTTCACTAAGACACCTTAGACATAGTGTATGTCAGATGGGTTTGGAAATGGCTGCTTTCCTTGGGGTCTAATCACAGCAGTGTTCTGCTTCATCAGGGTTTCGTCAGCCTACGTCTGGATGTCACCAGCTGGACTAGAAACTTGTGGGTTTCTGATGGTGGACTTCAATGTCCAAAGAAAGCCAAGCGACATTACCGACCTCTGGCAGCCCTTAGTTTGCTTGGCGAGCAGTTGATTTTGTGGGTGGTGGGGATGTTGTTTTTTTTTGTTAATCAGCAGCTGAAAACAAGTATGTTTTTTTTCTTTCTTCACCAAATTGGAAAACGACTTCTAAATTGAAGCTTTGTTCACTTCTACCTTGAATTACGTGTCTGACCCATCTTGCTTTAGTGTGCTTTGACACTGATGCGTTGGGGGCGTCGGCGTAAAGCGTCGCTAAAAAAAAAAAAAAAAAGCCGTCGTTTTAGCAGTGCTATTTGGCCGCAAGCTGGTCGCTTTTAACACCCGCTAGCAGCCGAAAGAGGGTTAAAACCGCCTGCAAAGTGCCGCTGTAGCAGTGCTTTGTCGGCGGTTTGGTGGCGCTGCCTATTGATTTCAATGGGCAGGGGCTCTTTAGAAACGGTGTGTACACCGCTCCTACAGCGCAGCAAAGATCCTGCTTGCAGCACTTTTTTTTAGAGCACTTTCACACTGAGGCACTTTACAGGCGCTACAGCGCTAAAAATAGCGCCTGCATAGGGCCTGTAAAGAGCCTCTCCTGTGTCTCCAGTGTGAAAGCCCGAGGGCTTTCACACTGGAGCGGTGCGCTTGCAGGATGGTAAAAAAAGTCCTGCAAGCCGCATCTTTGCAGCGCTATAGAGCCCCTTCCCATTGAAAACAAAGGGGCAGCGCCGCAAACCGGCCGGCAAAGCATCGCTGCAGCGGCGCTTTGCAGGCTGGTTTAACCCTTTTTCGGCCGCTAGCGGGGGTTAAAACCGCCCTGCTAGCGGCCGAATAGCACCGCTAAAACGACTGTAAAGCGGCGCAAAATATAACCTGCATTTGTTTAAGACCCCTTTCAAACTGGTGCGCTTTGCTGGAGCTACATCGCTAAAAATAGCGCCTGCAGAGCGCCCTGAAAGAGCCGCTCCTGTCTCTTCAGTGTGAAAGCCCAAGGGCTTTCACACTGGAGCGGTGCGCTGGCAGGACGGTAAAAAAAAGTCCTGCTAGCAGCATCTTTGGAGTGGTAAAGGAGCGGTGTGTATACCGCTCCTCCACCGCTCCTGCCCATTGAAATCAATGGGGCAGCGCGGCTATACCGCCGGCAAAGCGCTGCTGCAGCAGCGCTTTGCGGGTGGTTTTAACCCTTTTATTAACTATAAATGAGGTATTAACCCCCACTAGCGGCCGAATACCCCCGCAAATACGACGGTAAAGCACCACTAAAAATAGCGGCGCTTTACTGCCGACGCCCCAGTGTGAAAGGGACCTAAGACCCCTTTCACACTGAGGCGCTTTTCATGTGCTTTCACGCTAAAAAAAGCGACTGAAAAGCTCACGAAAACCTATTTCCATTAAAATCAATGAATGCTTTCACACTGGGGCAGTGGACTGGCAGGGCAGTGAAAAAACTTTTAGAAGCGACTCAGTGTGATGAAAGGGGCTTTAGGTACTAGTTTCCAGAATTGAAACCTTATTGGTTCTCAGGGAAAAAATGTCGGCTAAATCATTTTGCAACATGTTACACTTGCACGGTGGCTTTTTTAGTCAAGGTATTGTGGTATTGGGGTGATTATAATCATGTGGCAGATGCTTTTTCCCAATGAGTTGCTCCAGTCCAAACTGTATTTTAGGGCATAGGAGCCTACTTTTATTTAACCACTTATTCCCCGTTCCTGACCAGGCCAATCTTCAGCTTTCGGCGCTCTCACATTTTGAATGAAAATTACTCAGTCATGCAACACTGCACCCATATAAACTTGTTGTCCTTTTTTTTCATACAAATAGAGCTTTTTTTTGGTGGCATTTAATCAATACTGGGTTTTTTATTTTTTTGCGCTATAAATAAAAAAAGACTGAAAATTTTGTAAAAAAAAAAAAAAAAAAAAAGGCATTTTTTCTTCATACATTTTGGCCAAAAGTTATACTGCTACATATCTTTGGTAAAAAAAAAAGCCCAATCAGTGTATATTGTTTGGTCATTGTGAAGGTTATATAGTCTAAGGCTGGGTTCACACTGGTCCGACAAACGCTCCGACATTGGGAGCTCATGTCGCAGGACGTGTGAAATCCAATGTTTCCCTATGGGAGCCATCCTAACTGGTCCGACACAAGTCGTTCCGACTTTATATATGCTCCCTGTACTACTTTGGTCTGACTTTGATCCTACTTTAGCCCATTGACTATCATTGAAGTCGGATCGCCGTCTCGCATGATCCGACTTCGGCATGCTACTAGTGCTCAGATGATCATGAGGGGGAACTCCGCGCCAAATTTTAAATAAAAAACCGGCATGGGTTCCCCCTCCAAGAGCATACCAGGCCCTTTGGTCTGGTATGGACCTTAAGGGGAACCCCTATGTCGAAAAAACGGCGCGGGGGTTCCCCCAAAATCCATACCAGACCCTTATCCGAGCACGCAGCCTGGCCGGTCAGGAACGGGGGTGGGGACAAGCGAGCGCCCCCCTCTACTGAACCGTACCTGGCCGCATGCCCTCAACATGGGGGGTGGGTGCTTTGGGGCAGGGGGGGCGCCCTGCGGGCCCCCCACCCCAAAGAACTTTGTCCCCATGTTAATGAGGACAAGGGCCTCTTCCCGACAATCCTGGCCGTTGGTTGTCGGGGTCTGCGGAGCCCCTTTAATAAGAGGGCCCCCAGATCCCGGCCCCCCACCCTATGTGAATGAGTATAGGGTACATGGTACCCCTACCCATTCACCTAGGGAAAAAGTGTCAATAAAAAAACACACTACACAGGTTTTTAAAGTAATTTATTAGGCAGCTCCGGGGTCTTTTTCCGACTTCGGGGGTCTTCTTCCGGCTTTCGGGGTCTTCTTCCGACTCCGGGGGTCTTCTTCCGACTTCGGGGGTCTCTCCGGTGTCCTGATCTTCTGCCGGCTCCTCCGCTATCTTCTGCAGGTCTCTTTTGCTAGCAGTGGCCCGGACTTCTGCCTTCTGCCTTCTTCCCTCTTCCGATGTTGACACGACGCTCTCTCCGGCTGGAATGCTCTCTGAGTGCTCCACAATGGACTTATATAGGCGGTGACCCCGCCCCCTTATGAGGTCACTGTCCCGGGGCATGCTGGGACTGTGCCGTCATAAGGGGGCGTGGTCAACATCACCCGGTGACCACGCCCACTAAAACGTCACAGTCCCAGCATGCCCAGGGACTGTGACGGCATAAGGGGGCGGGGTCACCGCCTATATAAGTCAGATTGGAGCGCTCAAGAGAGAATTCCAGCCGGAGAGAGCGTCGTGTCAACATTGGAAGAAGAGCAGAAGGCAGAAGTCCGAAGTCCGGGCCACCGCCAGCAAAAGAGCTGCAGAAGATAGCGGAGGAGCCGGCAGAAGATCAGGACACCGGGAGGAGACGCTGGAGAGACCCCCCGAAGTCGGAAGAAGACCCCCGGTGTCGGAAGAAGACCCCCGGAGCTGCCTAATAAATTACTTTAAAAACCTGTGTGCTGTGTTTTTTCATTGACACTTTTTTCCCTAGGTGAATGGGTAGGGGTACGATGTACCCCATACTCATTCACAAAGGGTGGGGGGTCGGGATCTGGGGGCCCCCTTATTAAAGGGGGCTCCCGGATTCCGATAAGCCCCCCGCCCGCAGACCCCGACAACCAACGGCCAGGGTTGTCGGGAAGACGCCCTTGTCCTCCTCAACATGGGGACAAGGTGCTTTGGGGTGGGGGGGCCCGCAGGGCGCCCCCCTTCCCCAATGCACCCACCCCCCATGTTGAGGGCATGCGGCCTAGTACGGTTCAGGAGCGGGGGGGGGCGCTCGCTCGTCCCCCACCCCCATTCATGACCAAGTCGGATCCCCGTTCATTGAAAGTCGGACACATGCCGGCTTCATGTTGCAGGGCAAAGTCGGATCCGAAGTAGGACGGCTGTCGTGTCGCACCAGTGTGAACCCAGCCTAAAAACTATGATGCCAATCATTGAAAATTGATCACACCAGATGTACTGACGATCTCATTTCTTGAGACACTAACAAGCCAGGAAAGTACAAATACAAGTAGACATCCCAAGGTATTTAGTAAGAGGCATGGTGAGTTTTTCAAAGTTGTAATTTTTCCCCACAATTCTTTGCAAATGAAGATTTTTTTTTTCATATTAACAGGTTATTTCTCTCACATGGCATATGCATACTTGCAACTACACCCCAAAACACATTCTGCTACTCCTGGTTATGGCGATACCACATGTGTGAGACTTTTTCACAGCCTGGCCATATAGAGAGGCCCAACATGCAGGGAGCACCGTCAAGTGTTCTAGGTACATAAATGACACATATAATTTCTTGACTACCTATTACACTTTTGAAGGCCCTGGAGCACTAGGACAATGGAATTACCCACAAAATGACACAATGTTGGAAAGCAAAACACCCCATGTATATTCTATGAGGCATAATGAGTCTTTTAAACATGTCATTTTTTTCACAAGTTTTTGGAAAATGTGGAAAGAAAATGAAAACGCATTTTTTTAACGCATTTATTACACATTTTAGGCCACTGACGGACGCTGATGAAGATCCACTGATAGGGTAGCACTGATGAGCACTCACTGATGGGCACTGTAGTGGCACTAATAGGGCACTGTAGTGGCACTAATAGGGCACTGTAGTGGCACTAATAGGGCATTGTAGTGGCACTGAAGAAGACTCACTGATGGCACTGTAGGTCACTGATGAGCACTGATAAGCACTCACTGATGGGCACTGATGGCACTGTAGTGACACTGTATGGCACTAATGAGCACTGTATTGGCACCGTACGGCACTGATGAGTACTGTAGTGGCACCGTAGGGCACTGATGAGCAGTGTAGTGGCACTGATTAGCACTATAGTGCCACTGTAGTGGCACTGATGAGCACTGTAGTGGCGCTGATGAGCAGTATAGTGGCACTGATGAGCACTGTAGTGGTACAGTAGGGCACTGTAGTGGTACAGTAGGGCACTAATGAGCACTGTAGTGGCACTGATGGCACTCTAGTGGCACTGATGAGCACTGTAGTGGAACTGTGGGGCACTGTAGTGGCACTAATGACACTTATGAGGCTTGAGTATATATAACGACCCTGCACACCTGTGTACTAACACAGGCTGCAGGCACCCAGTAAAATCCAGACACAGGATTGAAGGTTCAATCCCACTCAAGTCACTTTGGAACCTTTAGCCCGGGTTCACACCATAATGCGCTGCGGACCGCACAGGAGCGCTGTGCGTCCCTGTTCACCGTTTCAGGGACGAATCAGGGCCGATTCTATGCCTGAATTTGGCCCTGAAACGCAGCCAAAGACGCACAGCGTTTTTGTGCAGTGCGCACCGCAGCCGCCCCGGAGATATGTGAACCGGCTCCATAGGGAGCCGGTCACATTCTCCTGCTATGCGAATTAGATGTGCGGAAACGCACATCTAATTCGCATAGGTGTGAACCCGGGCTTAAGCTCCAGGCTCCAATCCGGGACTACAGAAACTGGAGAAAACCAAAAACACAGCCTTCTCTACTCAGAAATGCCTTAATGTGAATCCTATGTCCTTTTCTTCTCTATTTCCACAGTGACCGGGCCTTGCATTGTCACAGTATGTATACACGAAGTCTGTAGCGCTGACAGTATTCCGAGCTGGAAGCGAATGCTGAAATCCAGAGATCTAAGTACCCGCTGATCAAGTGCCAGTTCTGGGCTTAGAATACAGCATGTATCGCTCTTTCCTTGTGGTTCCGAGCTGTCTCTCTACACATCCAGTCCAGGGCAGAGGACTGGAAAAAAGAGAACCCAGCCAGAAGCCACGAGCTGCTTGTGGTTGTGTAGTGGCTGGAAATACAACATGTTAATAGATTTTCTGCCCGTGCACTTTGTCATCTTCTTAGTGCAATTATTTCTTATTTACAAACAGACGTTTTCACCACCAAGTCTGAACGATTGACTTAAAAGTCATCCTTGATGTCTGCGGAAATTCTGGCATTTCATTTTTTTTTTTTTCGTGCTCCAAAAATTACATTGTAATTATGCTACGTGCATAATGCTTACCCTAAGCTTTTCCATTCCATTTATACTGACTGGATGGCATGTATACTGCCTCTGGCCGGCTCTCTGCAATTATCTGAAGTCTCTCCTCTAATACCCTGAGGAAAATTCTTTGTTTCCTTAGATTGCCCCATATAAATTTATTCCATGATGCCTTTGTGGATTTCCGGGTATGAAACAGAATCTCGAGGAGACGATAGAAGGTTTGTGCGGAGAATCTTTGGGGTTTAAGGAATTCTTGTGGTAAAGTGCAGGTTGGGAAAAGTATTGGAGCCACGTGCTCACAGAACTCCGTCATCCCGTTCTCTAGGGAACACTCTGCTTTCCCCCAACAACGCTCTCTTCTCCTGGTTGGGTTTGGATTTAAATTAGGCCTAGATGCAGGCTACCTTATTGGTCAAATCGTGCAAGATTAGTACATCTTGAACGATAAAACACACACAGTAGGCATTCTACACAGGGGTCTTGGCCCATGTTAATATCCACTCTACTGAGTCAAACATTTTTAAGAATAGTTATAGTTGATCTTTGCTTCCTCTTTACACTTTAAGCCCTGGTTTACTCTGGTGCGGCTTTGAAATCATGCTACTTCAGCGCAATTTGCACCTCCGATTTCAATGCAGCCTGCAACTTCGTTTAACAGAAGTCTGTCCAAGATCGCGCGTACGGGCCATAAAACTAAATCGAAATTTGCTGCCAAAATTAACACTGCAAAGTAGGTCACCTCTCCTGGCTGGAGCACAGCTCTATCCTCACACATGTCTCTGACTGGCAGCAACTCCCACTGCAACGACCTGGTTTATAACGACCGTGAGCACCTGTACACTCACACAGGCTGCAGGTGTAAAGGAAAGCCCAGGCACAGGATTGAAGATTCCATCCCACCCTAGTCACTTTGGGACCTTCAAACGCCAGGCCCAAATAAAGGCCTACCAAACTTTTTTAAGCGGAGAAAACTGTGTTTTACGTTTTCTCTGCTTAAAAAAACATGCTGGAGCTTCTTAAACTGCACCTCTGAGAATCCTGTGTCATTTTTCCAACCATTTCTTATGCCCTGTACACACGACCGGCTTTGCCGTCGGAATAAACTCCGAAGGTTTCTCCGACGGTACTCCGACGGAATTCCATTCAAGCGGTCTTGCCTACACACGGTCAAACCAAAGTCTGACCGTCCAGAACGCGGTGATGTACAGCACGTACGGTGGGACTAGAAAAAGGAAGTTCAATAGCCAGTAGCCAATAGCTTCCGTCTCGTACTTGCTTCAGAGCATGCGTTGTTTTTGGTCCGTCGGAACAGCATACAGACGAGCGGTTTTCCCGATAGGAATTGCTTCAGTCGAAAATATTTAGAACATGTTCCATTTCTAGGTCCGTCAGAATTTTCAAAAAAAAAAAGTCCGATGAGGCCTACACACGATCGGAATATATGTTGAAAAGCTTCTGTTGGACACTTTCTGTCGGACATTCCGCTCGTGTGTATGCGGCTTTAATCTCACCTAGTAGCAGGGCCTTGCACTGTCACATTATATATACTGAATTATGGGAAATCTAAAGGATGTATAGAGCTGAAAAAGGTAGGGAACACCATATTTATTTATTTTTTATTTTGGGTTTGGTATCACTTTAAGTATTGGCCTGATTTATGCTGTGAAGGTGATGGGGATTGTTGATGTGGTTGGTTATGGAAGTTTCATCGGATAATTGACAGATTGAGTTTATGGCCTTCTTTTGTGTTGCTAGGCTTCCTTCTCACCTTTCTGAATTTATAATTATTTTGCCTACTCCTTTTAATAAGAGGACCTGTACCAATCTCCAGTTTTGTAGTTATACTTTATCACAGAGGTATTGAATTAAAATTCATGGAGGTCCAGTCAGTAAAATTTTGTTGGAGCAGAGGTCCGAATGACATATTTGTCCGATGACTCAGATCCTTTACATCGCCCCCCACCCAACAATTATATCACTGTCCCTTCTTACATCAGTGTCTTCAGTTCCCCTGCACATCAGTCCCCCCTTTACATCACAGTCACTCCCCCTTTATGTCACAGTTCCTCCTTCACGTCATTGTGACCCACCCACCTTTATAGCAATGTCCTCCCCCCTTTATAGCAGTGTCGCCCCTCCCTTTCACAGCAGCATTTCAGTCCTACCTTACACAGGGTAGGTCTGGACAGAGGGTAGGAGCTGTCCAACTTTTCTTGTTAACAAGCCGGTGATTGGTTGCTAGGACCGCCCAGTGTCCTAGCAACGAGTCACCCATGTGCAGCTCCCACCCTCCATCTAGACCTGCCCCCTCTCCTGTCCTCAGCCCTGCTGCGAGGATCATAGCACAGCAGCTCTGGGTAAAGAAGCAGTAGAGGGATGTATGTAGAGGTCAGGGTCCCGGCTCCTAAATGGTGGGACCTAGGCGGTCTGAATGGGACTGTCACACTCAGTCCAGATCCGGACCGCGGTCCGCCATTTAGTGATGCCTGCTTTATCGTGCCAGACATGTGTGCTGTTGGTGCTAGTACCTGATTAACAGCTTTGGACTGTCGCATACCTTTGCATTATATTTTATATTTTTAAAGAGCTGGATGCTGCTTTTTAAATTGTGCTGTTCGTAGTAGTATTAGACCAGAAACATTGTTACATGAAGAAATGGTTCCTTGGTTATTTTATGTTATGTTTGTAAAGCCCCTTTCACACTAGTGGTCCGATTGGGTCCGCCTGTATTTTAGGCACACCCGATAGGATCCTCCATTCTCCTCTATGGAGCCGCAGGTGTAAATGGACATGTGTCCGTTTACACGTGCTTACAACCAATCCGATCCACTAAAAATAGATGGATGGAGATCTGTTCCCCTTCTGTCTAGCGGATCAGGTAGTAGTCGGTTGTGTATACATCTGACCACCCATAGAGGAGAATGGGCTGTGTCTGTGTCCAGTCTGCATAAGCGAAGCGGACTCAAAGCAATCATCTGCCTGCTCAGTGGGGATCAGAAGACAGATCCCCGTTGAGCAAGCGGACTCCTAGCAGAGCCCGACCCGTGTGTAAGGGGCCTAATTGTGTTATGGTTACTCAGTGTTAGGTCTGTACGCCTGTATACGTGATACTACATAGTTCTGTACCAATTTATGCTCACTTACCTGATATAGAGTATCAGACATCATGGTTTGTTGTGATGGATGTGTCATCCTTTCCTGGATAAACCTTTTCTCGAATCTAGTTACCCAGACTTCACACTAACCCAAAAAACGTTTCCAATTTTTTTTTTTTCGGTTTTTCAAATGTGATAAATGTTTTGCATGTCGCCTGAGATACAACCCAGACAAGGGAAAAGTAATTTTTCCCTTCTTATAGTTTGAACTCCAGCAACCTGGAACGGGCTTTTAAATCAAGAATGGACCAAATGTGGAAAGAACGAATGTGCTCGGAGCGTAGGAGCCAAGGGATAGGACTGCTCTGTCAGGCAGATAAATGATGCTTAGAAAGGTTCAAAGGCTTTGGCTGTTTCTTCAATGCTTCCTGAGGACCCCATGTGAATTACAGATCAGCTCGCTAAATTCTCCAGCACCCTTCCAACCCAGGCCTTCTACAGATGCTCCACTCCCTAATGGGGGAAAGAGCTTGCAGATTTTAACCCCTAGGGCTGGGATAACAGTGTGGATAATAGACGGGAACAATTATCTCCTGACAGGACACTGATGAACCCCAGGATACAGTCCAGTTCATCTTCCCTTTGATTTTAAGGCCGTAAAGCTATTCTCAAGTACATGGCTTCATCTGAAAAATCTCTGATCCTGGGTTCCCACCAATTCATCAGCAGTGACATATTGTAGCTATGGTTATTGTTGAAATATTAACCAGCTGATCTATTGTACAGTACCACTCATCTGTCACCAGTTTGGACTTTTATCCCCTTACTAAAGTGTGGTTTTAAAAAAAAAAAGAATTTGTATATATGATTTTTGATCAAATTCAATAAACTATAGGGTTTCTATTGAGGTAAAGTAGATGCATTGCACTGATTTCATCAGTATACGAACGTTTAATAGTGGCACGGTAGCTTAAAGCTGTTTTAAAGTAATTGTAAAGCCTCAAGGTTTTTCACCTTAATGCACCTTAATGCATTCTATGCATTAGGCTGAAAAACCCCCTTTTTCTTACCTGTTCCCGATCCGATTCAGCGATGTGCATGAGCGCAGCAGCTCCAGCCGCTGTACCTCTCCTCATTGGACAGATTGGTAGCAGCAGGAGCCATTAGCCAGAGCTACAATGGAATGGTTTAGATCAAAGCATATTCATGTGTAATGCCCCGTACACACGATAGGATTTTCCGATGGAAAATGTGTGATAGGACCTTGTTGTCGGAAATTCCGACCGTGTGTAGGCTCCATCACACGTTTTCCATAGGAATTTCCGACACACAAAGTTTGAGAGCAGGCTTTAAAATTTTCCGACCACAAAATCCGTTGTCGGAAATTCCGATCGTGTGTACACAAATCCGATGCACAAAGTGCCACTCATGCTCAGAATAAATGAAGAGATGAAACCTATTGACTACTGCCCCGTTTATAGTCCCGACGTACGTGTTTTACGTCACCGCGTTCAGAACGATCAGATTTTCCAACAACTTTGTGTGACAGTGTGTATGCAAGACAAGTTTGAGGCACCATCCGTCTGAAAAAATCCATGGATTTTGTTGTCGGAATGTCCGATCAATGTCTGACCGTGTGTACAGGGCATTAGAATGGCCCAGTCACAGTCCAGACCTAAATCCAATTGAGAATCTGTGGCAAGACTTGAAAATTGCTGTTCACAGACGCTCTTCATCCAATCTGACAGAGCTTAAGCTATTTTGCAAAGAAGAATGGGCAAAAATGTCCCTTTCTAGATGTGCAAAGCTGGTAGAGACATCCCCAAAAAGACTTGCACCTGTAATTGCAGTGAAAAGCGGTTCTACAAAATATTGACTCGGGGGGGGCTGAATACAAATGCCCCCCCCCCCCCCCCCCCCCACACACACACACACACACACACACACACACACACACACACACACACACACACACACACACACACACACACACACACTTTTCACATATTTGCAAAACAAATTGAAAACCATTTATCATTTTCCTTCTACTTCACAATTATGTGTCACTTTGTGTTGGTCTATCACATAAATTCACAAAAAAATAAATGTATGTTTTTGGTAGTAACATGGCAAAATGTGGAAAATTTCAAAGAATCTCTATATTATCTGCCTAATGTTAGTCAATTTGGGATGTGATTGGTTGGGGGGGGGGGGGGGGGTGAACTGGTCTACAAGGTTTCACCAGGCCTATTCTCACAGCTCATAAAATGTTTTATGTCTGTGGGCACTGGTCGTTGGTTGTCACATCTATTAAGGAGCTGACATTAGCCGCCCCAGAGGGTTGTCACTGCCTGGCGTCCACTTCAGGTTGTGACACATTAGATTGCGGTAGAAGCACTTTTCTTACACCCGTCAGATGTATCTCTTTGTGTCCTGCTGAGAGTCCCCCTTCTCTTCATAGCTGTTTTCACATCAGGCCAGACACATCCAGCCCCCAGAGACAGACACAGCCCTTCATAGTGAAGCCCTGCAGATGACACAGAGCAGAGCCGCAGTCTGTAGTGGAGAACAAGCCTTTGATGTGTCCAAAGCCGCTGAGAGTTTCCTCCACTGCTACTGACTTGTGAGCACCAATAATAAATCTACACCTAATTCCACCACTGCCTGTACTGAATGAAGGCCTTTTCTCATTAATATGCCAGCAAACCTGTTCTTAGCACAATGTAGAGTTAGAGATTTCCGAAATCTTCCTGAACATACTAGATGCTTGACTGCTGTGCTGATCCTTGGCTTTAACATTAGCCTCCAGGAAGCATCCAGTACTCAAGGTAAGAATATAAATCAGAAAACTTGATCCGCATACAGTAAGTCCCCTACTTACGAATGAGTTCCGGGAGCTCGTTCGTAAGTTCAACTTGTTCGCAAGTCCAGCAAAGATCAGCGCAAAGGCTGCGAGCACTGATCTGTGTGTTCTGGTGGGGGGACCCCCCCTGTCAGAACAAAAAAGGGGCAGCAGGGGAGATCGCTGCACCAACATTGCTTCTTTTGGTATGGCCACCTGTCTTTTTTTTTCCGTTCAGCCCGCTGGATTGAACCAAATATAACGAAATGTGTGTACTGGGCTTTACAGGATTGGCCATGCAAACACGTATTTGCAGCATTGAAAGTTCACAAGTAGAATGTTCGTATGTAGGGAACTGAACTTATTTCTGGGTCAGCAGCTTTTAAAGTTTTGAACATAAAATCTGTATGAGAGGGAGGCAATAAGAAGTTTCAGGAGAGGTCAGCAATAGGAACCTCCAATTTTTTTTTTTTTTTTAAATCAGTAGCATTAGGAACTTCCATATTTAGTTATGTATACAGTAATACCTTGGATTGTGAGCATAATTCATTCCGGAAACATGCTTGTAATCCAAAGCACTTGTATATCAAAGCGAATTTCCCCATAAGTGATAATGGAAACTCAGATGATTCGTTCCACAACTATTTATTCATAAATCCTTCAGTTTATAGTCCATATAAAAAGATTAGAGCAATGTGAAAGGTTGTGTAACCATAAAATGTCCATCCACAAGGGGATTAGAAGCTAAATTCAGCAGATGCTACAGAGTATAAAAGAAGAGAGGCGCCTCTAAGTGTAGCAACATGGTTACATTTAACCACTTGCCGCCCGCCCACCATCAAATGACGGCTGGGCGGGGTGCGGCTCTCGTTCTAGGTGGACATCATATGACGGCCGCGCTGTGTTGCTAGGACACGGCGCGACCCCGATCTGTGTAAAGAGCCGCGGCTCTTTAACCATGTGATCGGCTGTGTCCAATCACAGCCGGTCACATGTAAACACGGAGATGCCGGTAATCAGCGCTCCTCGCCTCACACTGACAGAGTGTGAGGAGAGGAGAGCCGATCAGCGGCATCTCCCCACAGAGGAAATCTAGGGATGTAATCAGGGCACTGATTACAGTTAAGTGCCCACCAGTGCCAGCAATGTATGCCCACCACTGAGAGCAATCATGCCAACCAGTGCCCACAATTGCCAGCAATAAGTGCCCACAAGTGCCAGCAATCAGTGGCCATTAGTGATGCCAGTCAGTGCTGGCTATCAGTGCTGCCCATCAGTGCTCATCACTGCTGCCCAGCGATGCCACCCATCAATGTAGTAATAAAGGTTGTTAATGCGCTAAACCTTAAAACTCAAAAAAAAAGCTGCTACAAACAATGTGACAAACATAAATATATAAAATGGGTAAATAGTAGCGCTAATAGAAAACACAACATAAACACCATGTGAAGTGATGTGTAAATGTCTATCCAAACTTGTGAGAGTACCCCACAAAAAGGGGCGTACTTATAAAAGTCTAAAGTAAAATCTGTGAAGTGGGTCAAGGATGAAGCTCCATCAACAATCTCAATATCCAATATGGGGTCTTCAAAACACTGGATAGGTATGGATGCGCTGTGCAAACTGTTGGCGCTATATAAATCCTGTATAATAATAAGAACTACAACCGGCGTCAGCTTTTTCAGTCAGAATTTGGGCCAGTCTGCCATGGCTTCCCCAGTGGGGTCCAAGCCTTTATATGAAATGCCCAGCATGGCCCAAACACCACATGGAACTTTCAGGTCAGCACGATGTAACGCCTGAGAAGCTTGGGAGCCTGAGGTTGTGTCTTGTAGTACACTCTTTACTAACTGACATTAGGAGGGCCCTTAGCAGGTGCTTACAATGATTGCCAAGTGCCCTCTTTTTGTGTCTTTGTTTCAGCTCCTGGATAATATCCCTTATTATCTTTGTTTAATTCAATGTAGATTTGTCTAACAAGCATGTCCTATCAGTCAAAAAACGGCAAATGGGGTTATTTTCCGGGCTGGTCTTGTGTCACAACCCGCCACTTCACTATAAACTAGCCATGCCGGGTTTTTCAATTCAGTTCCTTCTTAAAGCGAGTGTTTTCAGTAATGCCCCGTACACACGGTCGGGTTTTCCGATGGAAAATGTCCGATCGGAGCGTGTTGTCGGAAATTCCGACCGTGTGTGGGCTCCATCGGACATTTTCCATCGGATTTTCCGACACACAAAGTTGGAGAGCAGGAGATAAAATTTTCCGACAACAAAATCCGTTGTCGGAAATTCCGATCGTGTGTACACAAATCCGACGGACAAAGTGCCACGCATGCTCAAAATAAAGAGATGAAAGCTATTGGCCACTGCCCCGTTTATAGTCCCGACGTACGTGCTTTACGTCACCGCGTTCAGAATGATCAGATTTTCCGACAACTTTGTGTGACCGTGTGTATGCAAGACAAGTTTGAGCCAACATCCGTCGGAAAAAATCCTAGGATTTTGTTGTCGGAATGTCCGAACAAAGTCCGACCGTATGTACGGGGTATAAGAGTGGAGAATATATTAAAAGAGAAGTGCAGTTTAAATGAAGAGTAGAACACGAGTAGCTGTAATCATTAAAAACCATTTCACGCTTTTGTCTCCTCTCTCCCTCATTACCATGCAGCCATTTTATGCTGCTATGAAGACTGCTGAGATCTGTATCTCTGTCCACCCAGTCCTGATATTTGCACAGGCTTACCACACAGCACATCCCTGTCTGGCAGGGCAGTAGACCTGATTTTTCTCTGCTGAACCTAAACAACACTTACAGGTCTTATACCTCATCAAGCCTGTGACTGGACAGTGAAAGGAGAAGCAGCAGACTGATGAGCTCATCTCCTATAAGCATGTTGCTTGCTAGCACATGCAAACTGAAGCATAACTCATTGACTGCTTGTGCTGCTTCTCCCTCTCCGAATCTGAGCTCTACTGTACAGCTGATACTAAAGGGGTTGTAAACCCTCAGGGTTTTTCACCTTAATGCATTCTATGCATTAAGGTGAAAAACCCTCCTGTGATGCAGCAGCCCCCCCAGAGCCCCCCTTTTACTTACCTGGACCCGGTCTTTCCAGCGACAGGGACGAGCACACCAGCTCCAACCAGTGTCTCGAGTCCGAATTGGATAGATTGATAGCAGCGCATCCATTGGCTCCCACTGCTGTCAATCAAATCCAATGACGCGGGAGCCGGGGACGGGGCCGAATCCTGCTGTCTGTGTCAATGGACGCAGCAGCAGGACACGGATGCTCGCCCGCACGAGTTCCCTCCAGGGCTCAGAGCGGCTTTCCAACGGTGCACTTGAGAAGAGGAGGAGCCAGGAGCGCCGCTGTGGGACCCCAGAAGAGGAGGACTGGGGGCCACTATGTGCAAAAGCAACTGCATAGAGGAGGTAAGTATGACATTTTGTTTTTTTTTTTTGTTTTTTTTTTTTTTTACGAACCTTTACGTATCCTTAAGTCAAATTTGCACTGCTTGCATTTTTCTAGAAAATACATTTGATGATATAATAATGGCAATGTACACTCTCAAATGTTTTTTGTTGTTTTAACTGGGTGTCAGTGTAGTTATGTCACCTGTGTTGACCTTGTAATGATGGGCTCACATGTTGCAGCTACAGTTATAGTTTCATGGCTCATCGATTCCCCTATGTCAGTGTATTCATTCACCTAGCTTGTCCCTTTTCACTCAATGAACATGTGGTCCGGATCACACAGCGTCCAGCGTATGCTGAAGTAGCTTCCTCTGTCGGTAAGCTGCCAGATCTTCTGGATTAACCCGGCATCTTCCTAATGGCGCACCTCCTGGCCCTGCCCCCCTTCCGCCTTTTTCCTCTGTTGCATGTCATGCAATGGTCATGAAATTTTTAGCATCTATACATAAATATATGGTATATAGACTGGAATTTGTATTTATTTATTTTTATACTAGTAGTGGCGGGGATCAGCGTCTTATAGCGGTGGACAATCCGAAACTTTGTGGGAACTGACTAACTGACACTGACATCACCAGTCACACTAATACAGTGATCAGTGCTAATTATATGGACTGTCACTGTACTAATGACACTGGGTGGGAAGTAGGGGTGCAACGGATCAAAAAACTCACGGTTCGGATCGTTCCTCGGATCAGGAGTCACGGTTCGGATCATTTTCGGATCAACAAAAAAAAAATCTCCCCCACTGTAATAATATATTAGCAGGGTATTGCAGAGTATTGGCAGGGCATTGCAGAGTATTGGCAGGGTATTGCAGACTATTGGCAGGGTATTGCAGAGTATTGTCAGGATATTGCCGAGTATTGTCAGGGTATTGCAGAGTATTAGGGTATTGTCAGGGTATTGCCGAGTATTGTCAGGGTATTGCCGAGTATTGGCAGGGTATTGTCAGGGTATTGCCGAGTATTGTCAGGGTATTTCAGAGTATTAGGGTATTGCAGAGTATTGGCAGGGTATTGTCAGGGTATTGCAGAGTATTGGCAGGGCATTGCAGAGTATTAGCAGGGTATGGCAGAGTATTGGCACTGCTGCCATCTGATCTCTCCCCTCCACTGTACAGATCAGTACACAGAGGGGAGAGGGGAACTGACACCGGTTTGTTCATTTGACGGAGCGAATACGTGGTAAACGGCACACGGGTGTACCTTCCTAAGGCCGAGGCGGCCGCGCGCTCTGCGGAGCGCATGTGTGCCGATCCAAACGGGCTGAACTGTTCGGATCACGGATCGGTGACGATTCGTTGCACCCCTAGTGGGAAGGGGCTAACATTTAGGGGCAATAAAAAGGGTTAACTGTGTGCCTAACAATGTTTAGGCTTAGAACATGGGACGTTTTACAACCTCCCCTGAACGATTTAACTTGATAGATAGTAACCACAATAAATTCACATAAAAGGTATTTTATTACAAAACAATTACATATAACAAAGGTTATAGAGCTAATGCTCTTAAAAACATCATATGATTGTTTGATAGGCTAGTACATATATACTCCACATATTGTTTCTTTGTAAAAGATGGCTAGGAGGTCGACGCGTTTCACAAACAGCTTCCTCAGGACCTCAGTTTCTTGACCCCAAAAAACTAGACCTATCTATGAAACGGAATTTACAGTCTACGTTTAAAAACATTCGTTTTGCAGTGTTTTACATGCTGCGTTTGCATTTTAGATGCTTTTTTTTTTTTAAATAGTCAAAAATAAAAAACGCCTGTAAATGAAACACAGCTAAACGCGAGTTGCCGTGTTTACAAGCTGTTACAGGCTTTTCAAATGCCTTCGAACATCTGTCCTGAACTCATTTTTTTTCCTTCACAAAAAATGCTTCTAAGAGAGTTCAGGGGCAGCTGAAAAAAATGCCCAACTGCTCCTAAACATGCAGCAGCAGTGTACATGAAAACCTTACTGTATGTACTGTGTACTGTTTTTCCTGAGCGATGTGTCGGTTTTTACTTCCTGCTTAGCAGTAAGAAAAAAAAACCACAGCACTTCGCTGCTGTCTGTAGAGAGCTCTGTGTTGTTTACCTACACAGGGCTCTCTTCTGTCATTCGCTCAGCGGGTTACGGCCATAAATCATTGGCCAGGACCTGCTGATTGGCTTGTGCTGAGGCGAATTACAACACAGCCAGGGAAGTGGGTGGGCGGGCACGCACGGGTGCCACCTACCAGGAAATACTGGATCACATACATGTATGTGATCCAGTGCAGCCGGGTCCTGTAGTTATACATATACAGTGAGCGGTCTGGATAGCAGATAGGCTGTGCATACAGGCCAACAAATACCACATGAAATGACATGATCAATGCGGGGTGAAAAAACACAAAGTGTGGGTAGGAAGGTTTATAACGCCTTTACATCCAGAGCTATTTGTGTCTTTTGAACTATTGTGAATCCCCACCCCTGTATGAAATGAGGTTCCTGCAGAGTTGTATCTCTGTAGCGGGTTACAGGCTGATTATTTTTTTTCTCCTTAGGCCTCATGTACACTGCTGCTGGTAAACGGACGTTTAGGATCAGTTGGGCATTTTTTTCACCTGCCCCTGAACTCTGCTCTGTTATCTTATCAGTACATGTAGACAGGGTCGTTTACAGTCCTTTCTAGGCTGTTGAGTCTAGAGGCTTTTTTTGGAATGCAAAAAAATGGGTTCAGAAGCTGAGTTTTTGAGGCATTTCAAGCGCGTTTAGCCGCGTTTCGTTTACAGGTGTTTTTCATTTTTGGCTATTTTGAATATATATATATATATATATATATATATATATATATATATATATATATATATATATATAATATATTTTAAACGCTTCTAAACGCAAACGCAGCAAAACGCAGCAAAACTGACATTTTAAAGGTGGGTTACTATCTGTCAAGTTGAATCGTTCAGGAGAGGTTGTAAAAATGTTCCGTGTACATGAAGCCTCATAGTGCCGTTTCTTATTTGCTAGTTGTTAGGAAAGGTGAGCTTTTACTATTAGGTGTGGAGGGTTTAGTTGCGAAACAAATCAAATTATTCCATGTGTATATATATATATATATATATATATAATTTTTTTTTTTTTCCTACATTCTGCAACATTTGAAATTCTGCAGCTCCAGCAACCGTTAATTCTTCACAATGGGAATTCTGTGCTGTAAAAATCTGGACTTCAGCCTAGAAAACCATTAGAAAAAAAAAAAAAAAAAGTCTAAAACCAGCATAACATACATATGTATGGATCACCTTCTGTTTTACTGGCCTAACCGAAAGCAATGTAACGCTTGTTTCACTTTTCCCCAATAAAAAGGCTCGCATTACACTTGTGAAGAGGTTGGCGTCTTCCAAGCTAATTAATACGGGTTCCCTTCCACCTCAGAATTTTCCACGCAGGGTTATCCTGGCGACATGGTGTCTGTAGCGCCCAAAAAAGAGAGTGTGTGCAGCATTCGTCTCACTTGTTGACAATGTGCTCAAGGCACAAAAGGCTGGTGGAGGAAACGATGGTGTTTCCAGCTCTATAGAACCATGGGCTGCTACAAAGGACTTCAAGAGTCTGTGTTATGTCACTGCTCAATTAGACTCCGGCTAACAGCACTTTGTTACACAGACAGTTTCCATGCTGTTTTCTAACTGGTTCTATGGCTGTAGGTTAGAAGAGGGGGCACCACTTCTCTCTATTAACCCCCGGCTCAAGTAAATAGAAGGAATCCCTCTTGTGGTATTGTGTTTCCAGTTTAACCAGTTGCCTACCGGGCCAATTCTGACATTTCTCTCCTACATGTAAAAAATCATCTTTTTTTTTTTTGCTAGAAAATTACACAGAACCCCCAAACATTATATATGTTTTTTAGCAGAGACCCTAGAGAATAAAATGGCGGTCATTGCAACTTTTCATCTCGCACAGTATTTGTGCAGCAATTTTACAAACATTTTTTTTGGGGGGGAAAAAAACTGTTTCATGCATTAAAAAAAAAAAAAACAGTAAAGTTAGCACAATTTTTTTGCATAGTGGGAAAGATGATGTTACGCTGAGTAAATAGATACCTAACATGTCACGCTTCAAAATTGCACGCTCGTGGAATGGCGCCAAACTTCAGTACCTAAAAATCCCCATAGGCGACGCTTTAAATTTTTATACAGGTTACATGTTTTGATTAACAGAGGAAGTCCTGGGCTAGAATTATTGCTCTCACTCTGACAATTGTGACGATACCTCACTTGTGTGGTTTGAACGTTGTTTACGTATGTGGGCGCCACTTGCGGATGCTTTCGCTTCTGCGAGCCAGCATGCGGGGACAAGGGCGCTTAAAATTTTTATTTTATTTGTTATTGTTAATTTTACTTTTATTTTTCTAGTTTGAGGCTTTCTTTTTACATTTATTTATTTGTTGATCACTTTTATTTCTATTACAAGGAATGTAAACATCCCTTGTAATAGGAATAGTGCATGACAGGTCCTCTTTACAGTGAGATCTGGCATCAATAAGTCCCCACATCTCACCATCTAGGTTGGGAGGCCTGAAATAAAAATATAAAAAAAAAGATCCTGGCTTCCCAGCCGAGGCAGCGGCATTTTCTCGAATGCAGAGGCCGGGGGTGACGTCATAACATTGCGCCCGGCCTCCAAAGGATCATAGAGACTCCGGGGACCAACTGGCCCGCCGGAAATCTCTATGGTCAACATGCCACGCCGGTCGGTTCCTTCTCCGGTCCGCCGATGGCAGGGCGAGCCGGGAGAAGCACCGGAGGGCGGCAGGGGGTCGGGGGGGGGGACGACACATCCCCTCCCGCCGCCTATAAGAATAATCAATCCGCTATGATTGTTCTTATGATGAAGGGAATCGCCGGCTGAAAAAGAAGATATCTGAATGATGCTTGTAACTGCAAGCATCATTCAGATATCACCACTCACACTTGACGTCATATGACGTTGGGCGGGCGGGAAGTGGTTAACAAAGACAGCAGAAAGTAATGTTCCCTTTTCTTATAGTCTGTCATTGTGGAATGATTATTATTAAAAATCCTTCAGTATGTGCAACTTATTCCAAAGCATTTTAACCACTTGCCCACTGGGCACTTAAACCCCCTTCCTAAACCAGACCAATTTTCAGCTTTCGGTGCTCTCACAATTTGAATGACAATTACTCAGTCATGCAACACTGTACCCATATGAATTTTTTTGGCCTTTTTTTCATACAAATAGAGCTTTCTTTTGATGGTATTTATTCACCGCTGAGTTTTTTATTTTTGCGCTATAAAAGAAAAAAGACCGAAAATTCTGTAAAAAATAGAATTTTTCTTCGTTTCTGTTATAAAATTTTGCAAATTAGTAATTTTTCTTCATAAATTTTGGTCAAAATTTATACTGCTACATATCTTTGGTAAAGATAACCCAAATCAGTGTATATTATTTGGTCTGTGTGAAAGTTATAGAGTCCACAAGCTTTGGTGCCAATCTCTGAAAATTGATCACACCTGAAGTACTGACGGCCTATCTCATTTCTTGAGACCCTAACGAGCCAGGAAAGTACAAATACCCCCTAAATGACCCCTTTTTGGAAAGTAGACATGCCAAGGTATTTAGTAAGAGGCATGGTGAGTTTTTTGAAGTTGTAATTTCTTCCCACAATTCTTTGCAAAATCAAGATTTTTTTTCTTTTTTTTTTCACAAAATAGTCAAATTAGCAGGTTATTTCTCACACACAGCATATGCATACTACAAAATACACCCCCAAAACACATTCTACTACTCCTCCTGAGTATGGCGATACCACATGTGTGAGACTTTTACACAGTCTGGGCACATACAGAGGCCCAACATGCAGGGCGCACCAGGCGTTCTTGGAGCATAAATTACACATATCATTTCTTGACTACCTCTTGCACTTTTGAAGGCCCTGGAGCACCAGGACAATGGAAACGCCTCAAAAATTACCCCATTTTGGAAAGAAAACACCCCAACATATAATGTTTGAGGCATAATGAGTCTTTTGAACATGTCATTTTTTTCTACAAGTTTTTGGAAAATGTGGAAAGAAAATGAAAACGCTTTTTTTTTTACACAAAGTTGTCCATTTATACAACATTTCGAACACATCGCATGTACATACCAAAAATTTCACCACAAAATAGATTCTCCTATTCCTGAGAATGGCGATACCACATATGGGAGACTTTTCCATAGTCTGGCCACATACAGAGGCCCAACGTGCAGGGAGGTGTTCTAGGGGCATAAATGTCAAATCTAATTTGCTTGCCTGTTACACTTTTGTGAGACGCTGATGGGCACTGTAGTGGCACTGATAGGCACTGTAGTGGCATGGATGTTGCATGGATGAGGCATGGCTGAGTATGGTTGGGTATGGCTGGGTATGGCTGGGTATGGCTGAGTATGGATGGGTATGGCTGAGTATTGATGGGTATGGCTGAGTATGACTGGGTATTGCTGGGTATTGCTGAGTATGGCTGGGTATTGCTGAGTATGGCTAGGTTTTTCTACGTATGGCTGGGTATGACTGGGTATTGCTGAGTATGACTGGGTATTGCTGGGTATGGCTGAGTATGGCTGGATATTGCTAAGTATGGCTGGGTTTTGCTACGTATGGCTGGGTATAGCTGGTTATTTCTAAGTATGGCTGAGTATTGCTGGGTATGGCTGAGTATTGCTGGGTATGGCTGAGTATTGCTGAGTATAGCTGGGCTTTGCTACGTATGGCTGGGTATAGCTGGGTATTTCTAGATATGGCTGGGTATTGCTGAGTATGGCTGGGCATGATTGGGTATTTTGCATAGTATGGCTGAGTATGGATGGGTATTGTTGCTGAATATGGCTGGGTATTGCTGAGTATGGCTAGGTATGGCTGAGCATGGAAGGGGGTGGATGGGATGGCTGAGTATGGATGGCATGGCTGAGTATAGATGGCATGGCTGAGCATTGATGGCTGAGTATGGATGGCATGGCTGAGTATACAGTAAATGGCATGGCCGAGCATGGATGGCTGAGTATGGATGGATGGATGAATGAGTATGGATGGATGAATGAGTATGGATGGATGGCTGAGTATGACAGAGGGATGGCTGAGCATGGATGGATGGATGAGGCTGCATTGGGCACAGAGCAGCGCTCTGGGCACTACAGATCCAGCCCACAGCGCTGCTGCACCCGATCTCTCCCCTCACACTGTACCGATTGGTAACGGGAGGGGAAAGAGGAACCGGACATGACACTGGTTTGTTTACAAGTGATCGCTCCGTCATTTGACGGAGCGATCACGTGGTAAATGGCCGCTGTCAACCGTGATCCGTGATGCGCCGAGTCCTCGGGACCCAGCGGTCACATATACTCCCGTGTGCACGCCAGATTCTGGGAGGACGTCATAGTACGCCCTCTAAGAGTTATCGAGCCACGCTGTAGCTGTCATTCGAATATAGCGTGGTTGTTGATTGGTTAAAGTGAAATTTAGGGATGCACGGATACCATTTTGTTTTTTACGAGTACAAGTACCAATACTATTCGCGGACACCAATTACCGATACCTACCGCAACTTTTTTGTTTATAATGCAGATGTTAGCAATGGTACAAAGCATTGAAAAATTATTTTTAATTTTGCGCTTTTTTTTGTTTAATCTTTTTATTAAGTATTTGTAGAAAATACAAGTATGTTATGCATATACAAATTATAATTGAACAAATACAACCAGACTTGTACTTACCCTGTATGATTTGCGCTTTTTTTAAATTGTGAAACGTATAAATATATATTAAAGGTGTAAAAATATTAACGAACAAAGCAAACAAAAAAAAAAAATTTTAATAATTAATAGTTTATAAAAAAGTGAACAAAAAAAATCAGCAGGAAAATAATCAATAATGATAATGATCTCAAAATACCAACCAAGCCGCTCTCTTCGCTCCTCCCAAGACCTCCCGCTCTCTAGCTCCCTTGTCACCGCCTCCTATGCTCGCCTTCAGAATTTCTCCAGAGCTTCTCCCATCCTTTGGACCTCCCTACCCCAATCTGTCTGACTATCTTCTAATCTATCCATCTTTAGACGATCCCTGAAAATCCTACTCTTTAGAGAAGCCTATCCTGCCTCTAATACACTGTTTTACTTTCTCCATCAGCTCATCCCCCACAGCTATTACCTTTTGTATCACTTGACCCTCCTTCTTAGATAGTAAGCTGTAATGAGCAGGGCCCTCTGATTCCTCTTGTACCAAATTGTAATGTAACTGTAATGTCTGCCTTCATTTTGTTAAGCGATGCGCAAACTGTTGGCACTATTTAAATCCCGTATAATAATAACAATAATAAATAGTAGTTAAATGGAGAAGGAGAATAAGGAGTTAATAGGGCTGATTAGAGTTAATTAGGGGTTAAACAGAGGAACAATTTAATAAAAAAAAAAAAAAAAAAAAAAATATATATATATATATATATATATATATATATATATATATATATATATATTTTAATTACTTTACAAGTTGCTTTAGGATCCATTCACGCCAATGCAATTTTTCATGCTTTTTGGGTGGGGTAACCTGAGCAGTTGTGTTCCTGAGCTGCTGCTCTGCTTGCCCATTCACACACATTGGTTCACTGGCTGTAATTGGCAACAGAATAGAATGCCTGAAGGTAGAAAACCTTGTACCTTAGAACCAATTTAAGCTGGCCATAGATGGATCGAAATTCGACTGGGTGAACAGGGATGATTATTTTTTGTCCGATATTGTAAAGGGAACCGATCTGGAAAGAAGTATGATGGTTGCCATGGCTGATTTATTTTTGATGATGCAAGCTGCACTTCTTTCATAGTTGCTGACTTATGGTCAGGAGCTCAAAAGACACCTTATTTAATCTTATATCAGATAGAATAGAATAAAATATACCCCTTGCCCCCACCCAGTTCATTGGTGTGGTGCACCTGCTTGCTCACCTCATGCACCTCCCGGATTTCTTTCAGGTCACCTCTTGAAGGCGCTTTCATGTTTTGAGAGCTGACTATACAGTCTGCACATTCTATCACTATGCAGACTTCGAACTGCTTTTAGATCCAGTGCCTCCACCTTCATCTTCCAATAATTACTGTCCTGGAACAGGCATACTGCCAGTTAAATATAGGCCAAGCCAGTGCCTTGCTTGGTACTGAAGGATAATGATGGTGATGATTAGGCATGTGCTCAGCCATGTTCAGTTCCCGGCCCGAAGCCACCTGAGAAAGCTTGTCAAGAAGCTGTTACTATACTGGGCCAATCATAGGCGGGCCAAGGCACACCATGCCCCGCAGCAACGTATTCAAGAAGGTGCGACTGCAGGGTGGCGAATGCCTGGCTTCCTGTCAGGCTTGCACAGATGGGGTTGGACCAGGATCCAAACACGCCAGAGCTCATTACTAATGATGATAGCTTAGACATTTCAAAAACAGTCAACAGTGGCACCACTTATAGTTCTGTCCTTTCTAATCCGATTTATGTTTACCAGTATTAGTAATAGTAATGGCATCATTAATAGTTATTTGTTCTTCTCCAGCATCTTCAGTGGCAGTGTACGATTTGAGGACCTACACCAGTTATGAGAAGACCTGACAATCAAAAAAGCAATAGATACCAGCGGAAAAGGTTTGCCTTGTGTAGTGGTATTGAAATAACAATGTTGGAATGACAGATTTAAAAAAGGGGTACCTTTAAAGATTTTTTGGAATTGATCAATACTTTATGACAATTGCAGTTTGAAAGAAAGGACGCAGCACATAAAAAGTACTGGAAACTGTTTATAATAAATTTTTAATTGTCCTTAGCAGCTAATCAGATATTTGCTTATCCTGTAGCTGCTTCTGGGGACGTCATGTGATGACGAAACGCGTTAAGCCGAGTTTTCGATGTGTCATTTTTGGTCCAGGTGGAACGCACTCAAAGTGGCCGGGGGGCTTCCTAAGAGACCGGGTAGATTGGGCATATATTGTATTGTATGTTTTTTTAGGCATCAGCCTTTGTATGCAAGTGTTTTTTTTATCAATAAACAGAGTTTTTTTCACACTATGAGAGGATTCCTTCTTCTGCCATCCGAGCCATTGGCATAGTGATCCATTTACCATTGAGGAGAGGACACCCATCCCAGGTACTAATCCAGTGGTATGTTCCGATCTCTGAGTGACCACAAAGCACGGCTGACTTTTTCTATGTATAACAAAGGAGGTCAATCTGGTGAGTGTGGATTGTTTTACATGAACACGTGGTGATATATTACGTGAAGGGGTGATTTCTGGTGTGAAGACACAAGTGTTATCTTCACTCTTCTATGGAGTGACGTTATTTTTGGAATTTTGAACACAGGAATAACACTATTATAAACTGAGCACTTATTGTTATAATTTTACACAATTTTTTGCTATTTTAGCAACTGTTTCTTTTTGCAAGCGCTGTCTAGCACATATTTTGTGGTATTTGCACCCTGTATCTTTGCTTTAAATTGCTACAAAATACTTTTCCCAAGCACTATGTTTGATTTGCAGCAGGTCAGTCGGTTAGTCTTCCGAAGAATGACACAGGGTGACAGGCGTGTCTATCCCTGCTTCCTATCCTGCCGTTATCTGCCGAGTCTGATCATCTTGGCTGACAGGACGCTGTGGATCAAATCTGGTGCTTTTCTCTGCTCTCCATAGGAGAGGACAGAATCACAGATATATTTGATCATGTTGGGGGCTGGTTATTGTATATCTGATGTTGAGATTCGCCTTACTTGTCTGTGGAATAATCAATATTCTAACCTTGTTTATAGCAGAGCACTACAGAGCCTTTAGCAACTTGTGTCATCTGAATTCATACACATGCCACACGTGTCCCATTGGACACAGATCAGGCTTCCTTGTCCATCCAGTTGCCTTCATGCCTTCAGCAACCTCAGAGGAAACCGAGCTGTCATTAATTTGTGTCATGCCATTATCCAGAAGTATCTGTCTTCACCACTTCATGTTACACTTATCTACCATGAAGACACTGGGAGATGTCAGCACCTATTGGATGCACAGCACATCTCCGATAGAGAGGTATCTAATCCACCTCAGAAATGATCAGCGACACTTACGTTTTTATAGTGATTTATGTCGCTGTCAGTAGGTGTCCCCTGGTAGTTTCAAAATATGGTTCTGTCAAGCAGTCTAGACCGTGTCCATTCAGATTAATCTCTGTCAGAGTTTTTCACCATGATATTGTCATGCCCAGAACCTTGGATTTCTGTGACTTGTGCTTAGACAAAAAACTCAATTTAAGCAATTTGTTCGTGCCTTAACTTGTCATTAAGTTTATCTCTGTATTTGTTAAAGTGATAGTAAACAGAGAAGTTTTAATTGCCATAATGCATTCACATAAATCAGACATACACTATATTGTGAAAAGTATTGGGACACCTGCCTTTACACTGCACATGAACTTTAATGGCATCCCAGTCTTAGTCCGTAGGGTTCAATATTGCGTTGGCCCACTTTTTGCAGCTATAACATCTTCAACTCTTCTGGGAAGGCCGTCCACAAGGTTTAGAAGTGTGTCTATGGGAATGTTTGACCATTCTTCCAGAAGCGCATTTGTGAGGTCAGGCACTGATGTTGGACGACAAGGCCTGGCTCGCAGTCTTCGCTCTAATTTATCCCAAAGGTGTTCCGTGGGGTTGAGGTGAGGACTCGACTCAACCTGATAGAACATCCTTTGGGATGAATTTGAGCAGAAACTGCGAGCCAGGTCTTCTTGTAGGAGGATATGGAGGAGGGGGGGAGGGGAGTGCCATTTACCACTGTGTATACTCCCACATGTGGGAATCTATAGTCAATTGGGCTGCACAGATAAGAAAAAGGAGGAAATTAACAGCTTAGAAGGCAACTGAAATATTATCGTGCTCAGTAGAGGACACCAGCTGGTTTACACAATCAGAGCCTGCAGAAGGGACACAGAGAAGATGAAAGAGACAGCTGAGGGCAGGATCAACCAGGTATATTTCACTCCACACAAAACAAATGGTTTAGTTGCTTTGTGAGTATGAACACTCAGTTATATAGCATGTAATGAGAGTTTTGCATAGTCTTGGTTTAATGACGCTTTAAGGGAGCTGCTGAATATACAGACAACTACTGGAAATATAATCTACACATCTGCTTAATAATTTTAAAGTTATTAAACTAAAGTGATTCTAAATCTAAATTATTTTTTTTTTACCTTAATGCATTGTTTGCTTTAAGGTAAAAAAACAATTTCAGTGTTCCTGTGTGAAAGGGAAGAGAGGGGAGAAGAGATCAGTGCTGTGTATGGCTGCATCTATTCTCCCCTCTCTTCCTCTTCTCACAGCATTCGAGCAGAAGCAGGACCATTGGCTCCTGCTGCTGTCAATTAAATGCAGTAAAGAGGACATACAGGTCGGCAGCTTGCACGCACCGAGTGCCCCCATAGCAAAAGGCTTGCTTTGGGGACACACAAAGAAGAGGAGGAACCAAGATCACCGCCGGGGACCCGAGAAGAGGAGGATCAAGGCCTCTCTATGGAAGTGAGTATAACGTTTGGTATTTTAATTAAGAAAAAAAAATCTGACTTTAGTAACACTCAGGGAAAAATGTCAAAATGGGAAAGTGACATAGAAGATCCTTTCAGGTAAATTTTAGAATACTTGTCATTTACTGTACATATTAAATAGAATACCAGTAACATTTTTGCATTCATTTTCCACCCTAACTTGTCTAAAGAGAATTTTCCTGTTCTCTTCTTTATTTTAATTTTTTTTTTTTTTTTTTAATTTAATTTAATTTTAATTTTCAAACAGAAACAGGGAAGGTTTCTGGAGCATACGTATACATACAGTATATACAAAGAGAAAGAAGTTCAAAAAGTGGTTTTAAAGTCAGAAGGTTTTTTTATCTTAATGCATTCTATGAACTGCAAGCCCTCTGCTGCGGTGGAAGACGGGACTTGTAGTTCATTCATTTACAGATTGTTGTGAATGAATGATGCGGCTGTGTGGGTGGAGCCCCGCACGGCTGCGATGTTTTTGAAAAAGTGACAGCGGGTGTGAGGATAACGTTTGCCCGCTGTGGCGGAGGGGGGACTTGGGAGCATGTTAAGCATTACAACCTAAATATGAGTGTAATGTGTAGCATGCTCCAAAAGGTGAACCTATTTTTGTTTCTTTAACACTTTTTATTGACGAATGTGCATTACAGTAACATATTCAACATATTGCTCAACATGAGCACCATAGCATATAAAGTACCTTTTGGACATATAAAGTACTTTTAAACCAACATGTATTCAGTTATTGAAAAATACATGTACAGATTTGCATAGATCACAAATGCAAAAAGAAACATAAAATAATTCACGGCACTACCCACTGAATGGACACAGGGAGCTGTGACAAAACCGCTGGCAACAAAAGTGAGTACACCCCTAAGTTAAAATGTCTAAATTGGGCCCAATTAGCTACTTTCCCTCCCCGGTGTCATGTGACTCCTTAGTGTTACGAGGTCTCAGGTGTGAATGGGGAGCAGGTGTGTTAAATTTGGTGTTGTCACTCTCACTCTCTCATACTGGAAGTTCAACATGGCACCTTATGGCAAAAACTCTCTGAGGATCTGAAAAAAAGAATTGTTTCTCTACATAAAGATGGCCTAGGCTATAAGAAGATTGCCAAGACCCTGAAACTGAGCTGCAGCCTGGTGGCCAAGACCATACAGTGGTTTAACAGGACAGGTTCCACTCAGAACAGGCCTCGCCATGGTCGACCAAAGAAGTTGAGTGCACGTGCTCAGCGTCATATCCAGAGGTTGTCTTTGGGAAATAGATGTATGAGTGCTGCCAACATTGCTACAGAGGTTGAAGGGGTGTTGGGTCAGCCTGTCAGTGCTCAGACCATACGCCGCACACTGCATCAAATTGGTCTGCATTACTGTCCTCCCAGAAAGAAGTCTCTTCTAAAGACGATGCACAAGAAAGCTCGCAAACAGTTTGCTGAAGAGAAGCAGACTAAGGACATGGATTACTGGAACTATGTCCTGTGGTCTGATGAGACCAAGACAAACTTATTTGGTTCAGATGTTGTCAAGCGTGTGTGGGGGCAACCAGGTGAGGAGTACAAAGACAAGTGTGTCTTGCCTACAGTCAAGCATGGTGGTGGGAGTGTCATGGTCTGGGGCTGCATGAGTGCTTCCGGCACTGGGGAGATACAGTTAATTGAGGGAACCATGAATGCCAACATGTACTGTGACATACTGAAGCAGAGCATGATCCCCTCCCTTCGGAGACTGGGCCACAGGGCAGTATTGCAACATGTTAATGACCCCAAACACACCTCCAAGACGACCACTGCCTTGCTAAAGAAGCTGATGGTAAAGGTGATGGACTGGCCAAGCATGTCTTATGACCTAAACCCTATTGAGCATCTGTGGGGCATCCTCAAACAGAAGGTGGAGAAGCACAAGGTCTCTAACATCCACCAGCTCCATGATGTCATCATGGAGGAGTGGAAGAGGACTCCAGTGGCAACCTGTGAAGATCTGGTGAACTCCATGCCCAAGAGCGTTAAGGCAGTGCTGGAAAGTAATGGTGGCCACACAAAATATTGACACTCTGGACCCAATTTGGACCCACTTAGGGGTGTACTCACTTTTGTTGCCAGCAGTTTAGACATTAATGGCTGTGTGTTGAGTTATTTTGAGGGGACAGCAAATTTACACTGTTATACAAGCTGTACACTCGCTACTTTACATTGTAGCAAAGTGTCATTTCTTCAGTGTTGTCACATGAAAAGATAGAAGAAAATATTTACAAAAATCTGAGGGGTGTACTCACTTTTGTGAGATACTGTAGGTACCTTTTATTGGTGTTATTTATCTGACAAATGTTCTCCACAAACACCTGACTAGCTGGTTGTTTCTTCCCTCTCTGTAGATTTAGTTTATATCTCTTTTCAGCCTTGATGTGGGAGCCGGTGTGACTGACAGCTTACTTGAGCTCCATCATAGAATAAAGTGCAGCTTTTCCAGTGTTAACTACAAATGTGACATGTAATATTTCCTGCTATGCTAGATCCCAGCGTGTTGTGGTGAGCGAGAAAGTGCAGTCATCCTATGGCTTGCTGCAGCCCTTCAGAATGTGCTCAGAAATTCTATATTGTGCATATTATATTGATGGGTCAGGTTGATTTAACCCCTCACTGCCTGCAATGCGTATTCTAGTGTTTTCATTGTTCGGAGTCACACCATACAGGGTATTCTGGGCTGTTTTATGCAAAGCCTGGTGATAGGAAAGCTGCAACTGCAACACATTCGATTTTAGCTGCCATGTTTCTAGTTCAGAATATAAAGGTAAGTCTAGTTGGTGTGGACAGCAGCTCGATTCTTCATCCAGCTTTGATAAACCGACATGTTCTGCTGTGTTTGGCCTGTATCTTGGGGTAGATGGAGAAAGCAGGTGTGAGGAGTCTGGTACTTGCAAGTCTACCTGAACAAGCTCAGGGACCTGTAAAGAGAATAGAATTAGGCACCTCACACTAGCGCGGTTTTCAGTGCAACTTTGTAGTCCGACCTTTGAAGTGATTTTGATAATACTTTTCCACTCTCCGGAATTGAAGCCGCCTCAAAGACGGATCAAAGTATTGCAGGAACCTTTTATAAAGTCGCAGCGACTTCAGTAGTGTCAATTGGAACGGTTCTTCACACGTCCCTTGACTTTGGGTCTCAAAGTCGGATCCTAAGTCGCAGGAGTGTGATCCAAGCCTAAGACTCCATTTACACTTCTGTGACTTGTCATGTGATTTTGGACACTAAAGTTGCATCCAATGTTTTTCAATGACAGCTTTTCAAATATGTGTGAGGTTGTGAAAGGTTCCTGCACTGCATTGCTTCGGCAAACACAAGCTTGTCACCTGTGGAGTGTCTTAGTGATAGAAGAGACTATTATCTGAGGGGCTTGCTACCTCATTGTTCCAGGTAAGGTATACCATATTGTATTCTTTCCTTCTAAGATTAGGAATATAACTTACTGACATCTTGCCCGGCCAGTGCAATAATTGGAGATGACTGACATATGGTGCTGTAACTCTTGCAGTGCTGGCGTTGGTCATACATATAGTACTTTCTCTGTGATCTAGTCTGGGGACAGGGTTAATAATAATGAGTAGCTCCAGCTGTGCGCTGTATCTTGGTGCCTTCCAGCTTTACACAAGCTGAGCTTTAATCCCTTGTCTCTATCTGGAATCTATTATATTATGCAAGGCCATTAACTGCATGGAAGATTCATAGCCAGGTTATGGTATGCCGACAATGTACAACTCCCCTCTGAACAATTTCAGTCCTTTCTGGTGACTTGTGTGCAAATGTTACCTGACAGTTTGTTTCCCTCGTGTCTTACAGTTTGTTATGTATTTTGCTAACAAGGTTGTCTTGCACTGAAACTGAGCGGGATTATTTGCCGTCGTATATCACCCACCATCCTCACTGCGGTTGAGCTCCTTAAAGTGGTTGTAAGGCCCCTTTCACACTTGTGCAACTTGTCCAGCGACTTGGGACTGCAAAGTCTCATAAAAAGTTGTACCCCATGATTTCCAATAAGTATCATTCATATTTGTGCGACTTCAAGACGCACCGACTTGAAAGTAGTCCCTGTACTACTTTGGTCCGACTTTGATGCGGGTTGACACAAGTTTAGGCATTCCCTGAAATCGTGGCACAATCGTGCAACTTTGACGTGCGGTAGTGTAAAAGGGGCCTAAAGGCTGATGGTGCATTCTATGCATGAAGGTAAAAAACCTGTGTGCAGCATCCCACCCCTAATACTTGCCTGAGCCCTATCTTGATCCAACGATGTGCATGAGAGAGCTTCGGCTCCCTGGGGACGCTTATTCCGCATTGACTCAAGCTATTGGCTCCCGCTGATGTCAATCACAGCCAGTAAGCCAATAAGGGGAGAGCAGGTGGGGCCGAGGTTCTGCGTATGAATGGGAGCCTGCCTGCTTGGGTGCACCCATAGCAAGCTACTTGCTGTGGGGGCACTTGGCAGGGGGAGGGGCCAGGAGTGCCGGGGGGGGGGGACCCAAGAGGAGGAGGATCGGAGCTGCAATGTGCAAAACCATTACACAGAGCAGGTAAGTATAAAATGTTTGTTATTTTTTTTTTAAAGCTGAACCTTTAATATCACTTTACAACCACTTTAAGGCTGCTTTCACAATGTTTTCTTACACTTTTGCGTAGAAGAAAAATGCATTACCATAAAGGCCTATGGAACTTTTCACATGATTAGTTATAGGTCCACTGCATTTTGTAAAATTCTCCTTGCTGCATTTTTGATGCGGTAAAGAAAAACATTGAAATGAATGGAAACCGGTTGCGTTTTTGTTGCGGTTTTGGAGCTACATGTCTTTTTTTCACAGTTGCAAAAAAGCAGCAAAAACACTGTAAGAATGCGGCAAAAACTCATATGTTTTGCAACGGAGCAGTATGAAACTAGCCCATAACACATAACTAGATTTTTTGTCTTTAACCTGTTAGCTGAATGAAAGTAATCTAACAGATTCCTCCATCCATGCTGAACAGCGACTATGGACAAATCGTCCTTTCTGGCCACCGTTGCTTCAGTGACTGTCAGTCTACCACAGCAGTGCCTGCATCTGATTAGATGCAGGTGCTGTGCGGCTGGCAATTTTCCACCTGGCTCTTTCCACATTTCCACAATGATGATTGTTCACTCGTTTCAAAATCTTCCAAAATTCTAGCCACTTAAAGGAGTTGTAAAGGCAGGTTTTTATCTTAATGCATTTGTAGCAGCCTCCCCAGCACCCCCCTAATTACTTACCTGAGCTCCATCTCTCTCCAGCGATGTCCACAAATGTCTAAGCCTCCTGGGACACTCCTCCTGATTGGCTGAGACACAGCAGCGGCACCATTTGCCCCTGCGGCTGTCAATCAAAGTCAGTCAGTCAATCAGGGGAGAGAGGGGGTGGGGCCTGGTCGGGGACTCTGTGTCTGAATGGACACACGGAGCTGTGCACACTCCAAAGACATGGTGGGAGAACACCTTTGTAGATGAATTAGAGCGGAGACAGCGAGCCAGGCCTTCTTATCCAACCTCAGTGCCTGACCTCACAATTGCTCTTCTGGAAGAATGGTCAAACATTCCCATAGACACACACCTAAACCTTGTGGACGGCCTTCCCAGAAGAGTTGAAGCTGTTATAGCTGCAAAGGGTGGGCTAACTCAATATTGAACCCTACGGACTAAGACTGGGATGCCATTAAAGTTCATGTAAAGGCAGGTGTCACAATACTTTTGACAATATAGTGTATCATCATCATCATCATCATCATCATCATCATCAGCAGCAGCAGCAGCAGCAGCAGCAGCAGCAGCAGCAGCTAAGGTAATGGGATGCGAGTTGAGTGGAGAGCTGTATGAACAGGAATAAAAAGCAAGTTTTGGTCAGTAAAACGCACATCTCCAGTGCAAGTCATCAGATGTCACATAAATAACCCCTTTAGTAATCTGGGAATCAATGCCTGCAGTGTGATCATTAAAATACCACCGGGGCACTTACCACCCAGACTGCCGTTTTGTACGAATGTGAAGACAAGCAGTTCCTGGCTCGGACACAGTACCTGTGTGCAGGAGAGTGTTTAGGTCTTACTGTACAAATATACGGTTATTGGTCAGCAGAAAGTGCAGCGGTTGGGGGGGGGGGGGGTGTAATTGGGGGCGACAGACTTGCAGCTGCATTCTAAGCCCGGCTTAAGAATATACTTTCAATCAACTTATCATTAATACGCAGCACCTGTGAGGCCGGATTTGTTTATTAGGATGACGCAGGGTGGCACTCCCCACAGCTGAGAGAAAGACATTACTGTGCGATACAATGTTGTTTTTCAGCGCAGTGCTCGTCATGTGACCCCCGTCCAGCAACCTGTGAGTAAGACACTATGAAACGCTGTACTATCTATCTATCCCCTCCATTCAGGGTTTTTTTCTGCAAGGTGGGAGGCCCTGATTCTGTAACGTTTCCACAATCTGATATTGTCATGGGAGGAAGGGAGGTAAATGGAGCAGTACGAAGCGAGGCCCAGCCAATAAACTCTTCAAGGAGTCCCCCAAATGTACTATTATTTGCTAAGAAAGAACTGGTTCTCGTCCAGGTCAGATTGAAAACACACACGGTCTCCCTGCAGCCAACCAGGAAAACCTAATATAGACATAAGTCTAAACTGTTCTTCTAATTCCTGATGTAGTTACTTTTTTTTCCTCCTAATGTCCTGTACATCCCGCGGTGAGGTGCAGCGACACTGAAAGACATTTAATATGTAATGCGAGCCCGGGCGCCTTTATATTCCCCGAGTTGTGCTTAAATTTACACGGGATTTCTATAAAACGCACTTCTGACTTTTGAATTATGTAAATATGTAGCATTCGTCAAGGGGAGGGGGGGTCTCGCCTTCTCCCCCCCCCAAGTGGTTTTAAGAAATAAAATACTTGACGCCGTGTGTATAAATATGTGTGCGTGTTTTATAGCTTCACACTTTACAGTACATCGGACGGCTAATCGGAGAAGACAAAAGTCAAACTATGTGTAGAATTAGGAATAGGCTGAATGGCTCGAACAGATTGTATTTGTTTGGGTAGCTTTGATTGCTTGGCATGTACAGTATTTGTACAAAGATAACATAGAACTGTTTTAACAGTCCAAGGCAATCATCTTCAGAGCCAGCAAGGCCCTAACAAAGATACAATTTAGTTTTGTACTGCTCGTTCTCTGGAGCCATTTACCCATAGCGTCTCCTTCTGAGCAAGGAAGTAGGATTGTTCACAAAAGTGTAGCTCTAAAATATGTAAATGTGTTATTCAATAATAAATTAACATAAACAGAAAGGAAAAAACAAAATCATGCATACATTTTCAGTTAAAAGAGAAGTATTGTTTTTTTTTTTTTTTAATCATACTTACCTAGGTGGATGCAGCATCGGCCCCCCCCCTCACCGGCTCTAAGACTGAGAACCGAGCGATTAAACGCCACTGATTGCTTGGTTCTCAGGGCTGGTGACTATCAGTCACTGTTGTCTGCTCACTGGAGTGCTGGGCTGTGAAGGTGGTGGGAGCGGCTGGCTCAGGCTCTCGCTAAAAGGCTGAGCCGGGTGCCGGTTCAGGCATGTGGGCGGATCCCAACCATATGGTTGCGATCTTTCCCGAGCCTGGACCGGCTCTGTGACGTCTGCCGACAGTGGGCTTCACAACGGGTCACAGGAGTGCAGGACGGACTGCACTTCTGTGATCCATAGGAGAAGTACAGCCAATTGAGCTTTGGCTGTACTTCTTCTTTAAGAATCTTCTGCCAACAGGTGCAAACTGTGCAAAGTCCAAATAAATAGTCTTTGAGAATGCAAAGGTGAATGGCTGTGAAGATGAGACCCTTTCTACGACAGTAAAATTGTCTACACGTGAACCCATGTCAGAAAGAAAGGACACCACTCCGGTGCACCTCCACCTTTATCCAAACACGCTTACCGGATCAATTTGACCTCTACATTATAACAAGTAAAAATGCGCTCATATCATGGGGAACATGCTATATAACAAATTAATTACATACTTATGGAGGGGCTCTTATCGTTCCAAAGGAATGAACTCAGCCGCATTAATATAAAAAGAGCCAAATAAACCACATAGTGTAATTCCATAAGACTTCAAGAATTTATTAAAATCAAGCAGATATACTCACAAGTTTAAAAAAACATATTCGCATACAGAGTTAGTATTCCATCCCAGAACTGGCGCAAGCCACTTTCGGGTTACGATTACGTGATGACATCACAGATGTTCGCTCCGTCCTATGTGCTTCGTTAGAACTGACGTCATCTGGGACATGGAGTAGTTCCATATTAATGCAGCTGAGTTTATCCCTGTGAAACAATGACAGCCTTTGCATAAGGATGCCATTCATTAGCTGTATAGCATGTTCCCCATGATATGAGCACATATTGACTTCTTGTAATGTGGAGGTCACATTAATAAGTGTGTTTGGATTGGAAGGTGGAGGTGCACTGGAGAGGTGCCCTTATGCAGTCTTCCTTTCTGAAATGGGTTCACGTCAAGTCTGTCTTATGCCACGTACACACGGCCGGACTTGCCAACGGGCTAAATTCCGTCGGCATTTCCGACGGAAAGATTTAGAACATGTTCTGAGTCCCTCGGAAATGCCGACAGAAAAAGTCCGATGGGGCATACACACGGTCGGAATGTCCGACCAAAAGCTCCCATCTGACTTTTTCTGTTGGGAAGTCTGACCGTGTGTACGTGGCATTACTGTCATGGAAAGGGTCTCATCTTCACAGCCATTCAACTTTGCATTTTCAAGAAATGTTTATTTGTATTTATTTATTTGGACTTTACACAGTTTGCACCTGTTGGCGGATGATGTTGGCGGATGATTCTTAACTAAACATTTATGCATGATTTTGTTTTTTCTCTTTTCTTTTCTGTTTATTTTAATTGATTATTGAATGATACATTTACATATTTTAGCGCTACACTTTTTTGAACATTTTATTACTGGCTTGTATCGGTTGATGTGTTAGCTGCTCCTTTTTACCCTATAGCACAATTTCAATTGCAAATAAGGAAGTAGCATTACTAGGGACCGAGCGTTCTTCATGCAGACAGTATTCACTTGTCTCATTCCTATACATATCCCAAATGTGATGGCTGTTATTTGCAAAGTGAAGCTTTACCTCATTTTCTAAGCTCTGGAGCAACTGCACTTGCAGCATGCAACTGCACTTTGCAAAGTGCACAGACTATTTTACTATTTATTAAATCAGCCCCTAAAAGTTCTCTCTGATGTAGGAATCACTTAAAAGCAGGTATGTGGTGCTACAATTGAATACAAGTTATGATTAAGAATGATGGGCTCTGTACAGCAGAACATTTGCTCCACTAGGGAACCCCGCCCTCGCCCTATGCTACATCGTGGCCTAATGAGGCTTTGTGGCAGGAATTTAATCTTTTTATTGAAACTGTCCCCCAGGATATTGCAGTTTTGTACATGTGCATTTGACTAACGCGCCAGCATACCAATCTCATGACTGGCACCAGCCTTGTTACATGCCTATTCCGCTCGGCTGAGACCTCTGGAGAGTCGGAGTCATTTTCTGCTGTTCAGGCCTGCATCGCATTACCAGAGCAAATACCTCACAGGCCCCCCTGGACCAAAATTGTTAAGTGTAATAGAGACGGCCTTAATCGCTGCCCTTCCAATTCCAAGATAAAACAGAGTTTAAAAAGAGTGCCTGAGTGCAATGTCACATCTCCCGCGACATCTGATAGCGCTGTTACAGGGGATGTCCTCCTGGATTGTATCAGCCAGCCTGTGATAATGCAGGGTCTTCATCTCTCTTCAAGTGTCCATGGGCTTCCCTCCATATGGACTGCATTTCATCTTGTAATGACTGGTAGCAATTACAAGTGATTCAACATTGAAACACTTAAATAAACATTTTTTTGCCGTCGAGAAATGACAATTTCAGTGAGTTTACATTCAGCTCAAATTATGTGCAGGATTTATACATTGTTTTGTGAAGAGTGAAGATGGATAGTCCTTGTTGGAATTAACCATCTCTATACCGGAACAGGCTGTGGCACACACATATAGGGTGGGGACGAGTACAGAATTACCCCCTGTGCAGTGTAACCAGATGGGATTAATCGATTTTGTGGCTGTGGGGGAGATGTGCTGCTTTCATTTCACAACTCATACTACAGTAAGATTGATTACCATTTAAAAGATCTATGACTCCCTATGTAATGCAATGGATAATGTCAGAAGTATGGTGAGTTACTACATTGTTCGGGTAATTGTGCAGATTAGCCAAGCATCATTGGCTACAGTCAAATATAATAGTTTCTAAAAAATTACGTCAAGGTTATATTCATCTCTGGAAAAAGGTGCCAGGGATAACTGTGAGGTAGAGTGGAATCTGGAATTTTTCTGGGATATTATCCATTACAGTTGCTATTATGTTTTCTTTGTTTAGGTAAAGACCATACAAAGTAGAAAGTTGTACAAATATTACCACAGGGTAGAGGTAACTGGTGTGTCACCACTGATTTGTGTGTGCAAAAGAGACTGGTGCTTCCATGGGACTGCCAGGGATGGAGGTAACAACAGACAGGAGGTAACAACAGATTTGTACTACTGAGAGTATAGAGAAGACTAATTCTGCTGAAAAGGTAGAAGTGGCTTTTACAGTTTGGAAGACAGAGGAGACTAGTACTGCTGGGTAGGCAAAGGAGATTGGTACTGCCTGTGAAGCAGAGAAGACTGGTAATGTCTGGACAGCTTAAGAGATTGGTAGTGCCTGGAGAGCAGAGGAGACTAGTACTGCTTGAAGAGCAGAAAAGATAGGTACTGCCTGTAGAAAAGAGGATACTGGTACTGCTGGAAGAGCAGAATAAACTGCCACTGCTTGGTGGGTATAGGTAGACTGGTATTTCCAGGAGGGAAGAGGAGATTTGTACATCTGAGAGGGCAGAGACAACGGGTACTGCTGGGAGGGTAGAGAAGACTGGTAATACTAGGAGGGCAGAGGACACTGGTACTCGGGTAGAGTGGACTGGTATTGCTGGGAGGATAGAGGAAACAGACACTCCTGGGAGGGTAGAAGAGATTGGTACTGTTGGGAAGGCAGAGGAGACTGGTACCACTGGGAAGGCAGGGGAGACTGGTACTGCAGTGAAGGCAGGGGGGACTGGTACTGAGGGGTAGTATTGGAGAATGGTTTTGCCAGGAGAGTAGAGGAGACTGATACTACCAGGAAAGTAGAGGAGAATGGTACTGCTGGGAGAATAGAGGAGAATGGTACAGCTGAGAAGACAGAGGAGACTGGTACTGCTGTGAGAGTAGAGGAAAAAATTACTGCTGGGAGAGTAGAGGAAACTGGTTCTGCTGGGAGAGAAGAGAATAGTACAGCTGAGAAGGCAAAGGAGAATGGTACTGTTGGGAGAGTAGAGGAGACTGGTACTAATGTGAGAGTAGAGGAGAAAGGTACTGCTGGTAAAGCAGAAGATAATTGTACTGCTGTGAGAGAGGAGGAGACTGGTACTGCTGTGAGAGTAGAGGAGAAAGGTACTGCTGTGAGAGTAGAGGAGACTGGTACTGCTGTGAGAGTAGAGCAGAAAGGTACTGCTTTGAGAGTGGAGAAGAAAGGTACTGCTGTTAGAGTAGAGGAGAAAGGTACTGCTTAAAGAGTAGAGGAGAATGGTACAGCTGAGAAGGCAGAGGAGACTGGTATGGCTGGGAGAGTAGAGGAGAATGGTACAGCTGAGAAGGCAGAGAAGACTGGTACTGCTGTGAGAGTAGAGGAGACTGGTACTGCTGTGAGAGTAGAGGAGAAAGGTACTGCTGTGAGAGTAGAGGAGAAAGGTACCGCTGGAAGAGTAGAGGAGACTGATATTGCTGGAGGAGGAGATTGGTACTGTCGGTAGAGTAGAGGAGACTGGTACTGCTGGGAGAGTAGAGGAGAATGGTACTGCTGAGAAGACAGAGGAGACTGGTACTGCTGTGAGAGTAGAGGAAAAAATTACTGCTGGGAGAGTAGAGGAAACTGGTTCTGCTGGGAGAGAAGAGAATAGTACAGCTGAGAAGTCAGAGGAGACTGGTACTGCTGGGAGAGTAGAGGAGAATGGTACAGCTGAGAAGGCAAAGGAGAATGGTACTGTTGGGAGAGTAGAGGAGACTGGTACTAATGTGAGAGTAGAGGAGAAAGGTACTGCTGGTAAAGCAGAAGATAATTGTACTGCTGTGAGAGAGGAGGAGACTGGTACTGCTGTGAGAGTAGAGGAGAAAGGTACTGCTGTGAGAGTAGAGGAGACTGGTACTGCTGTGAGAGTAGAGAAGAAAGGTACTGCTGTTAGAGTAGAGGAGAAAGGTACTGCTGGAAGAGTAGAGGAGAATGGTACAGCTGAGAAGGCAGAGGAGACTGGTATGGCTGGGAGAGTAGAGGAGAATGGTACAGCTGAGAAGGCAGAGAGGACTGGTACTGCTGTGAGAGTAGAGGAGACTGGTACTGCTGTGAGAGTAGAGGAGAAAGGTACCGCTGGAAGAGTAGAGGAGAACAATATTGATGGAGGAGATTGGTACTGTCGGTAGAGTAGAGGAGACTGGTACTGCTGGGAGAGTAGAGGAGAATGGTATTGTCGGAAGAGTATAGTAGAATGGTACAGTTGGGAGAGTATAGTAGAATGGTACTGTCGGGAGAGTAGAGGAGAATGTTACTGTTGTGAGAGTAGAGGAGAATGATACTGCTGGGAGACTAGAGGAGAATGGTCCTGCCAGGAGAGTAGAGAAGACTGGTCCTACCGGGAGAGCAGAGGAGAATGTTACTGTTGTGAGAGTAGAGGAGAATGATACTGCTGGGAGAGTAGAGGAGAATGGTCCTGCCAGGAGAATAGAGGAGAATGTTACTGTTGTGAGAGTAGAGGAGAATGGTACTGTCAGGAGAGTAGAGGAGAATGGTACAGTCAGGAGAGTAGAGAAAGAATGGTCCTGCCGGGAGAGTAGAGGAGAATGGTCCTGCCAGGAGAGTAGAGGAGAATGGTCCTGCCGGGAGAGTAGAGGAGAATGGTCCTGCCGGGAGAGTAGAGGAGAATGGTCCTGCCGGGAGAGTAGAGGAGAATGGTCCTGCCGGGAGAGTAGAGGAGAATGGTACTGTTGTGAGAGTAGAGGGGACTGGTCCTACCGGGCGAGTAGAGGAGAAGTATACTGCCGGGAGAGTAGAGGAGAATGGTCCTGCCGGGAGAGTAGAAGAGACTGGTAGAATTGGGAGAATAGAGGAGAATGGTACTGCCGGAAGATTAGAGGAGACTGGTACCGTTGGGAGAATAGAGGAGAATGGTCCTGCTGGGAGAGTAGAGGAGAATGTTACTGTTGTGAGAGTAGAGTAGAATGGTACTTCCGGGAGAGTAGAGCAGACTGGTCCTGCCGGGAGAGTAGAGGAGAATGGTCCTGCCGGGAGAGTAGAGGAGAATGGTCCTGCTGGGAGAGTAGAGGAGAATGTTACTGTCGTGAGAGTAGAGTAGAATGGTACTTCCGGGAGAGTAGAGCAGACTGGTCCTGCCGGGGCAGTAGAGGAGAATGTTACTGTCGGGAGAATAGAGGAGAATGGTATTGTTGAGAAAGCAGAGGAGACGGGTTTTGCTGAGAGGACAAAAGAGACTGGTACCGCTGGGAGAGTAGAGATCTTGTAAAGATTTAATTTGAACTCTGATCTGATAATCTGTGGCTGGGTAAAATCTTGCCCTTGAGATGTAGGTTAACATAAATTACCTATATGATACCTGTACTGGGGAACAGCCTGATGTTGACCCATAGATACCACATACCATAATTGTAATATCTAGGCAGCATCTTGTGATATGGACAATTGTTTTATCTATTGTTTATCAGCCAGTTGAAAATGTTTGTCCTTTTTCTTGTTGTTTCAGATTGACAGAGTAGAGATGTGTATGAATATTCTCTGACAATGAGGATGGGTGATAAAACCAGACAACTTTCCTCATAAAACCATAGCAGTTGAGATATCCAGGTAGGTAATTGTAAAAGTGTGACATTATGGGGTTGATTTACTAAAACTACAGAGTGCACAGTCTGGTGCAGCTCTGCATAGAAACCAATGGGCTTCCAGTTTTTTTTTGTCAATTCCATAGAACAATAGAACAAGCTGTAATAGTGTGCACAGAAATATTCCCAATTGTAACATCACTGATAGCATCTGTGTTACCAAGGTACCAGCCTTTTCCAACCGTGTAATGATAATATCTTTCAAATAAATATGGGAAATAATTTAAGGCATGTGTAAATACATTCCTGATATACATTCCTGTGTGGCACGTCGGTCTCTGTGGAAATCACTGGCTCCACAGGTTACATGGGACTTATAGCGGAACTACACTGCATCTGAGCACCACAAACCAAAAACGATATTTAAAGGAGACGTACAGCCAAAGCTTGTTTGGCTCTACTTCACCTGTGGATCACAGGAGTGCAGTACGTTTTGCACTCCTGTGACCCGTTTTCAGCAGACAGCGGTCTTAAGCCAGCTGTTGGCTAACATCACAGAGCTGGTACAGGCTCGGGAAAGATCGCAACCATATGGCTGACATCTGCCCACATGCCTGGACTGGCACCTGGCTCAACCTCTCAGCGTGCCGCTGAGAGCTTGAGCCGACCGCTCTCACCCCCTTCACAGACAACAGGAAAGGGGGGGAGGGTTAGAGCAGAGAGCCCGTGACTGACAGTCTATTTACAGTGACTGACAGTCACCAGCTCTCTGCTCGGGGAGCTCTGAGAATAGAGTGATCAGCGGTGTTTGATCGATCGGTTCTCAGCCTTAGAGCCAGTGTTCTGTCAGATTAGCCAACTCATCAGCAACTCCAACCACATCACTTCCGGTGTCTTTAAACCATCAATAATTGGAGATTTTGATGAATTGCTGTATGGACACAACACCGGCAACCGAATACAGTCCGGTACAGGAAGATTTAGCTGTTTTGGCAGCACAACGGCTAATGAGGACAAAGTTGTCACCGCCTCGGAGGCTAGTATTGCAGCGGAGTAACAATCTGCGCTCATAATAATCTGCGGACTCTATTCAGTTGCAGGTGTTGTGTCCAAACAGCAATTTGCCAAAATCTCTAATTACTGATGGTTTAAAGAAACAGGAAGTTAAGTAGTTGGAGTTTCTGATGAGTTGGCTATTTTGACAGAACACCGGCTGGGGAAAGATGCTGTATCAGACCGATGCTGCATCCATCTAGGTATGTATATTTAATTTTTTTTTTTTTTTAATTCCCACACTTCTCTTTTGATTAATTTTTAATATTCAAAGCAAACTCCCCCATTCATCCATGTCTCAATGCTTTATTTTGTTAAGAGTTCACTTATAACCCCCAGCATTTTTCTTTTTTTTAACTTTCTTTTTTTTCAATTCAATTTTCAAAGAGATAAAAATACACAAAAAAGAAACAAGAAAAACAAAGACACTCAAAGGAAGAGAAGTTACATTCTCAAAACAGATTGAAGATTATAAAGCATATTACTAGAAAACAAATAAGCATATGTCTCTAGAGCATTAGCATGTAGGGTAATGAATCTCGTTTAAAACAGCTATTAATGGGTTACAAACTTATGTGTAACAAATAGATCCTATATGTAAGACTTAGCCGAAGCTTAAACCAGTATTAGCAGACTAGTGTGATTCTTTGTTCCATTCTATCGATTAGTAGTTTTGTAGATACATCGTTACTGGTGGAGTATAAAAGATCCACGCTATTGTGGATGCATATAGAGTTTGGCGCAGTGTTATAGTACTTATTGTTTATTGTATCATTCCAGAGTTATGCTTCTAGGGTCTTCAATCCAGGGTTCCCAGTTTCTGTAAAAATTTTCAGTGGAGAGTTTGGCTTTGGAAAAAAGGTATTCCATTTTGAAATGGTTATTTAGGATCAAGGTCAAGTCTTGTAGGGACGGAGAGATTGGAAAACTTCCATTTCCTTGGGGCTTGGAAATGAATAGGCCACGTGGGGATTGCCAACCTGAGGAGAAGATCCAATGAAGATAGATTAGTTGACGTGGGAATGATTGAGTGAAGAAGATCTAGTGTTTGAGCCCAGAAATCTTTGATGGATAGGCGTTCCCACCATATGTGAAACAGAGTTCCTGGTAGGCCGCAATTTCTCCAACAAAGTTGAGTGGTATTGGTATATGATTTTGGCAAGTCTAGATGGAGTATAGTGCCAACGCTGAAAGAGTTTATGTGATGACTCCCAATGTGCAGTGCAGTGGGAGAGTCCTAGAGGCAGGGATAGTGTCTTGTACCATTGCTCCTTTGGAGGGGTAGTAGACATAAATGTGGTCCATTTTGAGATCTGTTCCTGAGAGGATATCGTAAGCGATTCTGAGAAGAGTTCGTAAATATACCAGATGCCTTTGGTAGATTTGTTGTTTGTCTCATAGAATTTTAATAAGGGGCACAGTATCTTATCGTTTGTTATCCATTGAATCTTGGTGAGCATGGCTCAAATCCTGAGATATACATAAAACGTTTTGGGGGATAGATTATATTTGACTTGGAGGTTTGCAAAGGGCATAAAGTCAGAGAAGAAGTAGAGATCCCCAACACTGTGGATACTTGCTTCCATCCAGGATTGTAGGCGTAGATCTGGTAGTACAGTATGTATGCAATGGACTTGAGAGGTAGAAGTGTCAATATGGCGTGAGGTAAGCCCTTCAAAATTTGTGGGATGGCCATCCATACTCTGAGGGATGCTGTGACTGTGTCCAAAGGAAAGTGTTGAGGTTTGGGGGCCAGAAGTGAGGCACTGAGGAACAATTTGGAATCCTTGGCTAATACCTCTGACTCTATTTGCCTCCAGCCCCCCCCCCCAGCATTTATTAGCCGAAGCAGTCTTGAGTAAGGGCAGATAAGTCATGTAGCAATAACTTTCTGGAATCCATCCTCCCTTAGCTTATGCATGCAATCAGGGGAGTGTTCTCAGCTGAGAACCCCCCCCCCCCCCATGAAGGCTCCTGGGATGTATGACATCATTTGCCTGGAGGCCAGGAACTAACTGAAGAAATGTAAACATTTTTTTTTTTTTTAAAGCAAGTAAATATAATATACTTTCCTATCTGTTTACGAATGCTAGCAGCATAAGAATTACAAATGCTCAATGTTGATTGAGAGAGTGAAGTTCCACTTTAATGATTAGGCAATACGGCTCATTGGCTGTAATTTAACCTTTTGGGATATGTATTGAATAGACCTGTGTCATCAGGCATGTTCTTTATAATGCTTTAGATCTCTCAGTCACAGTCACATTCTTTGAGGAACTGATAACATTTCCTAAAATTTCCAGCACCTCTGTCCCTGGTTCTTATATCTGGGTGTTTATATATCTCCGTCGTCTTTCCTTGTCATAGAGCAACTTGCCTTATCTACTCTAATAAACTGTCAAAAATATTTGAGTGTTAAATGAGCTTTTACCACCCATATTATATACTGTACATGTATACTGTGTATTTTTTTTGTAGCTTTCTTGCTGCAATTGGGAGGTGTATATTTCACTTGTCACAGAGGAGATTTCTGGGAAATAAAGATGATATCCTCCGGTTTTATTATCCCAGTCATTTTCATCATGTTCCTTATTTTATAATGCGTGTACGGAGGAAAGTCACAGCCGCAGCGGATGATTTGTTCTGGTGTATTTCCTCCATGTATATTGATGTTCTTGCTGGAGATTTCTTAGGCTCCTCGGTGGACAGGCATGTTGGGAGAGCTCTGCTTCTCATTTTTTTTCCTCTGGGACTTGATTAGTTAAATGTTCCAGGCATAAAATGTCATTACAGTAGCTCACCTGTTATTTCCCTTCTAAAACAGAGCTGGGATTCCACTCACAATCCTGAAGAGGTGTTTGGGAGAGGTGGGGAGACCGGCAGGAGGAAATGGTTCTCTGGCATAACAATGAGAACCCCCACATTGAGCGGCTCTTAATGGAGAGGCGAAGGAAGAAAAATGTCTTTTTTTGGGGGGTTTGGTTTTCCTGTATGGGGTTAACGAGACCACATACGTTACAGCGGATGAACCACAGTTTCCTGTGCAGTGGAGCGTGTCATACATTCATAGTACATATACCACCAGAACATTCACACAGGGCCTGTATGGAATTCTATTTTATTTACTGACTTGCTATGTGGAAAATATAGTTTCATGTTCCTTTCGGTAGTCTGCCTTTCATTTATAAAGCTATAGGGTGGGCTAATGTATCCCATGACACTACTGCAAATAGAGGTGTACCTTGCCAGTAAATGAAGCAGTGGAAGACAACTGTATGTAACATATGTAATATGGATGTCTGTAATTCAGTTGTACAACTTGTCCTATTTAAAGCTGAATTCCAGAAAATTCAGCCACTTTTTACTCTGTGCATGTATACCAGTGGTTTCCAAACTGTGGCCCGGGGGCTGGATGCAGCCATTTGCTTGCCTTAATCTGGCCTTTGGGGCACTTTTCCTCCCACTGATAAAAGACACTATTCCTCCCATTGACACCAACAATGGGGCACTATTTCTCCCATTGTTGCCAACAATGGGGCACTATTTCTTCCATTGATGCCAACAACGGGGCACTATTCCCCAAACTGACACCAACGATAGGACACTTTTTCTCCTACTGACACCCACAATGGAGCACTATTCCTCCAACTAACACCAACAATGGGGCACTATTCCCCCCACTGACCCCAACAATGTGGTACTATTCCTCCCACTGACCCCAACAATGTGGTACTATTCCTCCCACTGACACCAACAATGTAGTACTATTCCTCCCACTGATACCAACAATGTGGTACTATTCCTCCCACTGACACCAACAATGGGGCACTATTCTTCCCACTGACACCAACAATGTGGTACTATTTCTCCCACTGACACCAACAACGGGGCACTGTTCCTCCCCCCAATAGCAAAGATGGGGTATTGTTTACTCCCACTGAGGCCAGGACAATTTTTACTCCCAATGGCCACAGTCCGGCCCCCCTAAAGTCTGAAGGACAGTAAACTGTCCTTGCTTTAGAAGGTTTGGAGACCCCTAATGTATATTGTGAGTTAAGTCCAGTGAGGTGCATGTCACCTCCTGGACCTTTCTCTATTATTTACATCTAACAGGTTTTGTTATTTTGTGAATGAGTTTACATAATACAAATGCTTCTGTGATTGGGCAGGAAAAGGGGAGGGGCAGGCATATCAGCTGCCTCGACTCTGCACTTGAAGGAACTGAGATCAAAGTGTCCTAGCTGGAGCTCCAAAGCTATCTTCCTGGAGCACAATAAACCTGTCAGATGTAAATTAGGGAGACAAGTCCACCAGGTGTAATGCTCCTTATTGGACTTAACTCATGATATGCCTGCATCTTTTATAAAGTATCTGAATTCCTGGAGTTCAGCTTTTAACTTTAGAAGTCATTGTTCAAAACTTTTTGAGAGGAGGAAATTCTGTAGTGGAGAATACCTCTTTGTATGACAACTCTCTAAGATGGGAATTCTGTACACTTTAAATATATCTCCTCTCACTTCCTGTTGCGTCCCAAGAATTGGAAGTGAAGTGAAACCTCCCCAGTTGGACACCGAGAGTAAAAAAAAATCTTGATAGGTGTTTTAAACTTTCCCTATATCCAAAACAAAAAAAAACAAGCTTTACATACACTTTAATGCTAGGGGTTTGAGTTTTCTTTTTCCACTCAAAAAAATAAATGGAACCAAACTTTGACTACCAACCCCTATATAGAGAAAAATATCAAAAAATTGCCATGACATGCTTGAACAGAAATATATAAAAGATCATATACTTTATTAGTTAGCGCATGAGCAAAAACCAATAAAAAATCTTGGCCAAGAATATAAACTACTGGTACCAGTAACTGCCTCAAAGTTTAAAGTGATAGTAAAGGCTTGTTTTTTTACCTATAAAAATAACAAACATGTTATACTTATACGTCCTTGCAACCACTATGGAGAATATGTTGATATTAATTCATTGGTGGGCTTACTTATGTATTTAGTATAGGTTTATGTATTACAGAGTATGGCTGACCAATTTTGTGCCTGCTATAAAAATAGTTCTGTCTTTGCTTGGTATTTAATAATAGGAATTTAATTAAATATGTAGATAGCCTTTGAGTTCCCTATTTCTCCATGTTTGTGGGTTTGTAGGTAACGTCATAGCCGGCTACTAATTAATGCCGATAGTGACAAATTTCTTAGCAATAGAAGTTAAAAGCAATTTTTTAATGCCGTCCCTGAATGCAATCTGCTGTGACACAGCGTTTTTTTGCTATACGCGGACACGTTGGCCATTTGGAGGGGAATTAAATAGATATGTATTTATGATTGGTTCAGATTCCTTTAACCTAACGGGTAGAGTACTTCTGGCATTATCATTCATTTTTTTCCTTGTCCAATATGGCGCTTTTTAGCCACCTACGATTCGGAACGTGGCTTGGTTTTGTATATATAAAGCGGTGCGTCAGTACGCCGCCTGTGCCCCATGACAACGTCAAACCTGCGGCGAAACACGTCAGTAGGAGCGATGTACTACGCTACGTCACGTTGTTTGTTAGCACGAGTGTGTGTATTGCAGCCGGCCGGCCGCATATTTTTATTGTTTTGGTTTTTTATGTCCAGGCATTTGTGCCTTGTATTATATTTTTTTGAATAAACCAAGTGGGTTTTACTTATGGCCATCTCTATCATTTTTTCCTGAGCCATGCTTGCACCACCATGCATTGATCCAACACAAGCTTTCAGTGGAGGATTCGTTCTGTTAAAATCCGGACCAAGCAAACCATCCCACAGAAGCTGTGATTGGGCCGATATCGGGAGACCACTGAGGAAAGGGCCCTGGCTGGGTGTTAGCCACAGGCAATACTTGTCTGTGCAGCTGGTAAGCGCACACTTCTTATGGTGGTGGGTCTGTCAAGCAATGTCACATTGATTTTCGGAATTGATCACAATTTGATATACTCACGTTTATCGAATGGAATTTGGATAGACTGTCATTTGGAATTTCACATTACCACTAAACATTTATAGTACCACATTTATTTGTGAGACTATTTTTAGGTTATCGGCAACTGATTCACTTATTATCACGTTTATGAGGTTTAATGTATAGAGCGCAACCATTTTTGTTTTTATTTTGTATTTGTGTGTATTTTACTTTGTGTTGCAGATTTTTTTAGGTTTTCTATGTCCAGCGCAGTCTTTTTTTCTTACTAAAAAAAAAACTTCTGCCTTTACAACACTTTTAAATGGACCTTATGGACATTTAAAGTTTGAGGCAGTTACTGGTGCAAGTAGTTACTATTCGTTTTTATTGGTTTTTGCTCATGCTTTTACTGTGCTAATAATAAAGTATATTATCTTTTATATATTTCTATCCCAAACTTGACATGGCAGTTTTTTCCCTCTATATAGGGGTTGGTAATCAAAGATAGGTTCCTTTTGGTTTTTTGAGTTGATTTCTATTGATGTACCAGTGACTCCCCCCTGGTATACTATATCGTTGTTGCTTAATCTATAGCTATTTCCAATATTGGTATTTTTTTGTGGTTTATGCTAGGTGACCCGGTTTGAGGCTATTTTTTTATTGGGGTTGACTATTTTTTTTTTTTTTTTTTTGTGTTTTACTAAGAATTTTTTGGAGAGGAGAAGAAGGGAAAGGGGGAAAAGGGAATTTCTTGTTCTGGGGTTTGTTTGTTTTTTGTTGGTTGTTTGCTTATTTGTATGTTTGTATGTTTGTTATGTAAAAGGAAATAATTTTCAAAAAAATAAATCAGATTAAAAAAAAAACAAAAAACTTTTTTGGCATTAGCTAATTCAGTTTCAGGGAATGTTTTTACAAAGGGCAGAATAGGTTCTATTATAAATTGTTAAGCTCTGTATGGTTTTGATTGTCATAGTATTTGTCTCACTTCCCGGCTTTGCCTCTGATTACTAACACTACTACTGATTACTAATAGCCACACTCATTGCTCGCCTTTGTGCAGTAAAAGTGACTACAGAATAGTGATGAAGCTCACCTTGACTAAAGCCTGGCACACACTGGCTGATTATCGGTCAGCTTTTGTCGAACGGGCATGCTGGAAAACCAGCATCCGATCAACGCTGGCAGCCAATGGCTGAGAGAGCTGACCGGTGTGTTCTTGGGGGGGGGGGGGGGCAGTCTCCCTGTCGCAATAGCTTAGCGGGGAGATCGCTGTACTAGCCTTGGATTGTTGGTTCAGCGGCTCCTCCTGAGCTCCTGGTTTTTTTTTTTTGTTCAGCCCACTGGGTTGAATGAAAAAAAACAAACAGTGTGTACCAGGCATAAGGCAGTTGGTTCTACAAATTTAACCGCTTGCCGACCAGCCGCCGTGATTATACAGCGGCAGGTCGGCACGATCCCGCGAACTGTCGTAGCTGTACGTCGGCTTGCGGGATCGGGATAGCAGGCTGCACAGCGGGGGTGCCGATGCTCGTGGCCGATGGTCACGAAGATCGCCGTCCACGAACGATCGCGAGCACAAGGGACAGAACACGGAAGTGTGTATGTAAATACACAAATCCGTGTTCTACTCTGGGAGGAGTGACAGATTGTGACAGCTAGGAACCACGATCTGTCACTTCCTCTAGTCAGTCTACTCCCCCTTCAGTTAGAATCACCTCCCAGGGAACACAGTTAACCCCTTGATCGCCTCCTGGTGTTAACACCTTCACTGCCAGTGACATTTTTACAGTAATCAATGCATTTTTATAGCACTGATCATTGTATAAATGCCAATGGTCCCAAAAATGTGTCGAAATTGTCCAATGTGTCCACCATAATGTCGCAGTCACGATAAAAAAATCGCTGATCGCCGCCATTACTAGTTAAAAAAAAATAATAATAATGACAATGCTATAAATCTATTCCCTATTTTGTAGATGCTATAACTTAGCTAACGCTATAAATTAGCTTTTTTTTGTAAAAAAAAAAAAATGGGGATTTTTTTTACAGCAAAAAGTATAAAATATTGTGTTTTTTTTTTCAAAATTGTCGCTCTTTTTTTGTTTATAGCGCAAAAAATAAAAACCGCAGAGGCGATCAAATACCACCAAAAGAAAGCTCTATTTGTGGTAAAAAAAAAAAAGGACATCAATTTTCTGCGCAATTGTCAGTTAAAGCGACGCAGTGCCGAATCGCAAAAAATGACCCGGTCATTCAGCAGCCAAATCTTCCGGGGCTGAAGTGCACGCTGTAACACACTACATGCAGAGATCTTGCTAAATATTGGAAAATCTCTGCAGCCAATAGTGAATCATTCCATTTCTATAAAGAAAATGGAACAAAGATTTTACTGCATGTGGCCCACATTTTATTGTTGGACAAAGTTTGCATGGAGTGTGTTGAGTAGAGGGGGGGGTACCGTAGGCACCTGTACGGGATTCACACGGAAAGTCCGGGTTTTAAATCATGTGTCTGAAACATGGACACATTATTCAGACAGGAATGAGGCTCAGAACAGGGCTTGATAAGAGGATGAGGGGGTGCTATGTGTGCCGCATTTCTTTTCTCTTTGGAGTAGCCAAAAGTGCCCCAGGTCTGTTACAATCCTATAGTGTACACTATAAAAAAATAAATTTATGTGCGCCACTAAACCGTTCAGGTTTGGCTTGAAGAAAAAGTGGCAACCCTACCACCTTTTGTCTGCGCTGATAGATCTCCCTGTTTATGGCTTCCCTTACCAGGAGAAAACATTGGTATAGCTCCACTTACACTTCTACGACTCCAAAGTTGCACGGACTTTGGAGTGCAACTTTGGGCAGCTTTGATGCAACTTTGGATGGGTGCAACTTTGATAGGACTTTGGCTTTCGCCAGTAATAATGGACAACTGTTGCACAACTGTTGCATTAATTAGCATTCAGGTACGGCTTTCATGCAACTTTTGAGGGTTAACATTGAAGTCAATGGCCCTCAAGTTGCATGAAAGTTGGACCAAAGTAGTGCATGAACTACTTTGAAGTCGCTGCAACTTAAGTCGCACAGATATGAATGGTTATCATTGAAAAACTTGGGGAACGATTTGTCATGAGATTAATGTCCACAGTTGCATGACAAATTGCACAAGTGTGAATGGAGACTTATTAGCTGTTTTTTTTTTTTTTTTAAAGATTAATTCTGAAGTAGGTTTTTGTCACAGCTTAGCCAAGCAACTTCTTTTCATCTTCTTGATAAAGCCCGAAGTAGCACGTCCTGGTTTTCTGCTATACTTTCCCGGCTGTTTGGTGTAATTTTGCAGTGGAATGAATTGTGTTTCATGTTAGAATTGGAGATTGCACATCATTAGAGGGATGCTGAGCCCCTCTGGCAGGGATCTGGATGCAGGTAAAGGATCAGTAAAGGAGGGAGACACTGATCTTGGATGGTCTCTCTTAGCTTGGTAGGGGTCTAGTGTGACGATAACCTTGTTGGTTAACAGGATTATCCTTGCCAGCAGGTGAGTAAATGGCATTATGGTAATGATCACTCCTTCAGGCACCTATCAGTCACTGACATGAACACCTAGTGACATTCTGTCCCTGCTACTTTTTATGTCTTCTTCTATTTTAGCTTGTACAAATCGGCAGTTTTGGGCAGCTAACCCACTATATATAGTTTATGCGATCAGCATACAACGTTGATGTTCCAGCATACAGCTCCCTCATTAAATTTTGTATCCAGACAAGCAGCCATTTTTCCATATACTGATCCAGCCCACCCCTAGGAAGGATGAGCTTTTTTTATGATTGCTGTCAGGTACAGAAAGTTACATTACAACAAACTTCTCCCAATGGCGGCATACAGGGGTTTACGAAAGGCAAATAGAATGTGCACTTTGCAAGGACATTTGCTCCAAACCTTAGTAAATGAGGACTTCTATCATCCAATCATGTGCAAGCAAAAAATGCTATTTTTTTCCCTTGCATGTGAATGAGTGATCTTTGCAAAGTGAAGCTTCGCCCCATTTAATGCCGGTACACACGATACAAAAATCAGAAGTAAAATTTAGTCCGACAAACGATCTGCCGATTTTCGGATCGTTAGTATGGTGCTTTCGACAGCCGATTCCGATTTCGTCGGACAAAATCTGGATGTGCAGACTATAAAATTTTTGTCGTACGTGAACTCAACGTCAGATTTTTGTACAGTATGGTTTTTGTCCGAAAAAAATCGTAAGAGCAAGACTACGCATGCTCAGAAATGAAAGAACACATACAAAACTAGTCAACACATTACATCACTTCTGAAGTTGTATTCTGTCGTACGAGAATTTTCGTATAGTGAGTAACCTCTTTACTTTCAACATGAGACTAGCATGCAAGAAAAAAACGGACGAACGGTCGTCTAAAAATCTGATCATATGTAAGAGGCTTTACTGAGCTCTAGAGCAAATGCCCCTATAGAGTGCAAAAAAAAAAAAAAAAAATAACCATATAAGGCCTCATTCACATTGGGCATTTAGCCCCATTACATGAAGCTCTGGTGTTTAACTGCAGGTGAATGGTACAGGCTCACCATCCAGCCCTGCTGCCGACAGCCTGTAAAACGCTATGAGAGGATGAATGCCCAGAACGCAGACTGCTTACGTTCCTGGCATTTGTTTCTGGGCACATACTGCCCTAAATGTAAGTTCCACTCACATCGCCAGCCCCATCCAGCAGCAGGAGCTGTCTGTCAGGCCCGAGGCCTAAGCTGCAGCCTGTTACTAGTATTAACGGATATAAATTTTGTTTGAGTACAGCATTGCATGACTGCGCAATTGTCAGTTAACCACTTGCCGACCTCCCTATAGTAGTTTTACTGCTACAGGGCAGCTGCTGTGTGCAGGATCACGTGTATATATATATATGTGATCCTGCACTTCCAGGTGGAAGGCAGGAATACGTGCCGGCGGCGGCTCGATCCCGTGATTACACACAGCTGGAGCCAATCAGCGGGTACCGCTGATCATCAGCCACAGAGACAAAACTGCAATCATCTACCCCTGTAAACAAGGCAGATCTTCATTCTGACAGGAGGGAAGGCACGGATAGTTTGGCTCTGCAAAGCAGATACTAGGATCCATGTCTTCTCCTAGTAAAAGCACCTCCCACAGTTTAGAAAAACACTGGCTAGATTGCCGTTCTGACAGGTGGGAAGGCATGGATTTTATGTTCCAGCAAACAAGGATTAAAATCCTTCTCTTCTTCTAGTAAAAGCAGCCCATACAGTACACAAAAGCACTGGCTAGGCACACAGTTAACCCTTTGATTGCCCCCGATGTTAACCCGTTCCCAGCCAGTGCCATTAGTACAGCGACAGTGAATAATTTTAGCACTGATCACTGTATTAGTGACACTAATAATATTAGTGAAGTAATAACTCGCTGATCGCGGCCATAACTAGTAAAGTAAATAAATAAATATATATTAAAAAAATATTCCATAGTTTGTAGACACTATAGCTTTTGCGCAAACCAATCAATATACCAAAAATATGTATCAGAATACATATTGGCCTAAGGCTGGGTTCACACCATTGTTTCGCAATAGCAGGAGATTTTGACTTGCCCCCCTATGGGCCGGTTCACATACCTCCGCAGCGGGTCCGGTGTGATTTTCACAAAAACGGTGTGTGTCTTTTGGTCCGTTTCAGGTCCGAATTCAGCCTAAAATTCGGGCTGAAATCGGACCTGAAACGGTGAACCAGAACGCACTGGACTCCTGCCGTGAGCCGTATGTGGTTCATATGTGAACCCAGCCTTAATTGATGAAGATTTTCTCAATTTTTTTATTGGATGTGTTTTATAGCAGAGAGTAAAAAAATGTTGATCTTTTTTTTGTTTATAGTGCAAAAAATAACAAAATGGTAATCAAATACTAGCAAAAGAAAGCTCTATTTGTGTGAATAAAAGGACATACATTTTATTTGGGTACAGCGTTGCATTACCGTGTAATTGTCAGTTAAAGTAATGCAGTGCCTTATCGCAAAAAGTGGCCTGGTCAGGAAGGGTGGTAAATCTTCCAGAGGTCAGGTGGTTGAACAAAAAAAACAATATTTTTTCGTATAGTTGGCCTTTAGCTCTTCTACATTAGGATTCATTGATGTTGTATAATATGGCAGAGACATTGTGTGAAATTGGTAGCAGAGACATAATAAAAATAGGATTTCAATGCTGCTTTCAGACAAGTCAAGTTTTACATAAAGATGTCTGTGTGTATGTATTGGGCGCGGCATTCTTGTGTAAAGAACTTGGTGCAATTCTGTTTCTCTGGAAGGGCTGAGGCGTCAGATTTTACTCTGTGGTTGGTAACATTTCAGAATGAGAGGAAATTGGGCTTTCTTAGGATGTAGAACGCGAAAAAAGAAAACTCCTGCAAAGCTGCTCAGCGCCAATATTCCAACAGAGCAAAATTACACTTTTTTTTTTTTTTTTCTCAAAAAGGTGTTTATTGAACAATTAGTTTCCAATGTACAAACAATGCATTTGCATATATCTATAGTTACATTTCGTGGTTGACCTAGTGCCTTTAACTCTAATCCAATCATGACCTTCAAGTCCACAATATGCTGAAGCACATATACATTACATCTGGTGTTGAGCAACCCTAGCTCGTTAGGGTCCTCCCGTAGGGCACTGTTAGCTTCTGGACATAACCAGTTCCCTGGGACTTAGCCCATGGGTATCCAGCCATGGTGACCAGATTTTTTTGAATCTACCAGGGCTTCCCCTGTGTTCATAGATATACCTTTCCATGACCAAGGTGTTCCCCATGTGCGTAATCCATGAGGCAACTGTGAGCGGTGAGATCAATTTCCATCCCATCAGGATGAGTTTTCGGGCTTGAAACAGTGCCCTGGAGAATGCTATTCTAACAATCTCCACCTCCCCCAGAACTCCCAAGATACAGTGAATTGGGTCTAGGGGGACGGTCGTTTGGAACACTTGATTAAGCGTCCCAAGTACTGCATTCCAGTAACGGTGGAGCTTTGAGCATCGCCAGAGCAGATGAATGAGATCCCCCTGGTGTTTCCCACACCTGTCGCACAGGGGGTCTGGCCCCCTACCCATCTTATGTAGTCTAAATGGGGTGTAGTGCACCCGAAGTACAATGTGTAGTTGGGAGACTTTTTGGGCAACGTTAAGAGAGCAGGTAGTAATAGATTGCAGGATTTCCTCCTATTGGTCTCCCATGAGTGGGCCTACGTCTCTTTCCCATAGGGACATTGCCTTAGTGGGGTTAGCTCTTAAATGGTGTGTCAGCAGCATTTGGTAACAATGTGAGATGATCCCTTTAGTTTCAGTACTTGTTTGTAAGAGGTGGAAAATAGGGGTATTGGACATAATCCAGTGGTTAGCATCCCTCTGGGTGCCCACAGCGTGTCTGAGCTGGAGATAGGAGTAATACATGGTGGAGGGCAAAGTAAACATATTTTGTAACTCAGGGAAAGACAGCAACTTGCTATCTTGAAATATGTGTGACAGCAAAGTTACACCGAAGGAGCGCCACTTAGGTCCCTGTTGTAGTTTTGCCAGTTCGACATAGGAGAGGTTCTCCCATATTGGGCTATATTCAGTGAATCCCAGCAGCCCCTGCATTTGCCTTCCCGTGTTCCATATTTTTTGGAATAGAGTAAGGGTGGGCGTCTGTTTGTTTATTAGATTTATGGAACATCTGTGCCTCCAGGCCCATTGGAACAGTTTCCGCTCCAGAGCTATCAGCATTAACCTTGCTGATGAGCCAACTGGATCATGGGCCATAGACCCAGTCAGATGCTGCATTTGGGCTGCAATGTAGTACAGCCAAGGATTGGGCACTGCCAGTCCTCCACTTTCCTTGGGATGATGCAACTGTTCTAGTTTGATCCTGGGGGGACTGTATTCCACAGTAGGCGTCTGAAGAGGGTGTTAACCACCCTGAATATTTTCAAGTGAATTACAACAGGGGAGTTGTGGAGAAAATATAGCAACTGTGGCATCAATATAATTTTTATTAAGTTGGCTCTACCCGCCAGCGATAGTTTAGGATTATTCCACGTGCTAATTTTGTCCCGAAATCGAGATAGTAGGGGGTATACTTTTAATGGGTAGTAGTCCGAAAGTCTGGGTGATATTTGTATTGCTAGGTATTTTAATGAGGTCACTACTGGAATTGGACAAGAATCAGGCAGATCCAGCTCCCGATCCCCGTCAAGCAGCATTAAGGCCGATTTGGACCAGTTTATGGTCAGACCTGGGTAGTGCCCAAAGCTGGAAATCACGGCCGTCACTTCAGCTAAAGAGGTAGTGGTGTCCCACAGGAAAAGCATCATGTCGTCAGCATACAACATGATCTTCTCATCAAGATCACCAAATCGCAACCCTGTAATCCCCGGGTTGGCCCTCCCTAGTGCCGACCCGGGGTTCTATGGTGAGAGCAAAGAGCAGGGGAGACAGGGGGCAACCCTGCCTCGTACCCCTGTCCAGAGCAAATGCATGAGACATTCTGCCCGACATCCTAATTGTCAGTTGTGGGGATATATATATAGCAGTCTGACCCAAGCTATGAATCAGTCTCTGAATCCAAATTTGGATACCACTGCCCACAGGTATCGCCAGCCAATACTGTTGAAGCCTTGTTGGTGTTGGTTGGTGTCCGCCTGTATTTGCATGTTCAGAAAAAGGCGTCTGAGATTAGTGGCTGTGGACTTTTATTGCATAAATCCAGCCTGGTCAGGATGTATTATAGAGGCTATGATCTCGTTGACCCGGAGCGCCAAGACCTTGGCCAGGATCTTAACATCGCTCTAAAGGAGTTAGTTGGGTCTATAGGAACCTGGGTCAACCAGATCCTTCCCAGGCTTAAGCAGTAGTATCACATTTACTCTGGCCATTGAGGGTGGGAGGTGGCGCCCCTCCCCAATGGAGGCATTGAACACCTCCAGCAATCTTGGCAGTACCTGTTCACCGTATTGGGTAAAGACCTCCATGGGAAACCATCCTCCCCAGGAGCCTTGCATGTGGGAAAGAAGCTTGCTGCCCTGTGTAGCGCCTCCAAAGTTAGAGGTGTTTCTAACAGTTGTCTGACCCCCTCAGTCAGGGAGGGTAAGTCAATACCAGAGAGGTAATTCCCAAGATCCGTATCTGAGTAATCATCTCTCGACCCATAAAGGTCTGTGTAGAAGGAAGTCAGCTCAGATATGATTTGTTCCAGGTCGTTAACCACCCGGCCAATCCGGGGCGGATTGCCCCGATGGCCGGGGATTGTTGTTGAGATCTAGCAATTTTTGCTAGTAGGTTTTTTCCCCCTCCTCATAGAAAGCAAGCTTAGTGAAGAACCTTTTATGTTCTGCAGTGGAGGATCTCAGGCGATCCAAGGAGTCCTGGGCCGACATCCATGCCTCTCCTGCAGAGTCCATTGGGCCTGTAACATAGGATAGTTCCAGCTGTCGTACCTGGTCTCCCACCTGCTCCAGCAGAGCGGAAGAGTTCCGTTTGACATTTGTGATTTCTGCAATGAACACCCCCCTGAGGTATGCTTTGAAAGTTTCCCACTTTTGTATTATATTAGTGTTTTGGCTATGGGATTTGAAAAAGCCGTCGATTTAGGCTGCTGTCCGTTCTGGTGAGGTGAACAGTTTGAGCCAGAAGGCGTTAAGCTTCCAAGGGGCCCTGGGTAGTGAAGTGGGGGGCTGGGTAATCAGCCATAGGGCCACGGGGGAGTGGTCAGACACTCTCCGTGGGAAGTATTCCACCCTGGAGCTATAGTCAACTATGTTAGGGGTGCCTACACACAGATTAATACGTGACAGGGAGCCATGGGTTTTGGAGAAACATGAAAATTGTTTCGTGTTTGGGTTACGCATGCACCATATATCCGTCCAGCCCACCTCAGAGAGCAGACGGCTGAGAGCTTTACCCCTGGGGGGTGGGGGGGGAAATTGGGGGGCGCCTATCCAATCTAGGTAGCAATTAAAGTCTCCCATAATCAACACCGGAACATCAGGCTTGTTTGCCAGGCACGACAGCAGCAACTGCAACACTTCCCGCGAGAATGAGGGTGGAATGTTTACAAAAGCTAGAAGCAAGGTTATGGTGGACAGTTTGCAGTATAAAAATACAAATCTTCCATATGCGTCTACCAGTGAGTCAAGCTCCTGATAGGCCAGCGCCTTGTGTATCAGTACACTCATCCCGCGGGAGTAAGCAGAATGAGTGGAGTGATATGCCTTGCCAACCCATGCGTATTGCAGGAACCCCACATTGTCCCCATGAGGTGAGTCTCCTACAAGCCAATAATGGCTGGGTGGAATTTGCGCAAGCAAGAGGAGATCATGGTCCATTTCAGGGGGTCATTCACTCCTCGGACATTCCAAGACACAATAGGTGTGGATGACATTGCATACTCTTAGATATATACTGATAAGGGGGCCCAGTGGGGATCAATGGTCCCCTAGTTATCTAGCCAGTCTGGGCACATCGATAACCTGTAGTGGTCAGCAGAAAATGTATTAAACAGAGCATGCCCCTCAAGGGTGCTGTATATTGGAAAAACATTGTGAGTAGGAGGCAGTCAATCTTGCGCAACTGCGTTGCATCTGAATTGAAGAAAAAAAAAAAACACAAACTGATGCAAAAGATACTCTGGGACACAGCCATGGTCAACCGGACATAGCTAAAACTTCCCAGGCGTTGTAAGGGGTATGTTCCATTACCTTATGGTGTAAGCAGCAGAACCAAAAAAAGTGAAAAGCGTGTAGTCACTCGCTGTGTATTGATTGCAGGGATAGTTTCTCTATAAAAGGCAAACTGTATAAGGGAATTAGCTCCCGACATTCCCCCGCTCCTTGTATTTCCAAGCAGGGTTCATCCTGCACCATCTTCACGTCCGCGGCGGCGGAGATTTTGCTCATTTTGATCCAGCCAAATGGCTGCACCTTGTGCACTTTCAAAGTACTGATTCTGACCTCTGGCTGTTACCCTCAGCTTGGCCGGGAATAACATAGCATAAGATAACTGCAGCCTTTGTAACCTCTTCTTGACATCCGCAAACTTCAATCGTCTGCGTTGCACTTCCGTGGAGAAATCCGGGTAGAATGAGATTTTGGTGCCGTTGTGATGAATGGCCCCCTTGTCTCTGGCCAGGCGCAGCACTACCTCCCGATCCTTGTAATTCAGTAGCCTGGCTAGTACCGAGCAGGGAGGGTTGCCAGGTGGGAGGGGCCTCGGGGGTACCCTGTGTGCCCTTTCCACAGTGTACATAGGTGAGAAGGCATCTCCTGCAGCCAACCTTAAACAAATACTGTGGGGTCCCTGACCTCCACCTTTTTTGGGAGCCCCACTATGTGAACATTATTGCATCTCAGACGGTTCTCGATGTTATCTGTTTTGTTAAGGGCTAGGAATGCCTGCTGAGTAGCCAATCTAACATCCCTATTCAGAGGGGGCAACTGATCCACATCGCTCACCCTGCCCTCCACTGTTGTAGTTCTTCCCCTGATCTTCTGTAGGTCTTGGTGGAGGAGGGACACTGTTTCCCTCAGCCCTCCAAACTGCTCTTTCAGGTCATCCACAGAGGCAGTGCACGTGCCGTTGTGAAGCATTCAAGGATGAATCAGCAATACCCGACAGCTTCTGGGTATAGTAAAGCATATCCTTGGGCTGCTCTTTGGGCTTTGGGGGTTTGTTTAACTTACCCCCCCTGCTCAGTTTTCTTCTCCATGCCTCGTGGTGCTTTAGGAGGCTGCGACTGCCAGGTGCCATCTTGGCCAGCTTGGGGCGTGATGGCCGCGGCGTCTCTACGTTTCCCCCGGCTCAGCATCGGGTCGGTTAGCCAGGGGATCCAGATGGGTCAGGCTGTCAGCGGGCAGTATTTGCGGCGAAATCTGGGCAGAATCGCTTGAGAGGAAAGAATTTTTCACAGGATCACCAGCAGGAGCTCTGTGCAGCAGGTCTGCTCACGTGCCTCGTCAGGCCACGCCCCCCAAAATTACACTTTAATGTCAAATGTGTCCTCAGATGTGAGATGATGAAGAAACTTCATAATGCCTGTGAAAAGGCCTACAGTTTATACCGGTCCCTCTGGTGCTCGGTTTGAGCAGTGTAAACTAGTTTGTTTGCACTCTTCAGTATATGTTTTCCTTTTTTTCCCTGTGTATTGTGGCTCCATCGTGAAGACGGGAGAACTCCATCAAGTAATTGCTGATAGCCAAGTCTTCTGGGGCTGGGGATATTTTTGGGAGGGGAAAATGGAGAAATGTTCTTTGCCTGCAGAACAAATCATTTTTTCTTTCTTCAGGCCCGGGGAAAAACTGTGATCTTCTTCCAGATCTAAGCTTGGACAAATAGTACCAATTAATCATGCTGATTGCAAGTGGATATTTAATTGCGTTAACTCTTGCCGTTCCCTGAGAAGGGCGCTTATCAGCTCTAGATTTAAAATGGTCCCATATGAGTCAACAAATAGTCGTCTCTTTCAAAGCCGAAGGTCTGTTTACTTGATGCAGAAATTGTTTTGGTTACTCAGATTGCCTTCAGCTGAAGAGACTGGATCGGCTTAGCTGGGAGGAGCTGAAGACTTTGTACCTGCGATCTGTCAGGGACGGAATGGACTGCTATTATGAGGATCCAATTTCCTGGGCATTTAGTCACAAGCCCCTCCATCACTCTATGTGGTGGCTTGCTGCATATTGCTGCCGATTGCTGGGAAGTAAATTACATTTTTTGGACTTCACTTCAGTTCCAACTTCTTGGGACTTTTTCTTCAGATTGCCTAAATTATTCCTCCTGGACATACATTTCCTTTTCATACATGCATAAAAGATTATCATTGTGGAGAAAACTTTAGCAGTAAGGGGTCTAGGAAAAAAAAACAGTTTTAACCACTTCCCATCCGGCCTATTGTAATAATACAACCGGGTGGCTTTGTTATCTCAGGTGGACGTCATGTGACGTCCTCCCACTCGCACGGCCTAGGTGCCTGTGACCCGATGTGTCCACCTGTGACCAATCACAATGATCCCATGTCATTTGTAAACAATGGCTGTGTCAGGAACGTGCTGGCCATAGCAGAACTGAAGTTCCGAGGCACATGCAAATGCGCAAGCCTGCCAATGCCCGTCTTACTGCACTCAGGCGAACGCATATGCGCATTCGCACGCACATTAGCCATTGACACTGGCGCCAATTGCCCAATATAAGCACAGCAGCTGCACTAATCCATTGCTGTCTGATCTGCAGCTGTACCCGTGTTCCTGAACCTGTTCCTGCTGACTTCTGTATTTGACCCGGCTTACCTTTGACTTCGCTTGAATATCTCCTGCCCTGGCCCTGGCCTGTATCTGGACTTTGCCTTCTGCTTATCTGCCTGATTTTGTGTTGCCGACCCCTGCCTGTACCTCGTCTGCCATCTATGCCTGCATCTGATTGTCTTTGTCTGTTACCGACCTGGCTTGTCTGACCACGCATCCTATGGTTCTTCTGCTCTGCATGCACCTGCCTGTTCCCTGCTGAAGTGTCTTCTACTGGAGCCATCAGCTTCCTGCAGCTTCTATTAGCATCTGCCTACTGCTGCCTGCTGCCACCAGAGAAGTCTGCTGCTCCTGCCAGCACCTGCTTTTCCAGGGATACGGTCCTTCTGGTGACACATCTGCTACACAGAAGACTGCACAGGCACCCATACCTCACCACGCTCTCGTGGCCACTGTCTCAACATCAGTGGTCTCCAAGCTGGGGATGTATAGGAGGCTTTCCCTCTGCACGTCAGGCTCAGCCATAAGGTACGTGACAGGCTGTCATTCATAGACATTATGTACTATTGCAATCTCTGTGATTGATCACAGTGATCACATGGTACAGAGTCAATTTACAGAGGACCTGTACCATGTGATAGCTGTGGCCAATCACAGCTATCACAATGGCACATGAGTGGATGCCATTCACAGTGTAAAAATTATTGCCTTTACAGTGATTATCACTGTAATAAGCTATTGTAGTATAAAAAAAATAAATCCTGATCATCTGCCCAGAACAGTGTCACTATGGTAACATTGTACTGCTTTGGTGACAGTATATAAAAAAATGTAAAAATGTTTTTTTACAAAAAATATAACTCACTCATTACTTCTGGCAAGTGTTCCCAGGTCTATTTGTCACTGCACCCTAATACTTTATTTTTAGATACTGTTTTCCCCTTCAAACAAAATACATAAGTAACAACTTAAAGCCAGTGGAATGTAAGTTTCATTTGTGTGTGAATGTTACCATTTGTCCCTCGTTGGTTGTATTCAGACTTGAAATGCATGTCCTGGCAAAATATAAAACAAAACACATGCAGAATATATTTGCCAATTTCCTCATTGTCTTTTCAAAAATGCAGCAAGTATATAAAATTACCTGATCTGCCTGAAATTCTGTAGAGCTCCCCTTCCTCTATTGGGCTGATCGTGCTGCCTCTGCTGCACTGAAATCTTAAGCATTGTTGATAGCCCTGCTCAGTTCTCTCCTGCTGGACTACAGATCTCCTCCCTCTCTCTCCTTTCCATAACATGAGAGGGGGTGGGGTCTAGGGATACACCAATACCAGTTTCGGTGCCTATACTGAGTATTTTCACGATTATTCGCACTCGTGACGATGCTCCCGAAACCGATACTTTGCTGTGCAATGTGCGTCCATACAAAATGAATGGTCTCAAATCGCACTACAAAGAGTCACATTGCGATTTGAACAGAAATGCAGTGTGATTCCTGTCTGAATTGCATTCGAGTTCCCCCACCGCTCCTGTGTGTGTGAACCCAGTAAAGAAAGCGAAGCGCCATGTAGTGCAGAAATAGGCAGCTTATTAAAATGTTATACATGGTGCTTCACTTTCTTTACTGGATTCACACGCACAGGAGCGCTGGGGGAAATCGCAAGCGATTCTTTGCAGTGCGATTTGTGCCTATTCATTTTGTATGGACGCAAATCGCACTGCAAAGTATCAGTACTCATACTTGACTGAAAGTAGGGTTTTCCTGATACCGACCATTTGCGTGAGTACTTGTACTCGCACAAATGCTCCCGATGCCTTATCCGATACCCGGGAAAGGTGGGCGTAGTCAGAGGCTGAGAGGGCGGGGGCGGAGTCAGCGGAGCGGAGAGCGAGCCCTCAAGGGCAGTGGAACTAGCTAGGTAAGCTGGCAGGGGTGCAGGGCGCAGCTGCATCAGGAGCGGTGACTGGCGAGCGGAGCCATCACATTCGGTTGCTGTCAGCGGTTGAACATCCCGACGCCCATCTTGATACACCCTGCACTTGGCCACAGTAAGTCAGCTGCGGACATCTTGTTACACCCTGCCCATATAATCCGGGCTGGGTGTAACAAGATGTCTGCTGCTGCTTACTGCGGCTGAGTGCAAGGTGTACCAGGGTGGGCGTCGCGGCATAGCATTTCAAATTAAATCCTTTCCTCTCATGTAATTTATTGCTACATTTCAGTGCCTGCCCATCAGTGCCCATAAGTGCCACCTATCAGTACGAGCCACCTGTCAGTGCCAGCCACCTATCAGTGCCCATAGGTGCCAGCCATCAGTGCCAGCAACCTGTCAGTGCCACTTATCAGTGCCCATAAGTGCCGCCTATCAGTGCCAGCCATCCGTGCCAGCCATCTGTCAGTGCCACCTATTAGTGCCTATCAGTCAGTGCCATCTATCAGTACCGCCTATCAGTGCCAGCCATCAGTCAGTGCCCATCAGTCAGTGCCATCTATCAGTGCCAGCCATCAGTCAGTGCCACCTATCAGTGCCCATTAGTCAAACTGTCACATGACATTAAAAAAAAGTATCGGTATTTGTACTCGGTCTTAAAAAAGTGGTATCGGGACAACAGTAACTGACAGTATCGGTACTCGAACTTGCCGATAAAAAAACTGGTATCGGTGCATACCTTGTGGGGTCTGTATTCGAGAAGGGGAGAGCTCAGCAGGGCTGACAATACTGCATAGGAGGAGTGCAGCAGAGGCAGCGTTGGCAGCTCCCTACAGGAAGTTTTGAGCTCATTGGATTTCTGGCAGAACCAGCAGGTATATTTCTGTTCCTGCAACATTGATAAAAAGATAGAACATGGTCAAACTGTTCAAGTATTGCAGAGATGTATTACATTGTTTTTTTTATTTATTTTTTATTTTGCCCAGGCATACACTTTAATGGCCCCTTTAAGTGCTCAGGTTTTCAGATTTGTGTATTGTTGGGTAGGAGGTATATTATGTATATCTGTAGGAGAAATCATCCTGTGCAGAGGCTTGCGTATGACTGTCCTGTCCCTCGCACCTGTCACTCCGTCACCGAGTGTTTCCTGTCACATTCCCCGCGTAGGCTCGCTCTCCTCCTTTCCACCTCTCAGCTCGCATATATGATATGTTTTGATGCAGTTCTGGCTGCCTCTCTGGGAAAGGAAATAAGCTGTCAAATGTAAAGCCTCAAGTGAAGAGAATGCAAGATAAAAGCATGCCCAGATCGCTGACAAAAAAAAAAAAAAAAAATTTCAAACAAGCCAAGTGTCCAGAGGCAGGCGATTACATAGAGCCATTTGTGAGTGCTGCACAACGTGGCTGATAATGTCTCATAGTTCTCCTGGTGCCATACAGTACATGCGTGTTTGCTAATTCTCAAGACATCTGAATGAGAAACATATTTCACATACGCGTTTTTTGAGAGGTGTTTGGAGGATTAGCGGTAGCCGTGATTTTAGAAGGTGACATGGCAGTCAGACAATTGACATTCCACCCTCCAGCCATCTTCTTACTAATGCCTTTCACTCATCTAATAGTGATTGTTCAGAAGAATGTCAAAGAGAAGATTGAAATGATTTACTGCATAATACCAAATATTAATGTCTCATTTAACCACTTCAGCCCCGAAAGGATTTTTCCCCTTAATGACCAGGCCATTTTTTGCGATACAGCACTGCGTCGTTTTAACTGAAAATTGCGCGGTCATGCGACGTTGTACCCAAACAAAATTTACGTCCTTTTTTACCCACAAATAGAACTTTCTTTTGGTGGTATTTGATCACCTCCTGCGGTTTTTATTTCTTGCGCTACAAACAAAAAAAAATTAAAAAAAAAAAACGATTATTTTTACTTTCTGCTATGATACAAATCCCCCCCAAAAATAAAAAAACAAATGTATTCATCAGTTTAGGCCAATATATATTCTACATATTTTTGTTAAAAAAATCGCAATAGGCGAATATTGATTGGTTTGCACAAAAGTTATCGCGTCTACAAACTACGGGATAGATTTAGGGACTTTTTAAAATTGTTTTTACTGGTAATGGCAGCGATGTGCCATTTTTAGTGGTACTGTGACATTGCGGCGGACAAATCTGACCCCAAATGACACTTTTTGGTGACCAGTAACATTATTACATTGATCAGTGCTATAAAAATGCACTGATCAATGTAAAAATGTCACTGGCAGGGAAAGGGTTAACACCAGGGAGTGATCAAGGGGTAAGTGTGCTCCCTAGGTGTGTTCTAACCGTAGGAGGGAATAAGCTCACTGGGACATGACAGAGACTCCTGTTCCCGATCGCTGGGAACAGAAGATCTCTGACATGTCATTAGGCAGAATGGGGAATCGCCTTGTTTACATAGGAAGTTCCCCATTCTGCCTCTGTACACCACGCCCGCTATCCTTTTTGCACAGACCGATGCACAGGTACGCCGGTTCGCGCAGGAGAGCCGAACTGCTTCAGTAAATGTATGTGAGCTGGTCAAGTGGTTAATAATCCAAGGTATTAAATAGTCTGAGATATGTACTAGAGCAGGGGTATGCAACCTTTGAGAGGTGGAGATCTACCTAGACAACATGGAAATATCACGGGGTACAGCGCCCTTTTAAAAACCAGAGAGTGCAAAATCTGGCACAGCTGTGCATGGTAGCCAATCGGCTTCTAACCGCAACTTGTTCAATTAAGCTTTTGACAAAAAAAAACAAAAAACAGAAGCTGATTGGTTTTTAAGCAGAGCTGCACCAGATTTTGCACTTTCCAGTTTTAGTAACTCAACCCCTTAGGCCCCTTTCACAAGCTTCACTGATCCCTGCCAGCAGGCAGATGACAGGTCCATCACTGCTCACTGTGAAGAGCAGAGACGGACACAGTCTCACTCTCCTCTATGGGGAAATCGGGTGAAAATGGACAGCCTGTCTGTTTCAATTTGATCCTATCCAGTCCGCCAAACGAATGGAAAATAGGACCACCATCCATCTGGATTTTGCGGACAGGATCCGATCAGATAACGGCAGATGTCAGCGGACATGTCTCCGCTGACCTCTGCCTCTTCATAGGGGTGAATGGAGGGTCCGATCAGGTCTGCTTGAAAAACTGCGTTTTTCAGGCGGACCTGATCGGACAGCCCGTGTGAAAGGGCCATAGCGTGTCACAGTTGTGTCCTCTGCTTCCCTTCACATCATTTCCCACAGTTGTAGTAAGATGATACCAAGATGATACCTAAACCTGCAAGCATCATTCCAGTATAACCACTCAAAGTCCAGCAACATACCAGTATGTCGCTGGTTCTTGTTGGGCATATATTGTAATGTTCATTTTTTTCATGCAGCCTGTGGTTTAAATGTTAAAGAGGCTAACAGATTCCTCCATTCACATTGATTGATCTGTGGTATGACGTGTGACGCTAATACAGCGATCAGCAAAAAAAATCTGGACACTATACTAATACCACTGTGACAGACAGTGTTAATTTTGGCAGCAAATTTCGATTTAGTTTTAGTCTTAGGGCTAAAATGGCATTTTAGTTTTAGTCCCATTTTAGTCTTCTGCAATTGTTTTAGTTTTAGTCGACTAAATCTCCAGTACATTTTAGTCGACTAAAATGTCCTACGTTTTAGTCGACTAAAATGTCCTACGTTTTAGTCGACTAAAATCTTCAGTACATTTTAGTCGACTAAAACTAATTTTTCTCAATTGTTTTAGTTTTAGCCGTATTTTAGTCGACTAAAATAGTATTCATTTAGTCGACTAAAATGTTTTAGTCGACAAAATTAACACTGGTGACAGGGATTGAAAGGGTTAACTGGGGGGTAAACAATGGGTTAAACCTTTATTTAGGGGATATATGGGGGGTAACCTAAACCTATTAGGGCCTACCACCAACTGCCCTAACGCTGATTAGTGTCACAAGTGACACCAGTGCAATGATCAGTAAACTGCACTTGGTGACACTGTGACAGAGCGTGACAGGGAGTGAAAGGGTTAACTGGTGTGGGGGCGATCAGGGGGTGAAAATATGTGCGTACGTGTACTGGTGTTAGTGTAGTGTTGGTGTACTCACTGTGAGATTCTTCGCTCCAGGACGGGAGATTGCATCACTTCCTGTGCCTGTGTTTACATTAGACAGGCATAGGAAGTTTGTCTATTAGTCAGAACCGATCAGCAGGACCATAAATCATTGGCGTGGACCTGTTGAGTGATCGGTTCTGAACCGAATCGGGTCATCGTGGTGATCATAGGGGCACGTGCACGCCCCCCGATTCGCGGGTGCGAGTCACGTACATGACTTTGCACAGCCAGGCCACCCTGCCGCAGTAAATGTACGTGGGGCGGTCCGGAAGTGGTTAAAGTTGAATTCCAGGCATGGTATATTTTTACCAGCCTGAAGCAATGTAACTACTGTAAGTATATACCATACCTGGCCAGTTCCCCTGGAAGCTGAAAATCACTGAAGTAGACACTGCTACTCCACTGCTACTCCAGTGATCTCCACTTCCAGGTCTTGTGCTGAGTGGCTTGCCTGATGCCCTGGCAATTCAGGAGTTCAGCCACTCAGCATGGACGCCATTCATAGAATGCTCTGCATTTCTGAATGAATGGAAAGCTTTCTCTGATTGATGAGGTGGAGATCGTGACGTCACTGCCCTCCCTCTCGACCTCATCCACAGTTACATTGGTCCAGCTTGGAAAAAGTGTTCTTTGATTGAACGAGGTGGAGAGGTGTGGAGGTGACATCACACTGTCCACCTCGTCTAACCAGAAAATAATTTGCAATGAAAAGCATTCCCTGAATAGTGAATAACAAAATACGTGCAGCCCAACTTAACATATCAATATAAATACCAGGAAAACATGCCAAAAAGATATATACTGCTAAATATATCAATACAACTAATCCGTATTACTTATCAACCTTATAATGCATTGTGCTGGTGTACAGAAAATATTTGAATTTATATCCACTCAGAATAATAAAAAAAAAGTCCAATCATTAAATGATGTACCTCCACGTTGATAATGTGCACTGAATAACATAATGTGCTTTGTGTCTCCACCACCCAGATAAGTTGGCCGCTCACCTCAGGGCTATGACCCCTGCATTACCAGGACGGTCAAAGCAGGCTCTGATGATCGCTCAGTAAATCCTTGCTCTTTTCCCCAGAAAATACATACACTGATCCTCAGGAGCTCAGGATCATCAGGTGCCTACATGGGAGGCAAAGAGTAAGCACACAGAATTTAGTGTTCTTCTTTTAAAAGATTTAATATAATTAAAAGATATAGGTATTGCACTTACAAGTGTAGCACTGCAGCCAGTGCTAACTCGAACACACGTGTACTAACAACAGCCGTCATACAGCTCACTTCCAAGATGGTCACAGGATGATGTCACGCTCCTATACGCGTTACGTCCAAGGCGGGGACTTCTTCTTTCCTGAATGGTGCCCATGCCGAACGGCTGACCTCCTGTGTTCACAATGCAGCCTCTCAGCACTAGATGTGGAAGGTAGCAGAAATCACTGCAGTAGCAGTGGCTACTTCAGGGATTTCCAGCTTCCAGGTGCATCGGCCAGGTATGGTTTATACATATCCAAGGTGGACCAATGTAACTATGCAAAAATATACCATGCCCGGATTCAGGGCCGGTGCTACCACTGCCTAGGCGCGCCCGGCCGCTGATTTCCCTCCGCGTCTGAATGCTTTGCAGGCTGCAGCATGTAACTAACTCAGTCTCAGGCTCTGTCTGTCCGGTAGTATAATTAGAGGCACAGCACAGCACTGGAGCCAGCGCTAGAAGAAGCAGAGCCGATACTTCCAGTATAGCGCCGCATCCTGTCACATGGGCAGAGCAAAGGGGGTAGAGTCAGTGGAGCCAATGGGGGTGGCAAAATGAGGTTTCGCCTCAGATCTCAGCTGAAGGCTGCTGGTGTTCATTTGTAGAGCAGTGTTGCCTATTCCTTAATTGATCCCTATGCAGGGCTATTGCAACATCCCCACAATACTTTCAGTGGCTTTGCAAATGTGACATTGGAAAGGGAATGTTATTTTTTTTTTAAATCAAAAGGTTTTTTTTTTTGAGAATAACACAACCAATTACAATGCAAGGGAATGTTATTAAATGGATGCATTGCCTCCCGTAGGAAGGGAAGAGGTTAAATATAAATTGATGAGAAAGGTCTTACTGGCACCGTATGACTTATTAGAACTTCCCACAATAATTCTGCAGTTTAGAAATCCTCTGAGCTCCCTGCGGATCTGGGTTTTGAGAAGTTCCATAGCTGGCGGGATGTGCGGTTCATGCTGCATATTTTGACATGCGTAAGGTGTCATTGCTCATCCGCTATCTCGCCAGCCATATCTCAGGGAGGACTCAGTGTTCCGCTGACCGTCCCTTATCGCTGCGTCCGTCCACTTTTAACAAGCCATCTTGGAAAGTGTCCAGAGGCTCTGGAACTGGATCCCTTCCACCCCTGAGCAGCTTTAGCTTCCAATTTCAGAATGTGCAGCCGGAGTTTAATATTGTACAGACCCGTCCCCCCTAATGAATTAAAGGCCCGCTGTTATTACATTGTCATCTTACTCGCTGCTGATGAGCCAAGTACATTTTCTCTGTAGTTGTAAAAATCTTAAAGCCTCTTAGGAAACCCGCCAACAGTGCGTGAGGAAAAGAAGAACTTGCTACGCCAACACCGAGAAGGCTGCCGCCAGCTATGCTGTTTGATATGACATGAGAAAGTGTCATGGAAGCCTAAGGAAGCCTGGCTTTTTTTGGTTTGTTTTTTTCTGCAGAAGTGTATTTCCCACTGTCCTCCTGTAGCCATCTTGGTATATTAAATCTGCTTCACCCTGAGATTTTGCTTGCTGTTTTGGAATTGTCTGCATTGCATGTGAGATTGACTTAATGTGATTTGTAAACCTCAGAAATGAAAGCAAAGAAAGACAAAGCACATCTCTCTATAGTGTGTGCTTGTCTTAGTCCAAAGCACTAAGGCTCCGTGCACATCTAGGCGTTTTTGGGCTTTTTCTGCTCTAAGCCTCAGCTCTAAAAACGCCCAACAAGACAAATCCCATTAATTTCAATGGCCCCTGTTCACTTCTGATCGATCTGTCACCTAAAGCAAAACGCCCGTCGCTCAAAAAAGTACATGAGCTTCTTTTTTGGCAGATTACAGGCAGTTTACTGCTTTTACATTGAACTTCAAAACGCCTGTACAAAAACTCAGCAAAAATGCCTGAAAAAAACACCTGAAAAAATGCCTGAAAAACGCCTGTAAAATAGCAACGCCTAGATGTGAATGAAGCCTAATGCCCCGTACACTCGAGCGGAATTTCCGTTAAAAAAAGTGTGATGGGAGCTTTTGGACAGATATTCCGACCGTGTGTATGCTCCATTCAACTTTTTCTGTCTGAATTTCCGCCAGCAAAAGATTGAAAGCTGGTTCTCTATTTTTCCAAAGGAAAAAGTTCTTGACGGAAATTCCGTTAGTCTGTATGCAATTCTGACGTGCAAAAAACCACGCATGCTCGGAAACAATTCAACGAATGCTCAGAAGCATTGAACTTCATTTTCTTGGCTTGTCGTAGTGTTGTACGTCACCGCGTTCTTGACTGTCGAAAGTTCAGAGAACTTTTGTGTGACCGTGTGTATGCAAGCCAAGCTTAAGCGGAATTCCGTCGGAAAAACCATCCAAGATTTTTCTGATGGAAATTCCGCTTGTGTGTACGGGGCATAAGTGTAATTTTTGTTTGCTGCCTCCTTCCTCTGCTATCAGCATGAAACACTTCTGACACCAAGAGAAAAAAGGTGACGGGAGGGACCTCCAGCTGATTGGCAGCATCAGCTCTTTTCCCGTGTGCTGTGTGAAGGGGGGTGTCCCTTCCCTCCCCTCCAATCAGCTCTCATAGCTCTCCTCACTGAGTTTTGCAGAGTGTAACTTTAGCTCTCCATCCCCTTTTTTCTGACCTCTCAGACAAGCATTATAATTCAGCATTTTGAACAGATGTAGAGAAGAGAAGACCGCAGATAAACAGGTACAACCTATGTAGGAGGATTTGTTTAATCTCTATGTATCATCTGAGGCCAGTCACTTCACTGGGTAAATGGAAGGGTTTACAACCACTTTAGGCCAGCCATAGATGGATCGAATCTCGGCTGGTTCAGCAGATCAGGCTCCGCGGTGATCTACACTGTGTCCTGCCCCTCCTCCGTCCCCCCCGCTGTCTTCTGGGAGACAGACAGGTCCCAGAAGACAGCAGGGACCAGTGGGGATGCGCAGTAGGAAACCAGGCTGTGAAGCTGCAAGGCTTTACTTCCTGATTCCCTTACCGAAGGTGGCGGCACCTCCACCCGAGAGCCGAGGGACGGGTCGACTTCGGGTGAGGACATCATGGGCACCCTGGACAGGTGAGTTTCCATATTTTAAAAGTCAACAGCTGCAGTATTTGTAGCTGCTGACTTTAAAAAAAATTATTTTTGCCGGAACTCCGCTTTAAGTGCTAGTTCACACCAGATGCAGTTACATGCACTTTTTTCTACACTAAAAATACATGCAGTGTTTTTAATGTATTCCAATAGCACTAGTTCACACCAGTGCGATCAGTTTCCGGTGCAGAAAAAAAAGTAGAGCGTGCTGCATTTTTTCTGCACAAAACTGTACTGGAACCTAGCAAATTGTATCAAAAATGCACTGGAACTGCGCGTGGTGTGAACTGTAAGCAAAAAACGGATTCGGAACGTATCCAGAGTGCATTTTTGTGGTGTGAACTGGCCCAAAAAATGCATGCACAGTGTTTTTTCCATGTATTCCAGTGGCTCTAGTTCACACCAGTGCAGTCAGTTCCAGTCAGTTTCCGGTGCAGAAACTGACTGGAACTGACTGCATTGGTGTGAACTAGAGCCATTGCAGTACATTGAAAACACTGTGCATGCATTTTTAGTGCAGAAAAAAAGCGCACGGATTTGCATCTGGTGTGAACGGACCCTTACAGGGATAGAGAGGTTAGTTAGTGTTAGATCTGTGCTGTCTATAGATGCAGGGATTTTAGATTTTGAATGGACTTCCACTTTAAGATCAGTGGTAATGGTGGCAGGCTGGTGTTTTTGTACCATAACCTACATTTTTGGACTGTGGATTTGGAGAATGTTTACACGTGGGGCACCATGGACCTTTGAGAACTGTAAGGAATCTGTTGTGACTTGTAGTTCGGAGTTTGTAGTTACGGAGGACTGCAGAGTTCTGATGTCTATGATTGCACCTATCCAGAATTTTCCCTCTGATTTCTGTACTGCTGACGCTCTTTCTCCTTCTTGGTTAGTGAAGCATTTACATGGAAATCTGGATATAGAGCCTGCCCAGGATTCTAGGATTACTTCTTGTAAGTTGAGGGAGAAAGTAGTGACCATCGCACAGCTGTGCCAAGAGCACTCAGTCTTTCTCACCTTGTATCTCTTGTTGTTCTCTTCACAAGTGACCCTTATATTGTTCACTTTGACATTGGGAAGGGCTGACACTTGTAGCGTGTTTCCCGTTAATAGATTTGTATGGCTTCCTTCCAGTATTGCTTTTCTAAATAAAGAACGGAAATGACACTGGACATTTTCCCATTTTCTGCGCTCAGCATGGTCAGTCTGTGCTGGTTCTGTATTGTGCCGTTTTCACCAAATTGACTGAAAGGTATAAAATGTAAATTGCTTGTACCCCGCCAGGTGTAAGGAGCAAAGTATGCTGGACCTGCCATAGCAGGCAAATATTTGTCTACATCTGTATGTAAAGCATTGTTCTGTGTTAAAGTGGTTGTTAACGCTGTTACACCACTTGTACCACTTGTACAGGAAAGCCTATAATAAGGCTTACCTGTAGGTACTGTAAATATCTCCTAAACCTGCACGGTTTAGGAGATATTTATCATATGAGCTTGCGTCAACGTCATCGGCGCATGCGCTGTAAAGAAACGGCCCTCCGTGTCGTTTCTTCACTCCCACGACTCCGGCCAGTCACAGAGCCAGAGTCTGCGGCCCTAGAAGGAGAAGGGGCGAAGATGGATGCGGCCACCAGCGGGGACATCGCGGGCTTCGTTTGCAGGTAAGTGCCACATAATGGGCTAGTATGCAAAGCATTTACTTTGCAGGGGAAAAAAGGTGTATAACAATGAGCTTTATTATTACTATTATATTATTATTATTATACAGGATTTATATAGCGCCAACAGTTTACGCAGCGCTTTACAATATAAAAGGGAGACAATACAGTTATAATAAAATAAAATACAAGAGGATTAAGAGGGCCCTGCTCAGAAGAGCTTACAATCTAATAGGGTGAGGCAGATGGTACAAAAGGTTGTAACCGTGGGGAATGAGATGTTGGAAGTGGTAGGAGATTAGTTGGAGACGTGATAGGCTTTCCTGAAGAGATGAGTTTTCAGGGATCGCCTGAAGGTAGCAAGAGTAGGGGATAGCCGGATAGATGGAGGTAGAGAGTTCCAGAGGATGGGAGAGGCTCTGGAGAAATCCTGATTATTATACAGGATTTATATAGCACCGACACTTTACGCAGCACTTTACAAAATGAGGGTAGACAGTACAATTACAATACAGTTTTAATACAGGAGGACTCAGAGAGCCCTGCTCGTTAGAGCTTACAATCTAAGTGGGAGGGTCAAGAGATACAAGAGGTAATAACTGTGGGGGATGGGCTGATGGAGAAAATAAGTACAGTACAGTTGTTAGGTGGGGGCCAGATAGGCTTCTTTGAAGAGGTGAGTTTTCAGGGATCATCTGAAAGTGGACAAAGTAGGAGAAAGTTGGACAGATTGGGGTAGTGAGTTCCAGAAGATTGGAGAGGCTCTGGAGAAGTCCTTAAAGTCTCTTAAGCTGGCCATACATGGATCGAAATTTGGACAGTTCAGCAGGGACTAGCCAAATTTCGATCCATCTATGGACAGGATGATTGTACCCAAGTCGATCCATTGATCGACTTGGGTCCAACCAGCCTGTCAGATTTTTCTGCATGTGATTACTGCCAGCGGCTATACCTGCTAGCAGTAATCATTGTATTCTGCCGGCCAGATAGGCTCCCTGCTTATTTGTTTAGGATGGGTTCAAATCTATCCCTGTCTGTTTTTGTCCATTTATTAGGCTACTTTCATACTAGGGCGGTGAGGGCGCCGGCCGCTAGTGGGGCGCTTTTAACCCCCGCTAGCGGCCTAGGAAGGGGTTAATGGCGCCCGCAAAGCACCGCTGCCGAAGTGCTTTGCAGGCGCTTCAGCAGCGCTGCCCATTCGCTTCAATGGGCGGGGCGTTTTAGGAGCAGTGTATACACCGCTCACGCACTGCCCCAAAGATGCTGCTTGCAGGACTTTTTCTAACGTCCTGCAAGCGCACCGCCCCAGTGTGAAAGCACTCGGGCTTTCACATTGGAGTGACAGGAGAGACGCTTTGCAGGCGCTATTTTTAGTGCTAAAACGCCTGTAAAGTGCCTCAGTGTGAAAGTGGCCTTAGTGCATTATTTAACGTGCATTGCAGTACATGTCACATGTGATTTCAATATTCTGTTGGGCATCACAGCGCAAGAAAATGCACAGAAGATCGGACATGCCTCATTTTTACCAACACATTGCAACACAGCGAACAGACGTGAAGGAACTCATTGGATTCAATGTATTTTTTATCGCACATGCGTCTTTGTGCATTCCCAATCGCACATAACGCCAACGTGTGAACCAGGCCTTAAACAGAACAACTTTAAGAAAACAAGGGTCACGAAGCCTTTTCTTTTACTTGACCCACAACGCTTAGACTGTCGAGAGCTTTCACAGAGATTTCCAGAAGCGCATTTCAGCGTCTGTACAATGGATTCCATTGCACACAATGTGGTTTATATCTATCTTCGTTCAGCAACCATGTAAGAGGAGCCATTACGGCTCTCACAGAGCTTGGCCAAAACTTTATTACAAGTCGCAAATCGAAGACCTATTTATTTATTTTGGCTCTGCCGCCCCGGCTTGGAAAGGGGCCTGTGATTCATTTAAGAGCTGCGGTTACTAGTCACTAAATATAGTGCATTTTTTACTAATTGTATTGATTGTGCAGAGTGCTTTTCACTGGATTCTGTTTATAGTCCTGTTGCTTTCTTTCCCTCCAGATCCCCATTAAAGTTTGCTTTGTTATCCTCTAATAATTAAGCAACATTACAGAAACAATTTTGAGAAGTGGAGTCGGTTATAAATCACATTTAATGGTACACTGGGTCATTTTTTTTGTTCCTGTAGGTAAGAAAGGAAGGAACAGTGTGTACACGGCAGGATGTGGTATCAGAAGTTTTGCTTATCTTCGGTGCATGCTGTTTCTACAGCGTTAGAGGAAATTAATTGAATAAAATAGCAAGAAATTATTTGAAGTGCATGATAAACCATAACAAGGAACATAGTTGCTCACTTTTGGTCTGTTAAAGCGCTATTAACCCCTAAGGCTCGGTTCACACTAGGACGACTTGGGATCCGATTTGTAAGCCCTCAAGTCGCCCCAAGTCGCCCCAGAAAGAGATTCACATTACAGTGAATGGGAGCGTCTTAATAGACACTACTGAAGTCGCTCCGACTTCAGAGCGTACTCCCTGTACTACTTGGATCCGACTTGGTAGGCGACCTGTACCATAGAAATCAATGGAAGTCGCCTCCAAGTCGGAACTCTCTCTACAGTCAAGCGACTTTGCAGGGAAAAAATTTAGTTTGCCCAGGCAAACCCCTCCCTCCCAGAGAGCTGATTATCCTGTGATTGGCCGCAGCCAAAGTCGCCTGTCCTGGAGGCGACTTGAAGTCGCGTTGTAATTTGCTTAAGTCGCGCTGAAGTCGCGTTGAAGTCGCCGTACAAAGTCGCGCTGAAATCGTGTTGCCCCTGTGTGAACCGAGCCTCAAACAATTTCAGCTTACCAATCATGAGATGTGGTGGCTGCATTAGTTTTCTTTATCCACTTCAGCTCTGGAAGGTTTTACCCCCTTCATGACCAGGCCATTTTTTGCTATTCGACACTGTGCTACTTTAACTGGTGAATGCTTTACGCAAACAAAATTGATATCATTTGTTTCCGACAAATAGAGCTTTCTTTTGGTGGCATTTGATCACCACTGCGTTTTATTTTTTATTTTTTGCGCTATGAACTAAAAAAGAGCATACGTTTTGAAAAACATATATTTATATATAAAACATATCCTTTAAAAAAATGTTCCTTCAGACTCGGCTTATCACAGAATGGGGTAAAGGGCCAATGACAGCAGCCCTTTACCACATGATCAGCTGTCAGCCAATGACAGCTGATCACTGAACTAAACAGAAGCCGGTTATCGGCTTTTTTTTCTCCTCACGATCAGCATGAGGATAAAAGAATAAAGCCGGTAACCAGCTTCTGTTACAGGGACAACGGTCCCCTTCCTTGGTGCCTACCAATGCTGCTAATTAGTGCCACCTATCAATGCCCACAAGTGCTGCTAATCAGTGCCCACCAGTGCCACCTATCAGTGACTATCAGTGCCTCATCATCATTGTCATCTATTAGGGCTGCCTACCAGTGCCCATCAGTGCCACCTATCATTGCCCATCAGTGGTGCCTATCAGTGCCACTCCTCAGTGCCCTTCAGTGCTGCCTATCAGTGACACCTATCAGTGCAGCTTCATCAGTGCCTCCTCATCAGTGCAGCCTCATCAGTGCCGCCTCATCATTGCCATCTCATCAGTGCCTATCAGTGCAGCCTCATCAGAGCACATCAGTGAAGGAGAAAAATTGTATAAAAAACTATGAAAATCTTTATCCCCCCCCCCCCCCAATTTTTGGTCTTTTTTTTTTGTTTCATTAGCAAAAAATAAAACCCCTAGTAGTGATTAAATACCACCAAAAAAGCTCTATTTGTGTGAAAAAAATTTTAAAAATGTTATTTGGGTAAGTGTTGCATGACCGTGCAATTGTCATTCAAAGTGCAGCAGCGCTGAAAGCTGAAAATTGGCCTGGACAGGAAGGAGGTATAAGTGCCCAGTAGGCAAGTGGTTAAGGTCATGCCACAGCATCTCAATCGGATTTAAGTCTGGGCTTTGACTAGGCCACTCCAAAACCTTCATTTTGTTTTGTTTTTTGAGCCATTTAGAGGTGGACTTGCTGGTGTGTTTCGGATCATTGTCCTGCTGCATAATCCAAGTGCGCTTGAGCTTGAGGTCAAGAACTGATAATCGGACATTCTTCTTCAGGGTTTTCTGGTAGAGCGCAAAATTCATGTTTCCATCAATGATGGCAAGTGATCCAGCTCCAGACCATCACACTACCACCACCATGTCTGACACGTTGGTATGATGTTCTTTTTATGAAATGCTGTGGTCATTTTACACCAGATGTAACGGGACGCACACCTTCGAAAATGTTCAACTTTTGTCTTATCAGTCCACGGAATATTTTCTCAAAGGTCTTGGGGATAATCAAGATGTTTTTTGGCAAATGTGAGATGAACCTTTGTGTTCTTTTTGGTCAGCAGTGGCTTTGGCCTTAAAAACAAAGAAGAGAGCCATCTAAGTGCAACGTGATAAAAACATTTTAATATAGGACAGATGATTTTAAACTCACAAGATTGTAGAGATTACAGCGCATCTGAAATGGTATAGGAAGTTCATCCACTCTTGGGGGGAAGGCGGTCGGCTTGCAGGTGGAGAGGCAGCTGATGTTCCCGGCTGCGCTGGTGGCTCCCAACGCTTCCTGGTTCTCAGATTCGGCTCACGGGTGGCTGGACACGTCACTTCCGGATGGTGAGAGAGTGGGGAAGAGCGTGCGTTCGGAGCTCGCATGCTCCTTCATCAGTGGCTTTGGCGTTGGAACTCTTCCATGGACACCATTTTTGCCCAGCTTCTTTCTTATTGTTGAACCATGAACACTGACTGCACCTGAGGCAAGTGAGGCCTGCAGTTCTTTAGATGATCTGGCTCCTTTTATGACCGCCCGGATGAGTCGTTGTACTCTTGGAGTCATTTTTAGCCGGCCACTCCTGGGAAGGTTTACCACTCTTCCAAATTTCTCCATTTGTGGATAATGTCGCTCACCGTGGTTCACTGGAGTCCCAAAGCCTTAGAAATGGCTTTGTAATGCTTTCCAGACTGATACATGTAAATTACTTTGTTTCTCATCTGTACTTGAATTTCTTTATATCGCGGCACGAATTGTTGCTTTTTTAAATCTTTTAGCCTGTTTCGCTTTGTCAGACAGCTTTTATACAAGTGATTTCTTGATTCAACAGGTCTGGCACACTAATCAGGCCTGGATGTGGCAAGTGAAATTTAACTCAGCTTTCTCTAAATGTGGTTAATCACAGATTTAGCAAGGGGGGGCAATTACTTTTTCACAAAGGGCCTACATCCCAGGGGATTTCCACAGTCTCCTTGGCTTGTAGTGTAATGTATTGAAATTGTAGGGCCACACCACTGCTAAGAGGTCCAGATACAACTTTATTACATTAAAAGTCAGGAGTACAATCCAAAAGAGTATCCAATGCGTTTTGGGGTCCAGGAGCCCCCTTCATCATTATTTTTCTAGGGTAAATTACAAGCACGGCCTTATCAGCAGCTTGTTTGGACCCCCGAAACTCATTGGCTAATCTTTTAGATTTTAACCCTTGACTTTTAATGGAATAAAGTTACATCTGGACCTCTTAGCAGTAGTGTGGCCCTACAATTTAATTTTTCATTACATTACACTACAAGCCAAGGAGACTGCGGAGATCCACTGGGGTGTAGGCCCTATGTGAAAAAGTAACTGACCCCCCCCCCTGATGCATACACTTCACATCAGTCATATATACAGTTACCTAGCCTGCTTCGTGGCTGGTTACCCATCTGGAAGGTTGCCCTGAGTTGGGGGTTCTTGTGGACAGGACATTTCGGTGGTCTAGGGACTTTTTTTAAGTCATCACGGTGACCTAGCAACTAGGATCTGTCCAGCCCTGCTTTGAATACTTTGCCGATTACCTGTCATGTTAGCATCTCATTCCGCTGCTTGGTGCAGACTCTTCATCAAGAACTTCCCACAATTACCATCGTAGTGGCTAGCATCATAACTTAAATTTTGATTCACAGGCTTTTCACCCTGTAGAGGATATTGCATGGTTTTGGAAATGTTAATATGACACAGGACTGACTAACATGTCTGAACATTCTTGAGCAATATACTGGGTTTTTTTGTGTAGAAAGTTAAAAGTCAACAGAATAGTGAAAAGTCATAATTGAGCAACTTTGTTCCCAACCGTCTCCAGTTTCAACGAAAGTTCCCATGAAATGCCAGGAAATTCTCTTCAATCCAGCGCCAGTTGCCTATCATTGCCATGTTCACACGGTTCATCAAACAGCAGGCACTGGGAATGGCAAAGCCCAGGTCTACCAAACATATACAGTCCCAGCGATATGTATATACCTTGAGCTGTGTGTGTGTAAAATTAACACCCAGGCAGGAGGTTACGAAAGAAAAAAAACCTCTTTAAATGTTTGAATGGGAAGCAGATGCTCCATGATTGAGTGCAGATGGAGGGAAAAAAACGCATTGCTCTTTGAACATGGCTTTTTTAGACTAACAGGAAGCGAGACATCACGTTAACACTGGCTCTCCCTAACTGCCTAATTGTAGACACTGCGCTGATAAGTCACCGATACGGATCACTGGAGACTTGCGAGCCACTGAGGTGCCAGGAAGACTGGCAGATTTTAACTGCGTGCCCCCATTCAGCAGGGTATGTTGTGCTGCGCGCTTCATCACACCCATAAACTTTGCTCATAAAATAGCTATTTATCAGGTCCAGGAGGAAAGCACAAAAAGTTGATCAACACCACATTTTCTGAACCAAGAAAGAGTCTTTATAGTTCTGATGAGGTTTAAGTTGCATAAATATATATATATATATATATATATGCACAGTATCTCACAAAAGTGAGTACACCCCTCACATATTTGTAAATATTTTATTATACCTTTTCATGTGACAACACTGAAGAAATTACACTTTGCTACAAATTAAAGTAGTGAATGTACAGCTTGTGTAACAGTGTAAATTTGCTGTCTCACACAGCCATTATTGTCTAAACCGCTGGCAACAAAAGTGAGTTCACCCCTAAGTGAAAATGTCCAAATTGGGCCCAAAGTGTCAAAATTTTGTATGGCGACCATTATTTTTCAGCGCTGCCTTAACCCTCTTGGGCATGGAGTTCACTGGAGCTTCACAGATTGCCATTGGAGTCCTCTTCCACTCCTCCATGATGACATCACAAAACTAGTGGATGTTGGAGACCTTGCTCAATAGGGTTTAGGTCTGGAGACATGCTTGCCCAATCCATCCCCTTTACCCTCAGCTTCTTTAGCAAGGCAGTGGTCGTCTTGGAGGTGTGTTTGGGATCATTATGTTGGAATACTGCCCTGCAGCCCAGTCGATGAAGGGAGGGGATCATGCTCTGCTTCAGTATGTCACAGTACATGTTGGCATTCATGGTTCCCTCAATGAACTGTAGCTCCCCAGTGCCGGCAGCACTCATGCTCTCATGCACACATTTTCACTTAGGGGTGTACCCACTTTTGTTGCCAGCGGCTTAGACATTAATGGCTGTGTGTTGAGTTATTTTGAGGGGACAGCAAATTTACACTGTTATACAAGTTGTACACTCACTACTTTACATTGTAGCAAAGTGTCATTTCTTCAGTGTTGTCACATGAAAAAATATAATAGAATATTTACAAAAATGTGAGGGGTGTAAAAAATGTATAATATATGTGTTGAGTGCGCTACTCAATATTCAATACACCACTCCATGTGTCATTATGTGTCCCCAAACATTTCTAAATCACAACCTAAAATAGAATACTATTAAATAATAATACCATCGACATCAGTATATAGAACAATGTGTCATCAATTCACCATGTCCCAATTTATGGGAACAACCCCACATTAATGTGCATATAAATTTAAACATATGATCTTATAAAACAATTAAAAGTTGTATAGTGTCCAAAAGTCCATGTGCAATGTGCAATTTTTTTGAATGCAGCAACTCAAAACTTAAGGGAAATATTATTGTTTGTTTTGCGCCGGTGACACATATATATCTAATGTGAGGGGTGTACTCACTTTTGTGAGATTGTGTATATGTGTATATATATATGTATATATATATATATATATATATATATATATAGTGTGTAAAATAAGTACGTCACCATTTTTCTAGGTAAATATATCTCTAAAGGTGCTATTGACATGTCGGTAACAACCCATGCAATTCATACAAAGAAACCAAAACAAATAAGTTCAGAAATTAGGTTAAAATTTAATGACACAGGGAAAAAGTATTGAACACGCTAAATGAAATTTATTTAACCACTAAGCCACCGCCCACCGTCATATGACGGCTGGACGAGGCTTCTGTTATTCTGGGAGGACGTCATATGACGTCCTCGCCTTCCCGAGCCACTAGGGGGCGCGCGCCCGCCGTGTCACTCGGGACCCGGTGCGCGTGCCTGGCGGCCGCGATGTGCGCCGGGCACCCGCGATTGCCGGGTAACACAGCAGGAGCGTGGATCTGTGCATGTAAACACAGATCCACGTCCTGTCAGAGAGGAGAGGAGACCGATGGCGTGTCCCTTGTACATAGGGACAGCGATCGGTCACCTCCCCCAGTCAGTCCCCTCCCCCCACAGTTAGAATCACCTCCTTAGGTAATACATTAACCCCTCGAGCGCCCCCTAGTGTTAACCCCTTCCCTGCCAGTCACATTTACACAGTAATCAATGCAATTTTATAGCATTGATCGCTGTATAAATGTGAATGGTCCCAAAAATGTGTCAAAAGTGTCCGATGTGTCCGCCGCAATATCGCAGTCACAATAAAAATTGCAGATCGCCGCCATTACTAGTAAAAAATAAATAAATAATAAAAATGCTATAAATCTATCCCGTATTTTGTAGACGCTATAACTTTTGCGCAAACCAATCAATATACGCTTATCGCAATTTTTTTTTACCAAAAATATGTAGAAGAATACGTATCGGCCTAAACTGAGGAAAAAATTTGTTAAAAAAAAAAAAAAAATTGGATATTTATTATAGCAAAAAGTAAAAAATATTGTGTTTTTTCAAAATTGTCCCTCTTCTTTTGTTTATAGCGCAATAAATAAAAACCGCAGAGGTGATCAAATACCACCAAAAGAAAGCTCTATTTGTGGGGAAAAAAATGATAAAAATTTAATTAAGGTGCAGTGTAACATGACCGCGCAATTGTCATTCAAAGTGCGACAGCGCTGAAAACTGAAAAATGGCTTGGGCAGGAAGGGGGTGTAAGTGCCCTGTATTGAGGTGGTTAAAATCCTAGATTGTAAGCTGTAATGATCAGAGCTCTCTGATCCTTCCTGTATTGAATTGTATTGTAACTGTGCTGTCTACCTTTATGCTGTTGCAAAGCGCTGTGCAAACTGTTAGCACAATATATAAATGCTGTATAATAATAGTAATACTTCGTACAAAATCCTTTGTTGGTAATGACGGCTTCAAGATGCCCCCTGTATGGAGAAGCCAATCGCATGCGTTGCTCAGGTGTGATTTTGGCCCGTTCTTCCACACAAACAGTCTTCAAATCTTGAAGGTTCGGTGGGTTTCTTCTATGAACTCTGATCTTTAGTTCTTTCCACAGATTTTCTATTGGATTCAAGTCAGGTGATTGGCTGGGCCATTCTAGCAGCTTTATTTTCTTTCTTTGAAACCAATTGAGAGTTTCCTTGGCTTTGTGTTTGGGATCATTGTCTTGCTGAAATGCCCACCCTCATTTCATCTTCATCATCCTGGTAGATGGCAGCAGATTTGTATCAAGAATGTCTTGGTACATTTTTCCATTAATCCTTCCTTCAATGACATGAAGATTGCCAGTACCGTATGCTGAAAAACAGCCCCACCCACACCATAATGCTCCCACCACCAAACCTCACTGTTGGTAGGGGGGTGTTTTTGGGGGTGATGTGCCATGTGACCTCCAAACATGGTGTGTATTATGGCGTCCAAAGGGTTCAATTTTGGTCTCATCTGACCAGACTTTATTCTCTCAGTATTTCACAGACTCTAAATGTTGTGCAGCAAACTTTAAACGAGCTTCAACATGCATTTTCTTCAGCAGTGGAGTCCTGCGTGGTGAGCCTGCATACAGGCCATGGCGGATGAGTGCATTACTTATTGTTTTCTTTGAAACAATTGTACCTTCTAATTTCAGGTCTTTCTGAATCTCTCCACAAGTGGTCCTTGGCTCTTGGACAACTTTTCTGATAATTCTTTTCACTCCTCTGTCAGAATTCTTGCGTGGAGAACCTGGTTGTGGCCGGTTTATGATGAAATTATGTTCTTTCCACTTCCAGATTATGGCCCCAACAGTGCTCACTGGAACATTCAGAAGTTTAGAAGTCCTTCTGTAACCAATGCTATCAGTATGTTTTGCAACAATAAAGTTGCAAAGGTCTTGAGAGATCTCATTGTTTTTACCCATCATGAGATGTTTCTTGTGTGACACCTTGGAAATGAGACACCTTTTTACAGGCCATCAGCTAAGACTGAAGCAGCTGATATTTTTTTGTCCTGACAAGGGGCAGGATTGCTTTCTAATTACGGATAGCTTTTAGATGGTGTCTTGGCTTTCCATGCCTTTTTGCACCTCCCTTTCTTTATGTGTTCAATACTTTTTCACTCTGTCATTCCATTTTATTACACATAACTTAATTTCTGAACTTATTTGTTTTGGTGTCTTTGTATGTATGGATTGCATAGGTTGTTACTGACATGTGGTGAAAATTTCACGTCAATATCACCTTTTAGGGCAAGTTTAGGCTTGCTTCAAAACATGGCTTTGGACACGCTTTGTTAAAGCTCTCTGAACTCCAGTCAAATCCCCTGTCACTTAATAAAATGGTTAGCTTACAGTCCTGTTTACACCTTGCTTTTGCTTTGATTTGCTTTGCTTTGGCTTCGCTTCAAAAATGATACCCCATGTAGCTTTAGTGGGGCTTCAAAGTTTCTTCAAAGCCTCCATAAAAGTCTATGGCACCTAGAGCTTTTGAGAGGCTTTAATTCAGCTTTGGAGGAATTGCAGGTATGAGATATCCACACACATACAGGGCATCTGCCAAGCTTCAACAAAGCTTCAAAAGAGCATCACTATAGCTTCATCGAAGCACCACCGAAGCATCAAAAACATATTGTAAAAGCTTGTTGAAGTGGTAGGCACTTTAATGTGTGTTGAAGCCGAAGCAAATGTAAATGAGCCCTTAGAAATATATTTACCTAGAAAAATGGTGATGTGTTCAATACTTATTTTAAACACTGAATATATATAAATAATACTGTATATACACTACTGTACAAAAGTTTTAGTGTGTTGCTAATACTGCAAATGAAGAATGCTTTCGGAAATCAAATAGTGTTAATAGTTTATTTTTTATCAATTAACAAAATTAAAAAGTAATTGATCAGAAGAGAAAACCAAAATCCATTCAATATTTGGGGTGACCCCCCCCTGCCTACTTATGGGTAGACTTGCACACAGTTGTTGAAGGAACTTGGAAGGTAGGTTGTTCTGTGTACATCTTGGAGAACTAAGAACAGATCTTCTGTTGATGTGGGCTCTCTCAAATCCTTCTGTCTCTTTATGTCATCCCTGGCAGACTCGATGATGGTGAGATCAGGACTCTGTGGAGGCCAAGCCATCACTTCCAGGACTCCTTGTTCTTCTTCACGCTGAATAGCATTGGCTGTAGGTTTGGGGTTAATGTCCTGCTGCAGAAAAGATTTGGGGCCAATCACATGTCTTCCTGATGGTATGGCAAGATGGAGAAGTATTTGCCTGTATTTCTCAGCATTGACCCTGACCAAATTTGGAACTCTATTGACAGAAATGCAGCCCCAAACTTGTATGGAACCTCCACCATGCTTCACGGTTGGCTGCAGATGCTCATTATTGTACCGCTTTCCAGCCCTTCCCCCCAACAAATTGATACAGCCAAATATTTCAAATTTTGAGTCATCAGTCCAGAGCATGCCCGTTCCTACAAAAGATCTTTTGCAGATGAAGTACCTGTAAAGCAGTGATATCCAACGTGCAGCCTCCGACATGTGCCAAATGAAGGAGCACACGTTCTCCAAATGTGTGCCACCGTGTCTGTGCTGTCACAGGCGTGTCAATGTAAGGCTTTCCAACAGCCGGGGAGCTCCAGGATCCGAGGCTCCTTGCCAGCTACAGCACGGACCTAGAGCGGGACTAGACCGGTCGATGCAGCTGGAATTACAGCTTGATATGCACTGTTCAAGTTCTTACTATTTGAGTTGCTTACCTTGTGATTTAAGTTGGTTTACATATATACTACACTCAAATGGTGCTGCTCCACTCTTCCTTTTTACATTGTATTCTGACAGCGTACCTGCCGCTGATCAAAGGCTGCAGCTGCTGATCGAGAAACAGTTTCCAACCTGTCCCTTCAACAGAAGTCGAACAGATGAGTCTTTAATCAGTGTATGGCCAGCTTTAAGTCAGCTTGCAACTCAAGACGCAGCGACAAAAAAAAAAATAGTTCCAGCACTACTTTTCTGCTTCTTCCTTGCGACGTGAGTACCATAGACCGCAATGTTAAAATCACAAAAGTCACAAAGGAAGTAGTTTTTGTCTTAACTTTGCGACTTTGGCTGCGACTTCAGAGGGTTTTGTAAGTTCAAAAGTATGTGTCACACTGTATGTTCTGATTTGCCAAAGTTGCAAAACATTGAAGGCGCAAGTACGTGGCAATGCAAAAGTTGCACTGGAGGTCGCATGACTTTGGGGTCGCAGCAGTGTGAACCGAACCGAAATGTCGTTGTATAGGGCCTTGGTGCCCTTTTATTTATAATATACCAGGTTCTTTATGTTGGTTCTGGAGGGGTCTGTTTATTACAAATAGCACCTGTAGTACACTTTAAATTACCTTGAGAAACATGAAGGCAAAGTGGTGTTTATGTAGTCACTGGCTCTTCTGCAAATAAGGTTGACGTCCTCACGATCATTGGCTTCCATCGCAGCCCCGAGTTCCAGCATGTTGGGGAAGATTCGAGATAAAGCCAAAGACATACGCCCAAAGGTGACCTCAGTTTACATCATCTGAATGTTCTGAGTGTGTGTTCAGTACGACACCATCCTGGCAATTGTTTCCTACAAGCAATGACATCACAGAGAGAAATGCCTCTGCTGTCATTAATTCCTGCTACTTTTCGTTAGGCTGTACCTGAGGACATTATAAACCAGTGATAGAACCTTTTCCCAGATCCATTCTGGTTCCAGTTTACATAAAGTCCAGTTTTCATGCCAGAAAATAAACATGTGATAGATGAAGTTGGAGTTTCTAGATTTATTGAGCCGGGGGTGAGCTGCTGATAGATGAGAGCTCTGGATTTATTTCAGCTGGTGATAGAGATGTCTAGTTAACTTTGATTTCCAGAAACACATTGTCCTGGAATGGATTATGTTCCTTGTCGGCCTCTGGATGCGATTCCTCCAATTAAAATCATATAATGAATATCAGTATGGCACAGTCCTGTCTGAAAGTGAACCTGTTAGGCATTTTAAATGTTTAATGCTCAACTTCCTTTATAAGAGTAGGTACCCTAAGGTGTATACTATTACCTTTATTGGCCAGAAAAGGCCTCTTCTTTTGCCCTTTCTGAGTTAAGTGGTTCTTAAGGCAGAGGGTTTCATACCTTATTGCATTCACTGCATTAAAGTGGTATAGGCACAAGGTTCTTTACCTTCATGCATTCTATGCAAGAAGGTAAAAAAAGTTTTTGTGTGCAGCAGTCCCCTCAGCCCCCCCTAATGCTTACCTGAGTCGCCCCTCGATCAAGGGATGTCCATGGCAGCCTTGCCTCTCCTGGGACTCGCAATCCTGATTGGCTCCCGCTGCTGACAATCAAAGCCAGTGAGCCAATCAGGGGACGGTGGGGCGGGCCACGCCGCAGCTCCTTGTGTGAATGGACTAATCAGTAGCGCACTTGCTCGGGTGGCCCCATTGCAAGCTGTTTGCTGCGGGGGGCACCTGACAGGAGGGAGGAGCCAGGAGCGCCGGCGAGGGAGCCGGGAAGAGGAAGATCTGGGCTGCTCTGTGCAAAACCGCTGCACAGAGCAGGTAAGTATAACATGTTTGTTATTTTTAAAAAAATAGACTTTACAATTGCTTTAAGGTAAAAAAAACATTTTAGGAGCAGCTTCCCCCTGCTCCCCCCCCCCTACTTGTGTCTGAACTCAGTCCAGCGCTGTGCCTGAGAGCGGCACTGGACTCAGTAAGAGCAGCGGGAGCCATTGGCAGCCCAGTGATGAAGGAGTAGGGGGCGGGGCTGAGCTGCACTGTGTGTGTCAGTAGAGGTACACAGTGTGGCTCAAGAGTGAGCCAGCACAAGTATGCCCCTTAGCAAGGAGCTTGCCAGGAGGAGCCAGAAGTGCCGGAGGGGGACCAGGGCTGCTCTGTGCAAAACCATTGCAGAGAGCAGGTAAGTATAACATGTTTATTATTTAAAAAAAACAACACAAAAATGAGACTTAAATATCACTTTAAATTCATTTTATTACCTGGGGCTTAACCTGTTACAGAAACAACCACCTAAAAAGAAAAAAAAAAAACAGCAGCCTATAAGCAACTCATTAGTGCATAATCAGTGAAGATTACTCTCAACTCCTTGGAGACTTGGCTATTCCCCCATTGGACACTGCCATCTTCCCTCTCACACAGCATAGAGGAAGTGAATCCAGGATCATCAGTTGCAGATCAAACAATATAGACACTTGTGTCCTTTCTATGACAGTCATACAGTATAATTTTGCTTTCTGCATATGTCAGTGGCCAGGGGGAGTAATTAGGATAGAGAGGAGTTATTGGCAGTTACAATAATGTTCAGTTTTGCATACTAGCAAAGACCCTGGTTTGTCCACCTAAACAACCTAATTTCCCCTTACAAATAAGTGGTTGTAAACTCTTCCATATACCCAGTGAAGTGACTGGCCTCAGTTGATACACAGAGATTAAACAAATCCTCCTATGTAAGTTCATCTGCAGTCTTTTCTTCTCCACAGCCATTCAAAGTCCAGAATTTATACAGCTTGTCTGAGCTGTCAGAAAAGGGGGGGGGGGCTGAAGTTACACTCTGCAGAGCTCTGAGAGCTGAATGAAGGGGACACCCCTTCACACAGCACACATGAACAGAGCTGAGGCTGTCAATCAGAGGCTGTGTGTTTGAGCTTCCTCCCCTGTCACTTTTCTTTTCTTGGTGTCAGGCAAAGTTGTCAGAAGTGACTCATGCTTATAGCAGAGGAAGGGGGCAACAGACAGAAATGACACTCAGTGCTCTGGATTGAGACAAGAGCACACTAAAGAGGGATATGCTTTGTTCTTATTTCATGTCTGAGGTTTACAACCAATTTAAGCCAGACATCTTTGCGAAAGGAGCAGCCCCACCCTAAGATAAAACCCTTCCACCCACCCCATCTAACCCTCTAATTTAATAAAACTACAAAAAACAAATACATAAAATACATAATAAAAGCCATTTTTACCAGTCATGTGATGATCTGGCTCAGAGTCTTCTCCTCTTCTGTTTACCTTCTTTTTTGGGTCCTTCGGGTGTCCACACCAGTGCCTGTCTACCATGAACACTTCCACTCCCTGTTGGATGGGCTGCAGCAGGGCCCTCCTGGGATCTAGAAGAGGATGGTGTCATGGAGGGGGGTTACTGGCGTTCTTAGGGTGGACACCAGTGGTCACCCCACCCAGAAGCAGAGGTGGTGTAAGACCTGGATGGGGGACTTAGGTGAGTATATTTCGCTTTACATGGTAAGGGGGGAGGAAGACTATTAGTATGAGCTAGAGGTTTTTTTTTGTTGGAATGAGGCTTTAAAAAGCTATTGGAAAGGATTATCATGGTACTACTTCGTTTAAATATTTGTAGGAAGGGAAAGGTTCACTTGAACCGCTGCCCACAACTGTCAGTGGTGTTGGATGATAGCACTTAATTTGCCATTAAGGGTACTTTTAATGGTCAGGAAGGGTGCAGACATGTGCATGGATATTTAGGCTACAAGTCAAACTTCTAGCAACTGTTTTAAGGTGAGCAGATGGACTCCAGAACCAAGTGACATGGGCAGGGGTGCTTCCTTAGCCCATTTCTGGGGGCTACGGCTTTTCAGATGCTTAAAGCGGAGTGTACCCTTGATGGGGTGGGGGGGGGTGTACCCTTGATTTTGTGGGACTTCCTGTCCCATTTCCTGCCTTCTATCTTAGGGCGACTCCTCATCTCGCCCTAGGCGGCCCCTCCCTGCCAGCAATCTTCTGGGACACAACTCAGGTCCCAGAAGATCGGCTGGCCAATAGGAAAGCGCAGCGTGACTCGTGCATGCGCAGTGCGCTCCCGGCCGTGAAGCCGTAAGCTGTCACGGCCAGGTGCCCACAGTTACCATAACGGCACCGAGGAGAGGAGGGGGAAAGGAGCTAACCTCCGGGCGGCCACATCGCTGGACCGTGGGGCAGGTAAGTGTCGGTTTATTAAAAGTCAGCACTATGCTTTTTGTAGCTGCTGACTTTTAATAAACTTAAAAACGGGTGGAACTCCGCTTTAAAGCCAAACTCCAGGAAAAAAAATATTGTCTAAATAAAAGAAGCTTGTAAAGTCGAACTTCAATCTTTAAAAGTAATCCAGCTTGAAACAACTCCTGCACTTTGGATCTGTGCAGAAGCGTTCTGCGATAAAGACTGGTCAGCGTTGCTCTCTTCATGCTCAGGGTGACTGGCCTTGTAGAAGGCCTGTAGTGTGAGAGGACCTTCTCATGGCTCTGATCTCTGCACTAACTTTGTTGCTTCCTTTATATGGTAATAAAAGGGGTTTGCATTTAGTGCCAACAAGCTAGATTTGGGACCATTGATGAAGATATTTAAAGTCGTTGTGCCTGGAGTTCAGACTTAAAGCGCTATTAAACCCAAAATCAAAAATTTAATATATTGCAGCTTACCAGTTATTTAGTTATTTTATGTTGTAACTGCATTTGTTTTCTTTTCTTTGGCTTTTTTCCGCTCTTTTTTCATCTGGTGATCTGGCCAGTAACACACCTCCTGTATGGATGAAGGAGCAAGAGAGACACCTTTGGACAGCAGCATTGTAAGTCTGGAGGGAGGGGAGTGTTAGATGTACTAGCAGATTTAAATACACTAACAGATCGAAGACAAACTCCATCTAATACTTTATAAGCAGTTACAGCAAACAGTTTTTGTTTGGGATAAAGGTTTTACCTAAATAAAAAAAGCTGATCTTTGTAAGTATCCCTGTCAGTGGTAAATGGTTTGCCTTCTCTCTGTAACTGATACATTCTGCTGGAGAACTTGTACTTTTGGATACAACAAACCTACTGGCTGAAACACTAGATGAAGATAGAAGAAAGACTAATGCAGCCATCACATCTAGGAATTGTTAAGCTGCAATATAATAAATGTTTACTTTTGGGCTTAATACAATTTTAAGTAAACCTGTATTGAGTACGTTATCTTTAATATAGATTTTTTTAACTACTGTTTTTGTAACAGCAGAATATCACTGATGGTCCATGAGAACATTTTGGTTGTCCCCAAAGGTTCTGCCGCAGATTAACATTGTGGCGGATGTATACCGCCCAGTGTTGTTTCCAGTGTTGTTCTCACTGCATGCTGACAGTCAATACTGACAGCACGCATTGATACCCAATGCCTTCTCTGTAGTTCTGGCTCCTGTGAACTCAGAGGGAGGCGCCGGGAGTAGTGCAGAGAGCGGGAGGGGAAGAAGGAGGGGACTTCCAATAGCAGTGCTGATCACAGACTGTGGGAGGGAGCTTGAACACATGGCTGGATAAGGAGGTAAGATCCAAAGATGAGTCTGTGTAAGGCAGCCGTGCAATGCAGAGTGAGGGGGGCAGAGAGCCAGAGCATTGTGTGTATAAGGCAGTAGTGTGATCCAGGGGGAGGGGGACAGAGAGCCAGAGCATTGTGTTTATAAGGCAGCAGTGTGATCCAGGGGGAGGGGGGCAGAGAGCCAGAGAATTGTATGCATAAGGCAGCAGTGTGATCTAGGGGGAGGGAAGCAGAGAGCCGGGGTATTGGGGTATGCAGGGTGATGCAGAGTGAGGTGGGCAGAGAGCTGGAGCATTGTGTGTATAAGGCAGCAGTGGTATCCAGAGGGAGGGGGTCAGAGACCCAAGGCATTGTGTGCATAAGGCAGCAGGGTGATCCGGGGGGAGGGGGGTAGAGAGCCGGAGCATTGTGTGTATAAGGCAGCAGTGTGATTCAGGGGGAGGGGGGCAGAGAGCCTGAGCATTGTGTGTATAAGGCAGTAGTATGATCCAGGAGGAGGGGGGCAGAGACTTGGAGCATTGTGTGTGTATAAGGCTTCATTGTGATCCAGGCGGAGGGGGGCAAAAAACCTTGAGCATTGTGTGTATAAGGCAGCAGTGTGATACAGAGTGAGGGGGGCAGAGAGCCAGATCATTGTGTGTATAAGGCAGTAATGGGATCCAGGGAGAGGGGTGAAAAGAGCCGGAGCATTGTGTGTATAAGGCAGTAATGGGATCCAGGGGGAGGGGTGAAGAGAGCCGGAGCATTTTGTGTATAAGGCAGCAGTGTGATCCGGGGGAGGGGTGAAGAGAGCCAGAGCATTGTGTGTATAAGGCAGCAGTGGGATCCAGGGGGAGGGGTGAAGAGAGCCAGAGCATTGTGTGTATAAGGCAGCAGTGTGATCCAGGGGAGGGGGGCAGAGATCCGGAGTAATGTGTGTATAAGGCAGCAGTGTGATCGGGGGGGGGGGGGTAGAGAGCCAGAGCATTGTGTGTATAAGGCAGCAGTGTAATCCGGGAGGAGGGGGTACAGAGCCGGAGCATTGTGTGTATAAGGCAGCAGTGTGATCCGGGGGAGGGGGGCACAGAGAGCCTGAGCATTGTGTGTATAAGGCAATAATGTGATCGGGGGAGGGGGCAGAGAGCCTGAACATTGTGTGTATAAGGCAGTAATGTGATCGGGGGGCAGAGAGCCGGAGCATTGTGTGTGTATAAGGCAGCAGTGTGATCCAGGGGGAGGGGTGAAGAGAGCCGGAGCATTGTGTGTATAAGGTAGCAGTGTGATCCGGGGGGAAGGGGGCAGAGACCCGGAGCATTGTATGTATAAGGCAGCAGTGTGATCCCGGGGAGGGGGGTAGAGAACAGAAGCATTGTTTGTATTAGGCAGCAGTGTGATCCAGGGGGAGGGGGGCAGAGACCCGGAGCTTTGTGTGAATAAGGCAGCAGTGTGATCCGGGGGAGGGGGGTAGAGAGCCGGAGCATTGTGTGTATAAGGCAGCAGTGTGATCCAGGGGGGAGGGGGGCAGAGAGCCTGAGCATTGTGTGTATAAGGCAGCAGTGTGATCCGGGGGAGGGGGGTAGAGAGCCGGAGCATTGTGTGTATAAGGCATATAAAATTCATGTTTGTGGTCCATGGGATTGAAAATTGTGAGTTTAGTGGTCCGAAATGTTGGTGACCACTGCTTTAGATAACTTGAATGTCTGTTAAGAGATTTTGAATGCAAGTTACTTTCTACCAAAAGTAACAGCAGGCAACAACTGAAATTCCAACAAGCCAAGGATACACTGTTAACGTGTTAAAGAGCAGGGCCAGGCGTATGTAAAACCATCAAGTGGACCACTAACTTGCTTAATGGTAATGGAAGGGAGCAATGCAATTACAGCCATGACTGGGCTGATGTATCACTGCCTGCCATTCTCAAGGATGCAGTCAGCAGTGACTAGCTTTATATCTCAGCTGTGAACTCTCACATTGGGTCTGTTGTGAGAATTTCTTCTACATTTTATCATCTGGGAATCTCAGAATGGCCACTGGCATCCCTAATCTATTACACAAATGGCTGCCAAAATCTCCACATCTATTCACAATGGGAAACTGCCCTGTAAACAGTGTTTCCAATTTAGAAGAAATTACAGGAAATATCAGAGAGAAGAGAGTTTGATCTTCTACCATCCAGCTGGACGGATGTCAGACACTTTCAGAAAGTTTACACATCTTCGGCTTGGTGAAAACACGCATAAACTCTGTTACAGCCAAACACAGATCCCGCCTTAGAATCTTGTGTGAAGCAAAAAAGAAGCCAATATTTATATTTTCTCTTGATGTTATAGTGAACCTTTCTGGACAGTTTGAATCTCAGATTTAAGGCCTCAGTCCAGTGCTGAAAATTGCCAGTACCCACCTCCCAAAGGCTGTATTAATGTCAGGGTAGACATGTCAGGTGTATTCTGCCTGGGAACAAGGACACCAAGAGTCAGCTGGTGGCTCTTCTCAGGTCTACAGTTTTTTAAATTTTTACTTTCAGAGAGAAGATGGATTGGTCGCTTCTTTTCCTGGAGGCATAACACTGAGAAGAAATCTCTACAAAGTTATGGGAAATCTCTTCGTAGACAGTTGTTACAGAAACAGAATTCACAATGGACCACAATTAAAACCTTGCAGGGATTTTGGAGCTTCTCTATTCCATCCAAAGCTTAAAAAAAAAAAAGCAAAAAAAAAAAAACGTAATCAGATTTCCAAGGTTCAGTTTTCCAAGAGAGCGGTCACATCTACCCCAACACAGGTGGTCAGACACTAGCTGGCTACTGTGTTCTTCACCTATAGCAGCCCCCTTTCCATAAGGCAAGCAGGCCTACCAGTACTTGGTTGCCCCCAGGACTTATACATAATGCTGTAGTGCCTGGCTACCACGCCTGGGCAGATGCGAATTGAGCAAAGCAAATAGATACTTGCGCTTAGCAGACAGCGTGGTTCTATGACAGTCCAGGTAAAAGGCAGGCTGACTTCAAGGAATAGTCCAAAATTTGGTCCAAAATCATACACAGGGAAATTCAATCTAGCAGAGCAGGGCAGACAGACAGGGAGCTTGTTCAGGAACAACACACGTATCACTCTATCACAAGCACCCAAATGAGGTTTTAGCTGGCTTATAACAGGCTTGGTTTCCACCCAGAGACTGATCACATTAATCAGCCTGCAGGCGGACAGACAGACAAGGAGCATGCCATAGCCAAAACCCTGGATGCTGGAATGAGGAACAGAGTGGCTTGAAGCGGACAAAGCTGGTGTCAGCAGAGGTCTGGACATCCACCTGGTAAAGCTTAACAATTGTATGAACAGGGGACCAGGTGGTAGCCTTGTAAATCTAAGAAACCTGCGCCTGATGGTGAAAAGCTCAAGAGGTATCAACTGAATGAGTTGAGTGAAAGAAGAGGAGCAAACCTGTCTTTCAAGGCATAAGCCTCAGGAGAACCTGCCATCTTGTTCCACCATTTCTAATTCACCTTGAAATCATGGAATGAGATGCAAGAAACCCTGTGTGAGACCCTGCAGAGAGGACAAAGAATAATCAAGATTCAGGTGGAAGCAATGACCAAGAGAGAAACTTGCACTGCACATGTGGATAGATCTCCTTGAAATGCTTTGGAGCTGGACAAATAGGACAGGTTAATTTCCTGATTATTGTGGAAGGAAGAAGGCCACTTTAGGGAGAAAGGAGTCCCAAGGCCTCAAAACCACATAGTCTTTATGAAGAACAAGTACATGTTCTTTACAAGATGAGGCCGACAGTTCTGAGACCTATCTCGTTCACGTTCTAGTGACGAGATAAACAACCTTCGAGTAAGGACGGACAAGAGAGTATCTCGAATAGGCTCAAAAAGAGGCTGACAGAATTAAGTTAAGATTCCAGAGAGAGACAAGTGCATGAATGGGGCAGCCACCCTATGAACAGAGGCCTTTACCAGTGAATGAGTGGCCAGAGGCTTCTGAAAGAGAATGGCCAAGGCTGAAACTTGACCCTTCAGGGTGCTTAAGGCCAAATGTTGCTTCAGCCCAGACCAGAGAAAGGACGATGTTTCGTGAAGGATGAATACTTCCTTGATTTGCACCATGTGAAGCAAGCCTTGCAATAATGGATCTCCTGAGAGGTTGATATCCTAGCTTTAAGCAGGGCAGGAATAATAGAGATCCTGATCTCTCAGGACTTGGGTTTCAACAGGCAAGCTGTTAAAGTTAGCAACTGTGAAGCAGGATGTTTGACTGGTCCTTAAAGTGGTAGCAAACTCTGTTCTACCACTTGTTACTACAGGCAAGCCTATAGTTGAGAATATCTCCTAAACTTGCATAGTTTAGAAAATATTCAGAGTGCATGAAGCCCGTGCCGTAAATGTAGCCCGAGGACACAAACCCGGAACAAAGGCCAGGGGAAGATGTCAGCCCTCTCAGTGGTGACAACTCTGCGCCGGAGGGCTTCGTTCTAAGGTAAGTCTCTCATAATATGCTAGTATGCGATGCATACTAGCACATTATAACATTGCCTTGCAGGGGATTTTTTTTCCCCATCAACTGTGGTTTACTACCGCTTTATGACAACAGGTTGGTTTGGTGTGGAAGTGCCCATAGAGTGTCTTCCAGAAGTTGGAGAATGTCTGAGTACCAAGTCCTTCCGGATCAATTTGGAGCCACCAATATCATCGGAATGCCCTCTGTCTTGGTGCTCAAAAACAGTTGAGGAAGAATCTGTAGTGGGGGGAGGCATATATCGACCCAGATTGATCCCATGGGGTCACCAGTACATCCATTGCAAAGGCCTTTGCTTCCCCGACCATGATTCCAACTCAGGAAGTCCACCTGCCTATTGTCCACTTCAGGAAGGTGGACTGCAGACAAGGCTGGAACGTGCCTTTTGGGCAAAGTCAGGATTATGTTCACTTCTCGAAGGGCCACGTGGCTTCTGGCGCCACTCTGATGTGTTGTAAGCCACGCCTGTGGTGTTGTCTACCTATCCTCTCGTTGGTCTTCCCTGCTGGTTGATTCACTGCAGCAGGGATAGGCAAATGACCCTTAACTGGAGAACATTAGAAGTCTAGACTCCTTCACAACCATGTCCCTTGGACCATTTCCATCCCTAGGACTCCTTCCCTTTCCCAAGAGTCTGAGTCCATTGTGAGAACTGTCCAGATTAATGTGCGTCAGAGATACCTTGGCCTTGGGATACAAGTGCATATGTCGGTCCAGAGACTGAGGGAGTTTTTCCAACGCAGTAAGTTCATTGCTTTGCAGAGGCCTGAAGTGAAACTGGGGAAACATCAACTTGCAAGAAGTTAAGGCCTCTTCAGGTCTAGGATGGGGGAAACACTCCCATTGGGCTTTGGGACCATAAACAGGTTTGAATAAAAATTGCAATAGCTACACTAACTCAAAATATCAAGGTACCCACATCCCAAATTGGATAATGTAAGAGAAAATGGAAAGGGGGATTTTCATGGTGCCACAGGTATAGACAAAGAATGTAATTTTCATAAAATTATTTTATTAATATCCAGATATAAAGAGGAGTAAACAGTGTTGACTCTCAAGAACAAAGACATAGATATAAAATTATCACAAATGATAGAAACAATAATGTGCACGTAAATCTATATGTAGCTATATAAATGCCTGTTGGATGCTACATGTTTCGCTATATTGCTTCATCAGGAGTTGTAAGGCATATATTGGCTACAAAGAAATACAAAAAGAATATGTAAGGTATATAGAATACATAACAATCAAATACAGAATCATATTATACAAATGGGTTATCATGCAATTAAATATATGGAAAAAAATCCAACAATGAAGAGAAAAGAAAAACCAAAGGGGGGTATAATAAACACCCCACTCAGATGGTCTCTGGCTATATGGATCTCACAGAGGGGAATAAGTGTGATGGCAATAGAGACTTACCCATCATATAGAGGATAAGTAGATATGTTATAATTCTGTTGCCTTACAGTTCCTGAAGAAGCAATATAGCGAAACATGTAGAGTCCAACAGGCATTTATATAGCTATATATAGCTTTAGATGCACATTATTGTTTCTATCATTCGTGATAATTTTATATGTGTGTCGTTATTCCTGAGAGTCAACATTGTTGACTCCTTTTTTATATTTGGTTATTAATAAAAATAATTGTATGATAATTACATTCTTTGTGTTTACCTGTGACACCATGAAAATCCCCCATTTCCATTTTCTCTTAATAGATTTGAATAAAAAACCCAGGGGGTCCAAAGACCACCCTCACACTGGGGCGGGCGGTCGTTGACGGTAAAATGCTGCTAGTTTTAGCGGCGCTTTACCGTCATTTTAGCGGTCCTATTTGGCTGCTAGCAGGGCGCATTTAACCCCCACTAGCGGCCGAATAAAGGGGTTAGATGCTTTGCAGGTGCTTCGGCAGCGGTGCCCATTCATTTCAATGGGCAGGAGCGGTGTGTACACCGCTCCTTCACCGCTCCAAAGATGCTGCTCGCATTACTTTTTTTGACGTGCTGCCAGCGCACCGCTCCAATGTGGAAGCCCTCAGGTTTTCACATTGGAGTAACAGGAGAGGCGCTTTGCAGGCGCTATTTTTAGCGCTATAGCGCCTGTAATGCACCTCAGTGTGAAAGGGGTCAAAGAGTGAAGTTGCTAGAGAGAAATCTGAAGGGCCACAATGTTATTGGAGAGGTGGAAAGATTTAAGAGCATAAAGCAGGGAGGAGGCAGCCTATATCCCTGAAACACTGCGTCCCAGGCTCAAAGATCACAAATGTCCTTAGTCCAGGTTTGCGAAAGGGCCAAAAGACGTCTCCCCATGTCAACCCCACGAGGAAAAGGACAAAGCGCTAAACTTACCACAACAGGGATCCAAACACACAATCTTCTGGCTTGTACGGATATGCCACGTTTTGCTGCCCAATTGTAACCATTTGACAATAGAGCTCCGAGGAAGAGGGTAAGTCCCTCAAAACGCGTTAGCCCTTTACTACTTTACCAAGGGGGAATAAAAAGACTTTTTCATGCAACAGAGTGTAGCTTTCTCAATCTTCCAGGTGGAATCGGAATTATAAGCCAGAAACCTGCTCTTGGTAGAGAGAGGTTGTTCATCGTTTAAGGACACTAGCAAAAAAATACAAGGATTGCTGGGAGTGGGAGGGGTTTATATGGAATGTCCTAACAACTTTGTTTGCTGGAAGGTGGCAGGATATAACCCATTGTCTTGATTATTGGAAGCCTGTACCTTGTATTGTACGATTAGGAAATCATGTTTGCAATAGTTTGATCTCTGAATAAAATAAAATGGCTCTTGTAAAATGGCAGCTAATATTATAATTTCCTGGTAGAAAGACTTGGGTGATTGTGGGTGTAATTGCCATCATCCTGTTTATATAGATCCTGAACATATTCTCATTTTTGGGACTTGAAAGTCGATTCAACCATAATTTATTAAAAGACTATAGTTTATTGGAAAAATATCATTAAAAAAGTTAATATAAGAACAGTGTACAATTTACAACAACATACAAATTATATCATAGCATATATCAAGATATTGGGAAGATGAAATATGATGAGATACATGGAGTGCATGAGAAGTGGTATCCCCCAGATATGGAAATGGCAGCAATCCTGTCCTTCATGGTGCTGGTGGGAAAGAAGAAAGCATTTTCTTAGGATTATGGGAGTGCTTAAGCCAAGGCATTCAATATGCTAAGTGATACTATTCCTGAGGAAGGAGCTCTTTCTATTCATACTTTGAAACACGTTGACTACCCCTATCTGCTGGATTTTTTCCATCAAATTATCATCATGGTGGAATTTACAAGCGAGTAGCTGGGGGATACCACTTCTCATGCACTCCATGTATCTCATCTTATTTCATCTTCCCAATATCTTGATATATGCTATGAAGTAATTTGTATGTTGCTGTAAATACTATTCTTATATTAACTTTTTTAATTATGTTTTTCCAATAAACTATATATTTTTTTTATTAACTTATGGTTGAATTGCTTTAAAGTCCCAAAAATGAGGATATGTTCGGAATCTATATTATCCTAAGCCTATTTTTGAAATTTGGTGTTTACAAGTTAAAATCCGTATTTTTTGCTAGAAAATTACTTAGAACCCCCAAACATTATATATATATTTTTAGAAGAGAATCTAGAGAATAAAATGGCGATTGTTGCAATATTTTTTATCACACGGTATTTGTGCAGCGGTGTTTTAAACGCAAATTTTTGGAAAAGTGACACTTTCATGAATTTTAAAAAATCCAAACAGTAAAGTTACCCCAATTTTTTTGTATAATGTGAAAGATGATGTTACGCCGAGTAAATAGATACCAAACATGTCACCCTTTATAATTGCACGCACTCGTGGAATGGCGACGAACTACGGTACCTATGAATTTCCATAGGCGACGCTTTAAAAATTTTTTACGGTTACCAGGTTTGAGCTACAGAGGAGGTCTAGGGCTAGAATTATTGCTCTCGCTCTGACGATCGCGGCGATACCTCACATGTGTGGTTTGAACACCGTTTACATATGCGGGCGAGACTTCCATATGCATTTTCTTCGCTGCGCGAGCTCGCGGGGACAGGGGCACTTTAAAAATTTTTTTTTTTAATTTATTTTATTTATTTTTGTACTTTTATAAATTCTGTTTAAAATTTTTTTTTTTTTTTTTTTTTACTTTTATTGCTGTCACAAGCAATGTAAACATCCCTTGTGACAGTAATAGGTGGTGACAGGTACTCTTTATGGAGGGATGGGGGGTCTAAAAGACCCCCCATCCCTCCTTTACACTTCAAAGTATTCAGATCGCCGAAAACGGCGATTCTGAATACTGTGTATTTTTTTAAATTCGGCGCCATTGGCAGCCGATAAATGGGAAGTGACGTCATGACGTCGCTTCCGTGTTTACAACAAGAAGGCTGGAACGAAGCCGCTCACAGCTTCGTTCCAGCCCGCCCCCAGCCGCCGAAGAGTCCCGATTGGACACCGGGCCTCCCGATCGCATGGGAGGCCCGGTAACAGCGGCGGGAGGGGGGGGTTGTCCCCTCCCGCTCCTCCGGTATAACAGCCGAGTGACTTTTAGCCGCATCGGTTGTTATACTCGGGTAGCCGATCGCCCGCTGAAAACAACGGTACCGGGATGATGCCTGCAGCTGCGGGCATCATCCCGGTATAACCCCGGAAAGCCGAGTACGCATATGTGCGTACGGTCGGCGGGAAGGGGTTAAATTTTCCATGAATTTCATGGGCTGGTACTCCATTTAATAGTTTCACTATCACAATGAAAGAGACACTAATCCAGCTGTTCTTCCTATGCCGTAGAAAGGGTAAATTTCAATAAAGGGGTTAATGTTCTGTATTTCTTTTGGTTACTGCTATCCTTGACAACTCTCTGGACCTTTGTATTCACATTACGTTCACAGCACAGCGTGGATCTTATAAAAGATAAACAGATGTATGTTCTATGGGCCGGGTGTCAGAATAGACCTAGTTTGTGCCTGCCTCACTTTTTCAGAGTGTTTGGCTTCACTGTCTGCTGTCTCTCTGCCCCCCCTTGTAAATGCTACAAGTCATTCCCACACTCCAGCTTAATATTTATTTTATAAAGTATTAACCACAACGCAGTTTTGCCACAAAGGGGGGGAAAAAAATGCCTCTCTGCTTTTTCTCAAAAGGGTTTTCTGGGTTCTTGAGGGAGCTGTCAACCTGCAGATAAAGCCAAGGATGGATGGTCCCAGCAGGATGTTATATAAAGTTATATTGCGCTTTGCAGGAGGTTTTAATAAGCCCTAAGACAGGGATGTCCAGAGGAAGTAACCTGGTATACAAGGCGAGCCACATTTATCAGGTAAAGGAAATACTCCCTTGTATAATGAATCTGGCACAGGACCCTTGTGCTTCAATCCCACGATCCCGTCTGCTACCAGAAGGCCGGCTTATCTGCGCCACTAAATAAATAGTCTTTTAGCGCAGCTGATCCCCGGCAGCCTCTGGTTTTTGTCTGCGCTCCTTGTACCTTTTGTAAGGGCCAGCCTATCACAGGGATTAAATTAAGCTTTATTTATAAATCAAAGGCAATATATAAAAGAACTGACTGATTAAGCATGTAACACATCACAGCCCAAAAACAGGGATTTCTCAAGGCAGATAAACTCAGAGATATTGATGGCTGGAGTGTATCAATCCTCCTCTTTATTCCCACTATTGCCAGTTGTTTCATTAATGGACTCTTGTGGCAATTTGTTACTTTAGATCCATACTGGTCAGGGTTTCCAAGTCAGAACATGCAGGAATTGCCAACTCATGGAACCCGCTACTACTAGGGAGAGTTTTTATCCATGTCTGATAGGGTTGGTGCACATTGTGACCATCAGTTGTCATAGGAGGACAATGCTTTAATGATCGTTCAATAGTAACATTGTGCAGCATCTTCTTTTCCTGTGTAGCAGGCTCAGGAAATCTTTCATTGTTAAAGCTGATATTTTGTGTCAGGGTGGATTTGATTTAAATCAAGTTGATTTAAATCATAATTTTAAAAGAGCAACTGTCATCTTTGTCCCGCAGTGGCTCCTCCTTTGACCCGCTGTTGACTCACCGACAGTCCCATACACTTTAATGGGACGGCTGGTGATGCGGCAGTGACGCAACAAGGTGAGGGACGTGGCGGCAGCAGGTGAGTAGATGTCCGCTAACAGGAGCTGCCATAATGGATCTGAAATGACAGGTGCTCTTTAAATGTGAGGACTTATGCCCTGTACACACGATAGGATTTTTCGACAACAAAACCGTTTTTTTTTTTTCTGAAGGATGTTGGCTCAAACTTGTCTTGCATACACACGGTCACACAAATGTTGTCGGAAATTCCGAACGTCAAGAACGCGGTGACGTACAACACGTACGACGAGCCGAGAAAAATGAAGTTCAATAGCCAGTGCGGCTCTTCTGCTTGATTCCGAGCATGCGTGGACTTTTGTGCGTCGGTCTTATGTACACAAGATCGGAATTTCCAACAGCAAGTTTTGTTGTCGGAAAATTTGAGAACCTGCTCTCAAACATTTGTTGGCGGAAATTCCGCCAACAAATGTTCTATGGAGCATACACACGGTCGGATTTTCCGACAACGAGCTCAAATCGAACATTTGTTGTTGGAAAATCCTATCGTGTGTACAGGGCATTATTCTTGCCGGTAGTTAGAATCTTTAATATTTGCAAACAAAATGAAGGTTTCCTATTTAGAATAATAAGCTGTCAGGTTAGTAAAACAGCGATATCAGAACCGATTCAGTCATACAGTTTGTAGTGTACATAGATTTGCAAAACAATGGGATAAAGGAATATTCTTGAACTTTGTTTTATCTCGTGCTTACTGTGAAATTGTGTGAAGGCATCAATGCAGTGCATGTTATCTCAGCTTGCAGAGCTTAGATTAATTAAATGAGTTTACCAAAAATTAAAATATCGCAGAATATACAGCCTCATGCTACATAACTGAGCTCCATTTCATGCTGAATAAACTAAATTTTTACTGTATCTTAAATAGAAAACTAGTATAAATTTGATAAAAAAAAAAAAAAATCGATTTAAATCCAAAAAATCAGATTTAAATCCAAAATATCATTGATTTATATCCACCCTGTTTTGTGTTGTGTATTTGCAATAAGCTGTACAGAAAGTGCTGGATCTTGAAGGCACCACAAACTGCCTGAACTTTATCTGTTTTCTTAGGGCTCATTCACACCACAACGCATCTGTTAATGAATGCACGTTTTTAGTAATGTGTTAGAATGCGCGCATTGTAAATGCGTTACGATTGTTTTTATTTGCCTTGATATGACTTGCAGTGCACTGCGTTGATGCGTGTTTATGTGCAGTTGAATGCGCTGAAAAAAGTAGAGCATGCTGTGCTTTTTTTCATCGCTGGGCAAATGCAACGGAACGCAAGGCGCTGGTGTGAACTGTATTCGTGGGGAACCATTTTTCTTTTTGTTTGCCCTCTGTCAGGAGTGTGCTCACAAACACACCTCAGTGCATCTTGTGTTAGGCTGGGTTCACACTGGAGAACGCAGTGGTTCACCGCAGGAGTCTGGTGCGTCTCCGTTCACCGTTTCAGGTCCGATTTCAGCCCGAATTTTGGGATGAATTTGGACCTGAAACGGACCAAAAGACACACAGGACCGCTGTGCAATTCGCACTGGAGCAGCTGCGGAGATATGTGAACCGGCTCCATAGAGGGCCGCTCACAATCTCCTGCTATGCGAATTGGTTATGGGGAAACCCACATCCAATTCCGCATAGGTGTGAACCCAGCCTGAATGAACTCTTAGGCCGGCCATACACGGTTCAAAACTTGGACGGTCCAGCAGGAACCGGACAAGATGAAAACCGTTAATGGGCAGGCCGATATCAACTTGGGAACGACCAGCCTGACAAATTCTCTTGCAAATATCACTAGCGGCTGCTATAGCTGCTAGCAATAATCACTGTCTTTTTCCGATGGGGACGCCCCACCACCAGGAGAAGACAACTGCTGATTCCCCTGTCAGCAGTGTCTGTGTTGATGGGGGAATTGTGCAAAAAAGAAATTTGCACCGTGTATGGCCTACCTTAGTCTGGGTGTTTTTAGGACTTGACAGGTTCACTTTATAGTACATCTCTAAGTAACAAGTGAAGTTTGACAGTAGTCTGGTAATGTTGTCCAGAAAATCGTTTTAAATATGAAAGTGTACTACATTACTCTGGCAGGGTTCACACTAGTGCGAATTGGATGAGGGTTTCCCCGCATCCAGTTCGCATGACAGGAGATTGTGACCGTCTCTCTACGGAGCCCGTTCACATATCTCAGTGGCGGCTGCGGAGCGGCTTGCACGGGAGTCCTGTGCGTCTTTGGCTCAGTTTCAGGGCCGAATTCAGGCAAAAATTTGGCGCCCCTGGGAATCGCTGATTGCCTTTTTCCTCCCCACCTTGGATAATACCTTCCTGTTCTACATACCGCTTTTATATGTAAGTGGATACTTTTATTGTCTATTGGTAAATAAATCATTTTACTTAGCGGCGCTCCTCTTCTTTTGTTTTTCGTCCCTGAAACGGAGGACAGGGACGCACCGGACCCCAGCTATGAGCCGCAGTCATTTCCAGTGTGAACCCAGCCTCTACCTTTAGGCCCCTTTCACACTGAGGCGCCTCTAAACCGCCAGTAAAACACAGCGCTTTTGAAGAGCTTTTCAGGCGCTTTTGAAGAGCTTTCCATTCATTTCAATGGAGAAGGGCGTTTTTTCACCGCCCTGCCAGCGCACTGCCTCAGTGTGAAAGCATTCATTGATTTTAATGGAAATACGTTTTCGTAAGCTTTTCAGGCGCTTTTTTTAGCGTGAAAGGGGTCTTAATATAACCCTCAGCACCCTGGATCAGCAAGCTTCCCATGACGCATCTAGTATGGACTGCAGCTTCCTGTCTTGTGTTTCTCTAAATATTTAAATTTTTCACCAGCGCCCAATGTGTTCCCAAACCAATTTAAGTCCAGCAGCCAGACAATACAGCAACTCCTCCCTTCCCAGGCGAGTTCCAATCTTTTCATTTTTCAAACTGTCTAGCGCTTCAGATATTCAAACGCAACCCCATCAATCTCCTATCAGGTTTGTGTATCCAGGAAGATCATTCTCCCAGACTCTTACTGGATTGCCGACCCATAAATTATTAACATGATGCAGGGATTATTTGCAATACATTGGAGTAGGATCTTGATTGGGGTGATATGAATTATAAAGTTTGATGTCTGGTAAGGATACAGGCATAGAGGGGTGAAGGAATAACAGATTAATGGGGCAGTCACTGCATGGTGTTATACATGAATGTGAGCACAAGTTTTGGAGATTTTAATTATTCAATTAAATTTTTTGGGGATACATGTGAGGAAAAAAGGAAGATCAGTAATGAAGACACTGAGCCGTTGGTCTTGTGTTTCTAGTGCCTTCCCTTTCTGGAAGACAGCAAAGAGCCTCAGTTGGGCAGTTTAAGAATTCTGAGGATCCCAGAACACGCACGATTTCAAAGCCGCATTATTAGGTCCGACTTGAAAGACATGCACTGATGTCTATTGAAGTCGCACCCGAAATTAGTGCAGGAACGGTGCCATTGCCAGGAATAGTCATGCGATTTGACCTGTCATGACAAATCGCTTCAATGTGAACGGGGGCTTATTAGCAAAGCTTAACTGAACAAGCTGAAGTTAGAAGCTGATTGGTTACTATGCACAGCTGCACCAGATTTGGTGTGCCCAAGTTTTAGTAAATCTCTCCCTATTTTGTTTTTTTTAAATAGGCTCCTGAAATTTGTGCAATCCTGCTTTAGGCCCGGTTCACGCTAGATGTGTTGCAAATTTGCTGCAAATCCAACTTGCATCAGAATCGCAACCTGTACAGGCGAACCGATTGCGGAGTGTAATGTAATGTTAACGACACCCCGAAAATCAATTTGCAAAACGCAGTGCGATTTGCAGATTCAGATCACATGGGTGTGAATACCCATGTGATCCGATTTTGGTGCGGACAAAAAAAAAGAATCTTACATGAGTTTGGTGTGAAGGTGGTGCGAATTGAGCCATACAAATCCATGTCTCAAATCGCACACCCCAGAGACACCGCATGTCAATCGCAGCGCATTCCTGTGCGAATGACACGCGGTGTCCCGCATCGCAGCAGTGTGAACCCCCGGCCTTATACAGAAATGCCTGTCAGGTTTGTTTCATGTGACAACATTGTCATCTGGTGATGACATCACAGCCAGGATCAGTTCACCTGAGCCGTCCTCCCACAGGTGGGCTTCAGATATTGTGAGAGGTCTGTTCCCCCATCTGGACTCTTCTGCTCAGACTGATGAAACAATGTGAGTATTGTCAGACCCGCCAGCAACATATCTGCCTTGTGAAGTGGTGTGCTGTGATACATTGCATTATGCCGTGCCTACCTACTTCCCCAGCATCCCACCATATGGTTATCTGACACAATCTGGAGGACCGTGATGCAACAGAGACCGTGATGAATTGGCTTAAAGTGAAATTTATTTCAAATGACTTTAGTGGCAAAGGGCCCAGTCTTGAATCTTAAAGATTTTGCTTCTTCTATCTTTTTGTAGAAGATAACTTTTTTTTTTTCTTGACTGTTCACTTATTAAAACCTTGTCTGCTTTTGATTTCAGTTGAGTGGCTGTCGGGGAAACTTCTGTAACTCAGAAAGACGGCAGATTGTTTTTTTTTCTAGTGCGAGAAGTGCAGCTTATTCCTGACATATGGGCTGATAAAGCTTAGAGATGAGATTCGTCTTTAGACTTGGTGTCTGTCGGCAGCAACATACTTACATTACAGTTATAGAAAAAAAAGAGTGGAAAGTGTGCAAACCAAAAAAAAAAAAAATAATGCAAAAAATAAATAAAAAGGGGGCTCTAATTGGTCAAATCACCATATATTCTGCTCTGTTGGTAGATCTCAACTCTCCTCCGTAACATCTCTAAAATCCCCTTTTTAACTAATGAAATCACTAAGCTACTCATAAAATTTAATGTAAACATCCCTTGTGACAGTAATAGGTGGTGACAGGTACTCTTTATAGCTGCATCGGTTGTTATACTCGGATAGCCGATCGCCCGCCCTAAACAACGGTACCGGGATGATGCCTGCAGCTGCGGGCATCATCCTGGTATAACCCCGAAAAGCCGAGTACGCACATCTGCGTACGCTCAGCGGGAAGGGGTTAATTACACAGGTTCTGTGGCTGTTTAAAAAGGAAGTGGGAAGTAAAGTCTTCCTCTTTATAATAAGGCTTACCTGTAGGTACTGTAAATATCTCCTAAACTTGCACCGTTTAGGAGATATTTACTATATACGCTGTCGTCGACATCATAGGCACATGGCCTGCTCGTGCCATTTCTTCAGGGCCCGTGCTGTGACCGGAGGCACCCACGCAAATGCGCAGGAGTGACGTAATGTGAACCCGGAAGTAACTCCGGGAAACATGTCGGCCGTGGGAGCAGTGTGCCGGCATTGATCCAGGGCTTCATTTTAAGGTAAGTATTTCATAATGAGCTAGTATGGGATGGATACTAGCTTATTATGCCTTTGTCTTGCAGGCTTTTTTTTTTTCTTTGGAGGTTTACAACCTCTTTAAGGTGTTAAATAAACTTGGTGCCTTATCTGCATTAAATTAGCCTCAGAACCTGTGTAATTCATATGTGTTCAGGTTTAAAGGGATGAGGTGGCAATCCTACTGATTGTACCCAAGTCAATCGATGGATCAACTTTGGTACAGTTAGCCTGCCCATACATCAAATCTCGTCTGGTCCCTGCAAAATGTTGATCTGTGTATGGCCGGCTTAACTGTCATCTTGCAGATTCAGGGGGTGCATGGCCTGGAGCCTGGCTAAAGACCTATGGAGTTAAAATGAAATACATGATAACCCACCTAGAGACCGAGAAGGGACTTTACTAAGACTGGAGCATTCAAAATCTGGAGCAGCTTTGTATGACAACCAGTCAGCTTCTGTCTTTCATTTTCAAAGCTTAAAGCGGCGTTCCACCCAAAAATGGAACTTCCGCTTTAAGTGCAGATGACCCCCTGACATGCCACATTTGGCATGTCATTTTTTTTTAGGGGGGGGGCAGATACCCTCTTTTTAGAAGCATCCAGCTCCCACTTCCTCCCGGGGGGTCCACGACGCCAGAAGGAAGTTCACCTCTCCCCCCTCCCTCCCTACAATCTTCTGGGACAGGGCACAGGTCCCAGAATATTGCCCGGCCAATCGCAGCGCGGCCCGCTCATGCGCAATGCGTGCCCGGCTGTGAAGCCACAGCTGGGCGCCCACAGTAAAGATGCCGGCGCCACAGAGAGGAGGGGGAGAGGAGCGGGGCTTGGTTCGCCCGTATCTCTGGACCGTGGGACAGGTGGGTGTCCGATTACTAAAAGTCAGCAGCTACACTTTTTGTATCTACTGACTTTTAAAAGGGTGGAACTCCGCTTTAAGACCCCTTTCACACTAAATCGCTGCTAAAACAGCCGCTAAAGCGCCCGTAGTTTTTGCAGTGCTTTAGAGGCGCTAGCGGGGTGCTTTTTATAACGTGACCTAAAAAACTCCCAAAAAGACCCATTTTGCTGCACATTAGAAACACTTTTAGGGCGCTTTGGAAGCGTTGCCCATTCGTTTCAATGGGCAGGGGCTTTTTGAAATACTGTTTACAGAGCTCCAAACACGCCCCAAAGATACTGCTTGCAGGACTTTTTCTACTGCCCCAGTGTGAAAGCATCCATTCAAGTGAATGGGAGGCAGTTTTCAGGCGCTATTTTTAGGACTAAAACGTGTCAAAAACTGCCTAAGTGTGAAAGGGGTCTTGCTGAACAAGCTGAAGATACAGTGCCATAAAAAAGTATTCATACCCCTTGAAATTTTACAAACTTTGTCATGTTACAACCAAAAACATAAATGTATTTTATTGGGATTTTATGTGATAGACCAACACAAAGTGGCACATAATTGTGAAGTGGAAGGAAAATGATAAATGGTTTTCAACATTTTTTACAAATAAATATGTGAAAAGTGTGGCGTGCATTTGTATTCAGCCCCCATTACTCTGATACCCCTAACCAAGATCTAGTGGAACCAGTTGCCTTCAGAAGTCACCTAATTAGTAAATAGAGTCCACCTATGTGTAATTTAATCTCAGTATAAAACACAGCTGTTCTGTAAAGCCCTCAGAGGTTTGTGTGAGAACCTTAGTGAACAAACAGCATCATGAAAGCCAAGGAACACACCAGACAGGTCAGGGATACAGTTGTGGAGAAGTTTTAAGCAGGGTTAGGGTATAAAAAAAAATATCCCAAGCTTTGAAAATCTCACGAAGCTCTGTTCAATCCATCATCCGAAAATGGAAAGAGTATGGCACAACTGCAAACCTACCAAGACATGGCCGTCCACCTAAACTGACTGGCCGGGCAAGGAGAGCATTCATCAAAGAAGCAGCCAAGAGGTCCATGGTAACTCTGGAGGAGCTGCAGAGATCCACAGTTTAGGTGGGAGAATCTGTCCACAGTACAACTATTAGTCGTGCTCTCCACAAATCTGGTCTTTATGGAACAGTGACAAGAAGAAAGACATTGGTGAAAGAAAGCCAAAAGAAGTCCCGTTTGCAGTTTGCGAGAAGCCATGTGGGGGACACAGCAAACATGTGAAAGAAGGTGCTCTGGTCAGATGAGACCAAAATTGAACTTTTGGCCCAAAAGCAAAATGCTATGTGTGGCGGAAAACTAATACTGCACATCACCCTGAACACACCATCCCCACCGTGAGCCATGGTGGTGGCAGCATCATGGTGTGGGGATGCTTTTCCTCATCTGGGACAGGGAAGCTGGTCAGAGTTGATGGGAAGATAGATGGAGCCAAATACAGGGTAATATTAGAAGAAAACCTGTTAGAGTCTGCAAAAGACTTGAGACTGAGGAGGAGGTTCACCTTCCAGTAGGACAACGACCCTAAACATACAGCCAGAGCTACAATGGATTGGTTTAGATCAAATTCTATTCATGTTTTAGGATGACCCAGTCAAAGTCCAGACCTGAATCCAATTGAGAATCTGTGGCAAGACTTGAAAATTGCTGTTCACAGACGCTTTCCATCCAATCTGACAGAGCTTGAGATATTTTGCAAAGAAGAATGGGCAAAAATGTCACTCTGTAGATGTGCAAAGCTGGTAGAGACATCCCCAAAAAGACTTGGAGCTGTATTCGCAGTGAAAGGCGGTTATACAAAGTATTGACGCAGGGGGGCTGAATACAAATGTACCCCACACTCTTCACATATTTGTAAAAAAAAATTTGAAAAACAATTTATCATTTTCCTTCAACTTCACAATTATGTGCCACTTTGTGTTGGTCTATCACAGAAAATCCCAATAAAATACATTTACGTTTTTGGCTGTAACATTAAAAAATGTGGAAAATTTCAAGGGGTATGAATACTTTTTCAAGGCACTGTAGAAGCTGATTGGTTAAATCACAGCTGCTCTCTATTCTGTCTGCTCCAGTTTTAGCAATTTCCTCACAGATTTTTTTTTAGTTAGTTTGAGTAGAATGATGAGGTCTTTAGAGAGATGGGAGGGATCTTGGCCAAGCAGGCATGTTCTAGCAGTCATCTAGACCCTCAGATGTCAGGGTGCTACATAAACATAAACGTTTGGCTTGGCCGAATGTTCCTGGCTATGTCTGTGAAAAGGTAGAATGCTGGAGAAGTTTGTTAACCTGTCAGACTGATCTTCTCATTGAAAGGGGTTGGCCTGTCCCCATAGATATGAGATTGTCAGGTAAAAAAGATCTGGATTTGACCTTGTCACAGCTTAGACCTGCACTGAGAATACGCAGCAGAAATGTTTGATCAGGCATTGCTTGGAATGGGTAGGATTGCGCTTCCTGTGTGTCACACCCATGTAGCAAAGTGGGTCCAGGGGATTAGAAATAAATGAAATCTGGTGACATGTCGACTTTAATCGCTTCAGCCCCAGGAAGATTTTACCCCCTTCCTGACCAGAGCACTTTTTGCGATTCGGCACTGCGTCGCTTTAACTGACAATTGCGCGGTCGTGCGACGTGGTACCCAAACAAAATTGACGTCCTTTTTTCCCCACAAATAGAGTTTACTTTTTGTGGTATTTGATCGCCTCTGCAGTTTCTATTTTTTGTGCTATAAACAAAAAAAGAGCGACAATTTAAAAAAAAAAAACACAATATTTTGTACTTTTTGCTATAAGAAATATCCCCATTTTTTTTTTAAAAAATATTTTTTTTCTCAGTTTAGGCCGATATGTAAGAAAAAAATGCAATAAGCGTATATTGATTGGTTTTGCGCAAAAGTTATAGCGTCTACAAAATAGGGAATAGATTTATAGCATTTTTATTATAATTTTTTTTTATTTACTAGTAATGGTGGTGATCTGCGATTTTTATCGTGACTGCGACATTATGGCGGACACATCGGACAATTTTGACACATTTTTGGGACCATTGGCATTAATACAGCAATCAGTGCAATTAAAAATGCATTGAATACTGTAAAATTGTCACTGGCAGTGACGGGGTTAACACTAGGGGGCGCTCAAGGGGTTAATGTGTTTCCTAATGTGTGTTCTAACTGAAGGGGGGAGTGGACTGTGTAGGGGAGATGACAGATTGCTGTTCATACTTTGTATGAACAGACGATCTGTCACGTCTCCCCTCAGAGAACCGGGATTTCTGTGTTTACACACAGAGATCCCGGTTCTCGCCGTGTTATGAGCGATCGCGAGAGGCCAGCAGTCATCGAGACCGCCGGGCACTCGCATCGGCTCCTGGGGCGAGCAGCGGGCGCGCGTCCCTAGTGGCCGCCTCGAGAACCGACGTAACATGACGGAGTTTTGCGCAGCCGAGCCATGTTGCCGCAGTACAACTGCGGTGGCTTGTAGGAAAGCGGTTAAAGAAGAATTCCCGGTATGGATATTTTATACATCGTTACACTGCTCCACCTTGGACCAATTTATACCATACCGGAGCGATCACCACGGAAGATGGGAATCGGTGAAATAGACAGTACTTTTACTGCCTTCTGAGTCTTGTGTCAAGCGGCTGCCTTGCTGCATTCTGACCACAGGAGGTTAGCCTTTTGGCACGGGCGCCATTCAGTAATTGCTTTACCAGTATTGATTAGCCATTTTACTGGCACATAGTATTTACCCCGTGCACACTGATTTACTTTGGATGGTCACATGAACTTGAGTTGTGCCCTAGGCCACTCCCTAACAGTTTAAATTCTGGGAACACGGCGAGCTTTGCAGCTGATTTTACTCATAGAAGGTTATCGTGACCATAAATAACAACTGCATTTCAGTTGTAGGTCCTCATAAATTTTTTTTTTTTTACGTTAACCGCTTGCTGCCAGCCCACAGTACATCCACTGCGAATAGGTGGCACAGCCAGGCTAGGCAACGTATCCATACCTTGTGGTCTTTCTTCCAGGTTTGGGGCGAGCAATGCACGCACCCCCCTGCTGACCCAAGCTGTGATTGGACACAGCACAAGTTTGTCTGCAGATTTCAGCCAATGATTTTGGCTGAAACCTGCTGATCGGCTGTGGCAAACACACAGAACTCTGTACACAGACAGCAATCTGGCTGTTTTTTCTCCGTGAAGTCAATTTGGGGCCCCCATGCACACGCCCCTTGCTGACCCTGTCGTGGAAATTCCACTTTACACTATGTGTAATCCATGTTTCCTGCGCTAATAAAGTGCCCTTTCAGCCTCTTGGTATAATGCATCTTAGTAAACCCGTTTCCTGTATCCTCCCAAGTAAACAGACATGATCACCGTCCTTACATCCTTAGCTCCACAGGCAGACTTTTCGATAATCGGAGCAATCTTTACTTAAGAGCCCTTTCACACCGAGCCGCCCATAGCGTCGGTGGTAAAACACCGCTATTTTTAGCGGCGTTTTACCGTCGGATTAGCGGCGCATTTTTGCCCCTAGCGGGGCGCTTTTACCCCCCCCGCTAGCATCCGAGAAAGGGTTAAAACCACCCGCAATGTGCCGCAATAGCGGTGTTTTGCCAGGGGTATCCCAGCGCTGCCCCATTGATTTCAATGGGGAGCAGCGGTGGAGGAGCGGTAAACACGCCGCTCCTTCACCGCTCCAAAGAAGCTGCTGACAGGACTTTTCCTGACGTCCTGCCAGCGCAGCGCTCCGGTGTGAAAGCCCTCCGGCTTTCACATTGGAGACAATGCTGCAGCTGTTTGAGGGCGGATTGCAGGCGCTATTTTTAATGCTATTAAATGCTGCAAAACGCCCTCGGTGTGAAAGGGGTCTAAAAGAACAATAGAACTTGTTAGCTTCACAATCGGTCAAACACAGGCATTCCTTCAAACAGGAGGTGTTATACAAATCTCAACCAATGAACAATGACTAGGGGAGTCTATGGGTGTGTCTTGGCAGGAGCAGTGTGTATGATTTTCCGCACCCTGTACCTGTAAGCCATGCTCTCCAGTAAGACAAAGGAAGGCACATGGCTGGTCTTGAAATCATGGACGCTGTCCCTGACCATAACTCAGTCAAAGACTGCCGTTTTTACCGTTGGCGTGAATCCTTATTCTGCATTATTCAGAGAACAACGCATACCCGGATTATACTACCATTCCTGAGGATGGGAGATTATCTGCAGGAACACGCCATAGCCTCCCTACATGCTTATCAGACACACAGAGACACACGAGCATGCATAACCGATAATGTCTTTACAGAGTGAACACCTCCCCCCCCCCAAGACGATAGTCTGTGCATTGCACAGGGGCCCCCTCGCTGGCGGACATATCCCCACTCTGCAAACACTTCTCTGCATCCTCAAGAAGCTTTAGAGCGGGCTACAGGAGAACTAACACTGGGAGACACTGTGACAATACATATTAAATAATTCTTGATAAAATTTCCACAACAACCCGTGCTATGATTGGACACAGCATGAGTTTGTCTTCAGATTTCAGCCAATGATGTTGGCTAAAACCTGCTGATCGGCTGTGGCAAACACACAGAACTCTGTACACAGACCGCAAACTGGCTGTTTTTTCTCTCTGAAGTCAGTTTGGGGCTAGCATGCACACCCCCCCCTGATGACCAGTGCTGTGATTGGACACAGCACAAGTTTGTCAGCAGAATTCAGCCAGTATTTTTGTCTGAAACCTGCTGATTGGCTGTGGCAAACACACAGAACTTCTTTCAGACAATGATCTGGCTGTTTTTTCTCCCTGAAATGAAGTTTCAGGGGGGAGGGGGGTGCAAATACCTGTCTAAGACAGGTATCTGCACCCACTTCCGGGAATAGACTCCCATGGGAGTCACCCCCCCTCCTGCACTCCCCCGCTGTCTCCTGGGAAAGACACAGGTCCCAGGAGTTGGCAGGGACCATTGAGAAAGCGCAGCACGACTCGCGCATACGCAATAGGGAATCGGGAAGTGAAGCCGCAACGCTTCACTTCCTGATTCCCTCACCGTGAATGGCGGCGGCAGCACCCGAGATTCGAGGGACGGTTCGGTCTCGGGTGCCGACATCGCTGGACCCCGGGACAGGTGAGTGACCTTATTTTAAAAGTCAGCAGCTGCAGTATTTGCAGCTGCTGACATCTAAAAATGTTTTTTTCGCGGGACTCCCGCTTTAATATATGTTTGGGAAAAATTTTGTTTTTTTTTCATTGCCAAAGACATGTAGCAGAATACATTTTGTTCTAAATTTATGAAGAAATTCGATTTTCTTGGATGTGTTTTATAACAGAAAGAAAAAAAAAAGATTTTCCCCGAAAAATCTTCGGTCCTTTTTCGTTTTTATATAAAAAAAAAAAACCTAGTGGTGATCAAATTCCACCAAAAGAAAGCTCTGTTTGTGTGAAAAAAAATGATATAAATTTAATTTGGGTACAGCGTTGGATAAACGCGCAATCACCCATTAAAGTAGCGCAGTGCTGAATAGCAAAAAATGGCCTTGTCATGAAGGGGGGGGGTAAAACTTTCCGGAGGTCAAGTGGTTAATATACACTCACCGGCCACTTTATTAGGTATACCTTGCTACTACCGGGTTGGACCCCCTTTTGCCTTCATTCTTGGTGGCATAGATTCAACAAGGTGTTGGAAACATTCTTCAGAGATTTAGCTCCATAGTGACATGATAACATCACACAGTTACTGCAGATTTGTCGGCTGCCCATCCATGATGCGAATCTCCCGTTCCACCACATCCCAAAGGTGCTCTATTGGATGAGATGTGGTGAGTGTGGAGACCATTGGAGTACAGAGACCTCATTGTCCAGTGGTGAGATGATTGGAGATTTGTGACATGGTACATTATCCTGCTGGAAGGAGCCATCAGAAGATGGGGACACTGTAGTCATAAAGGGATGGACATGGTCAGCAACAATACTCAGGTAGGCCGTGGTGTTTAAAGCACGCTCAATTGGTACTAAGGGGCCCAAAGTGTGCCAAAATATCCCCCACATCATTACACCACAAGCCTGAACCGGAGATACAAGGCAGGATGGATCCATGCTTTCATGTTGTTTTTGCCAAATGTTGACCTGACCATCTGAATGTTGCAGCTGAAATCGAGATTCATCAGACCAGGCAATGTTTTTCCAATCTTCTATTGTCCAATTTTGGTCAGCCTGTGCGAAATGTAGCCTCGGTTTCCTGTTCTTAGCTGACAGGAGTGGCAGCCGGTGTGGTCCTCTGCTGCTGTAGCCCATCTGCTTCAAGGTTCGATGTGTGGTGCGTTCAGAGATGATATTCTGCATACCTTGGATGTAATGAGTAATTATTTGAGTTACTGTTGCCTTTTTATCCTCTAGAACCAGTTTGCCCATTCTCCTCTGACCTCTGACATCAACCAGGCATTTTCACCCTCACTGGATATTTTCTCTTTTTCCCACCATTCTCTGTAAACCAGAGAGATGGTTGTGCGTGAAAATCCCAGGAGATCAGCAGTTTTTTAAATACTCAGACCAACCGTCTGGCACCAACAACCATGCCACATTCAAAGTCACTTAAAGTGGTTGTAAACTCTTACACACCACTTTTACCTACAGGTAAACTTATAATAAGGCTTACCTGTAGGTACTGGAAATATCTCCTAAACCTGCACGCTTTAGGAGATATTTACGCTTGCGCCAACGTCATGGGCCCATGCGCACTAAAGAAAGGGCCCGTGCCGTGATATTCGGCAACTCCAGCCAGTCACAGAGCCGGAGTCCATGGCCCCGGAAGGAAGAGGGGTGAAGATGGGCGCAGCCACCAGCGGAGACATCGCGGGCTTCGTTTGCAGGTAAGTGCAACATGCATACTAGCCCATTATGCTTTTACTTTGCAGGGGAATAAAATGGAAGTAAAACTCATCAGGGTTTACTTCCGCTTTGAATCCCCTTTCTTCCTCATTCTGATGCTCGGTATGAACTTACGGCAAGTCATCTTCACCACATCTAGATGCCTAAATGCATTGAGTTGCTGCCATGTGATGGTCTGATTAGCAATTTGTGTTACCAAGCAATTGAACAGGTGTACCTAGTAAAGTGGCCGGTGAGTGAATGTGCCATGTACAGCTTTGGCCGCACTCAACGTCGTGTGAGATAAGTATTACTACTCTGCAGCTGACTTAGTTTATATAGTTTGGAGTACTTGTAGTATTTCTCCCTGGGAAAAGTTTATGTGTGTGACTCTCTGGCTCGTTCTGAGTTATGTACGAGGAGGTAGCGGGACCTGTCCTTCTTCTCCATGGTTAATACTGCAGAGTAAATACCTTCTAAGATCTTCTCAAAACAAAGAATCCATCAAGTCTCCAGCTGAAGAACTCTGAAGTGTCTCCTCTGCTGGGAGTCTCAGATGTTTTTGTCTGTTCTGCTGTCTTGGGATAATGTTGCGTTTCTTGTCCTTCCAAGTGTTTCCAAAACCACCATTCATTATTTGTACCTGTCTAGCAGACCACAACACACTGTATTATATTAATACTTCAGCGGCAACACTTGTTATATCCCAGCCTTGCATAGTTTGTGCTGAGATCGTTTATTGCTTCATTTATTCCATGTAGTACATCAAGGCCACGTACTTTTTAATACGTTGACAAAGAGCAGCAGAGTTTGGAGGACTTGCATCAGAAAAAAAAGGTGGGTGTCAGAGCTTCAGGATGGGCCTGTAGGGATTCCTAGTACTTATAAGTCTGCTTGTGATTAATAACTCGGGAAGAGGAGACATGGAGCTCATGTCAACCTGCTCTCTTATCACCCAGACCTTCTGAAGGATGGCTTCACAGCTAACGATTCCCAGCTGCTTGGACACCATCAGCCAATGCTGACTTCAACCATTCATCTCCTGGACAAGCCCATTTCATATTCTCCTACTAATGAAAAAAGAAAAGTGGACATTAACATTTACCAACCACTTAAGATTTGCAAAGCTATTTTTACTCTTGCAATGTTTACGCAACACCCGGAAAAAGTCATTGACACTCCGGGTGAACTGATGTGTGTCTTCTCCATAGGCTTCAGGGTTGTTATTGACTTCTACGCTCCTGTCTGCGGTGCTGCAACAAAACGGAAAGCAGCTTGTTTGGTTGATATTCTGCTGGTTGGGTTTAATTTTGCGTGCCTGGATGTAAGCTTTGTGTTTTACATTTTTATTATTAAAAGGGAAACATGGCAATATCAAGTTCTGTTAGAAAAAAATATATTTTCTGAGTATTTGCTTAATAACAATGTATGAATGAAAGTATTTCTTTAGTTACAAAAGGATGATGCACTGTCACAGCATAAGGGATTTGTTATGCTTTTATACTTGTTAATCAGATAAATGAAAGAGTCTTATTTCTGAGCCTCGGTAGTGAACTCCTCTTTAGTTAGCAATTAAAAATATCACCTTTGTTATGTTATCAAGTAACATGCACAACTGTTAGGGCTCGTGCACATTGCAGCTCAAAAAAAACAAAAAGCTGCTTTAAGCCCTGGTTCACTTTGCAGCATATTTGTCATGCGATTTGACATTTCCGTCTTTTGCCGGCAATGGCATCGTCCGAATCAGTGCGACGACACCCGTTTTCCCAAAAGTAGTTTCTGTACTACTTTTGGTGACTTTGGGGTGCGATTTCAACAGACATCTGTGCAGATACCCGCACAGATGTCTCTGACATCGCCCCCGAAGTCGGGACTGACATGCGGGAATGAAATGAACTCCATTTCATTCCCGCTGTCAGTGTGAACCTAGGCTTACAGGCATTTGAGCTTTTATTTTAGCTTGAATAAGCTTGTGCTTTTTTGTGCTCTTGTGCATGTTTTTATTGAGCTTTTTTGAGCATAAGTGTTTTTTTTTTTTTTTTCACAAACTCTCCTAGATAGTATTTTCTTAAACAAAACAAAAAGCTTGAACAAATGTTTTCAAGCTTCTTTGAGCTCTTTTGAGCTTTTTTTTTTTAGCTCTATGGGGGACTAGGTCCTCTTAAACATGCAATTTTGGTGGGTTATTGTTCTGCCTGTAGGAGCATATGCCTAAAAAAGGCCTGAAAAAGCCATAGTGTGCATGGACACATTGACTAACATAAAGGAGAGTTTCCAGGCAGAAAAAAATAAGAGTTCAAAAGAGCTCAAAAGCCTGTAGGAGCCGCTTCTTTGAGCTGCAGTGTGCATGAGCCCTTAAAGTAGAACTTTACCCATAACAACTTGGTAAAACATAATGGGCTCCAAGTATGCAGTAAGATACCGCACAACGTTTTTCAAAAAAAAAAAAAAATTTTAATTCAATAAAAAAACGCTACCAAAATACCACATGCACTATTTTATAAAGTGATGCAATATTTTAGCAGTGAAAGCTTGCGGTAATTTAACATAGGCAGTGGCCGGAGTCTTTAACAAACAGTGGTAAATAGCCACCGCCGTCCTTAACAACCAGCACCTGTTATGGTTGTTAAGGACACGGTGGCCGCCCACTCCTTAACAACCATGACAGTTACTGGTGTTAGGGATGCCGGCGGCCGCCAGCTCCTTAACCACTTCAGCCCCGTTACTCCCTTCCTGACCAAGCCCTTTTTTGCGATACGGCACTGTTGCGCGGTCGTGTGACGTTGTACCCAAACAAAATTGACAACCCCCCCCCCACAAATAGAGCTTTCTTTTGGTGGTATTTGATCACCTCTGCGGTTTTAATTTTTTTGCGCTATAAACAAACAAAAAGAAAAAGTGACAATTTTGAAAAAAAAAAAAGCAACATTTTTTTACTTTTTGCTATAATAAATATCTCAAAAAAATATTATAAAAAAACAAATTTCTTCCTCAGTTTAGGCCGATATATATTCTACATATTTTTGGTAAAAAAAATAAATAAATCGCAATAAGCGTATATTGATTGATTTGCACAAAAGTCTACAAAATAGGGGATAGATTTACGGTCGGCAAGTGGTTGACAACCAGGTAGAAACAAACACTTTCCTTAAAGGGGTTGTAAAGGTAAAAACTTCCGACAATACCGCTGCCCCCAGCTCCCCCCCCCGTTTTACTTACCTGACACCTCGAAAGTCAGCCGCTCGCTCCCGACATCCATTTCGCCGCTCAGCCTGGCTGCTGATTGGCTACAGTGGATGGATTGAAAGCAGCACAGCCATTGATACAGCCAATCACATCCAATGACGCGGCGCGCCGGGGGGCGGGGCCGAGTGATACAGTGAGCGGCTATAGCCGCCGGCTGTATCACGGGAGCGCGCCCGCAAGAACTAACCACCATGCGAGGGAGCTCGCATTAAGGTGGTTAGTTCTTGCGGGGAGGAGCTGAAACAGCCGCCGGGGGACCCCAGAAGACCAGGTTCGGGGCCACTCTGTGCAGAACGAGCTGCACAGTGAAGTTAAGTATAACATGTTTGCTATTTTAAAAAAAAAAAAAAACTACCTTTACAACCCCTTTAAAGCAGAGTTCCACCCAAAAGTGAAACTTTCGGTCATTTGCCCCCCCCCCTCCTCCGGAGCGGATACCTGTCTGCCTACATTTACCAAAACCATATATTATGGTCAAACCTAAACACTCTCAACTTGTATGCAATCAGACAGGCCCTTGCACTACATAGTTGAAGGTAAGTTTAAAGAAAATTGAACAAGATAAATATATACGGTAAGAGAGGAACACTGCTGTTTTTGGCTTCAGTCGTTTTTTTTCTACAGGACGATCGGGTTCAGGCGCTCTGTGTATTCTGCTCACCACACGCACTCTTGTGTGTCACAGACCCCAGGCTTCGGTGTACAGGGTGAGAGGCGGAAAACGGGTTCAGATCCTATTAAGGGAACTGATTTATTTTCTTCAAACACAAACATGTTTGGGTGGTCTTCGTATTCTCTGCAGAGCAAAACAACATGCATGAGATGTAAGGATAAAATAAGCTTTATCTTCCATTGTATGCAGAGCCGTGATCAGTGTAATGAAAATATTGCATTTCTATTAACACCCATTGTAATCCTAGTAATAAGAGGAGCCAGTATTCTCTGTCTGTAAGATCTCTGGTGTTAGGCCGGCCATAGACAGATTGAAATTCATCCGGTTCAGCAGGGACTGGCTGAATTTCAAATGATGCGTGACCATCCTTGTTTGACAGAAGTCGATCATTTGGGGGGATTGCTCCATCCTCCTCGCTGGTGTGGATGGAGGAATCTACTGTCTGTGGGCAGCTTAAAGTGGTTGTAAACCTCAGACATGAAATATGAACAAAGCACATCCCTCTATAGTGTGTACTTGTCTCAATCCAGAGCACTACAGTGAGACAGCTCTTTGGTCTTGGCCAGGGGTCCCCAAACTGTGGCCAGATGCGGTCCTTTGTGCCTGCCTTTATCTGGCCCTTGGGACACTATTCATCCCACTGATGAGAGACACTATTCTGCCTTCTGACACCAAAAATGGGACATAATTCATGCCACTGGCACCAACAATGGGGCACTAGTTCTCCCCCTACTGTCAAAGATGGGGCACTGTTCACTCCAACTGATGCCTGGAAAGTTTTCTATTCTGACTGGCTGAGAGATTAGAATCTGATTGCTTCTGAGGACAGCTGTCTTTTATACAGGTAACAAACTGAGAACAAGCTAAGATTCGGAGCACTCCCTTTAAGAGAGTGCTCCTAATCTCAGCTCGTTACCTGTATAGAAGATACCTGGGAGCCAGAAATCTTGCTGATAGGGGATCAAATACTTATTTCACTCATTAAAATGCAAATCAATTTATAACTTTTTTTAAATTTCATTTTTCTGGATATTTTTGTTGTCATTCTGTCTCTCACTGGTGAAATAAACCTCCCAATAAAAGTATAGACTGATCATTTCTTTGTCAGTGGGTAAACGTACAAAATCAGCAGGGGATCAAACACTTTTTTTTCCCTCACTGTAAGTGTCATTTCTGTCTGCTGCCTCCTTCTTCCTCTGCTATCAACATGAGTCATTTTGTGTCACATTTTCCTGACACCAAAATACAAAAGGTGACAGGGAAGGGACCTCCAGCTGATTGACAGCCTCAGCTCTGTTCCTGTGTGCTGTGGGAAGGGGGGAGGGTCCACCTTCCCTTCCCTTTCCTTCCCTCCCCTCCAATCAGCTCTCAGAGCTCTTCTCACTGAGCTTTGCAGAGTATAACAGCTCTCCTCCCTTTTTTTTATGAACCTTCAGACAAGCTTTAAATATTGAGCACTTTGAACAGATGTAGAGAAGAGAATACTGCAGATAAACAAGTACAACTTATGTAGGAGGATTTGTTTTATCTCTGTGTATCACCTGAGGCCAGTCGCTTCTCTGGTTGTATGGATGGGTTTACAACCACCTTAAAGCATAACTGAACTGCTTCTGGATTGCTTCATCCACCGCTTTTCTGCACTGCCAATTTTGAAATTCCCGCACATGCTCAGATGTGAAGCCAATCTCTTCCAAGCATTTGAAATCAGGAAGAGACTGTCGGTGCATCTGCAGGAGGTTTTCCGCATATGCATACAAATTCCGCCAGCTTCTGGTGGATGGGCAATACAGCGCCCAGTGGCATTTGTGCGCATGCAGAGAAGTCTGCTACGCACATATGCGCAGCTTAGTAACCCACTGCCTGCTGGGATAGCTCTGACGTAGCAATCCCAGGAGGCAGCGGCGCCCAGGAAAAGTGCTGTCTTGCAGCACAAGAAAAGAAGAAAATGGCTAATAAATAGAACAAAAATTTGTAGCGTTTTTGTAAGATGGAGGGGGAGTGACAGAATAAGTAATTGTTGTTTATTTGAGTTTAGTTCTGCTTTAAGTCATATTACACTTAAAGTGATTGTAAAGTTGTTTTTTTCTGTAAAAATAACAAAGGTTATACTTACCTGCTTGTTGCAGTGGATTTGCACAGAGCAGCCCAGATCCTCCTCTTCTCGGCTCCCTCTTCGGCTCTCCTGGCCCCTCCCTCCTGTTCAGTGCCCCCACAACAAGCAGTTTTCTATGGGGGCACCCAAGCTGAGTCACGGCTCCCTGTGTCCATTCAGACATTGGGCCCTAGCTCATCCCCTCTGTCCCTTGATTGGCTAGCTGACCTTGATTGACAGCAGCGGGAGCCAATGGCACTGCTGCTGTGTCTCAGCCAATCAGGAAGGAGAATCTCGGATGGCTGAGACACTCGTGGACATCGCTGGAGAGAGAAGGACCTCAAGGTAAGTGCTAGGGGGGCTGAGGGAGTGGGGGGGCTGCTGCACACAGAAGGCTTTTTATCTTAATGCGTAGAATACATATAGATAAAAAAAAGTCTGTTTTTACAACTCCTTTAACCACTTCAGCTCTGGATGGATTTACCCACTTCCTGACCGGGCCATTTTTTGCCATACAGCACTGTGTTATTTTAACTGACAATTGCACGGTCGTGCGTCGCTGTACCCAAATAAATTGTATGTTCTTTTTTACCCACAAATAGAGCTTTCTTTTGGTGGCATTTGATCACCTCTTTTTTTTTTTTTTAGCTATAAACAAAAAAAAATACCGACAATTTTGAAAAAAAAATAAATATATATATATTTTTTACTTTCTGCTATTAAACATATCCATTGTTTTTTTTCAAAAATCTAATTTCTTCATAAATTTAGGCCAATATGTATTCTGCTACATATTTTTGGTATAAAAAACCCCCAATACGCATATATTGATTGGTTTGCGCAAAAGTTATAGTGTCTACAAAATATGGTTGAAGGTTTATGGCATTTTTACTAATAATTTATTTTTGACTAGTAATGGCGGTGATCAGCAATTTTTAGCGGGATGGCGACATTGCGGTGGACAGATCGGACACCTAGCTGATATATTTGACACTTTTTTTTGGGAACCAGTGACATTATTACAGCGATCAGTGCTAAAAATATGCACTGACTTTGTACTAATGACACTGGCAGGGAAGGGGTTAACATCAGAGGCGATCAAGGGGTTAAATGTGTTCCCTCAGTGTGTTTCTAACTGTGCGGGGGGATGGGCTGCCTGGGACAACACACAGGCCCGTCTTCCTGCATCGCAGAAAGACAGGATCTCTGTTTCATCCCCTGACTGAACGGAAATCTGCCTTGTTTACTAAGGCAGATCCCTGTTCTGCCTCCCGATGTCCGCCGGACCCGCTGATTGGCTCCCCCGCTGACAAATGTGTGCATGCACACGCCCACAGAACCTCGTGCACGAGCCGACGTACACCTATGCCGATTTGCGCTGGCAAGCCAACCTGTCGCAGTACAACTGCGGAGGCTGGTCGGCAAGAGGTTAAAGTTTATCTCTACATAAAATCTTTTTTTTAATAGAGTAAGGAAGGGCTAGAACCTTTGTCAGGTCTTTTCTGCTGCCTGTATCAGCCTCCCTATTAGTGACCATTTTTACCGAGGCAGACAGTGAGGGGAAATGCCAAATTTTGTAGCTGTCCTTAAAACAGGAGGTTAGGGGAAAGCTTCTAATGGGGACACCTGTTCCAGCAACAGCTGTCTAAGATGGGAATTCCCCTCACTTTGGAGAGAGGCCCATCCGCTTTCTGTTATGTCTCCAGTTTTAAGAAATGAAGGAAAATCTCCCTAACAGGGAGCAAAAGCTCAATGGGGGTTTTCAACTATGTATTACTTCCCTTAAAATTTAGCTAGAGATACACCTTAGGTTGGAAAGGTGCATTAACTTTTTTACACAATATAATGTAAGTCTATAACTTACCATGCTTAAATTGTGTTGATCCGAGCTTAAATGACCGCCTTAGATCAGGGGTCTCCAAACTTTCTAAGTAAAGGGCCAGTTTACTGTCCTTAAGGCTTTAGGGGGGCCGTACTGTGGCTAGGGTGAGTAGAAAATCCTCCAGAATCAGTGCCCCATCATTGGTTTTATTGGGAGGACTAGTGCCCTATTGTTGGTATCTCTTGGAAGAATAGTACCCAATTGATGGTATCAGTAGGGAGGATGATGCCCCATCATTGGAGTCATTTGGTGGAATATTGCCCCAAGGGCCAGATAAAGGCAAGCAAAGGGCCACATTCGGCCCCTGGGCCGCAGTTTGGAGACCCACTGCCTTAGATGAATACAAGCTGAGCTACTACTAATAGATTTGGAAGGGTAAGTGATTATTTGTGTCTGTCTGTAGTAATTCAATGTTTGCTTTCTTCTTACAGTTAAAGTGGAATTCCAGGCAAACCCTAAGTAGCCTTGTCCTCTACCGCCTCTTAACAACTATTTTGAGTAACCTCTCTAGAAAGATGTATACACTCAGGTATTTTCAGCCTACGCTGGTCCAGTCAAGTTACATTATCCCTTGTGTCAGCCAGCAGCAGCTGCAGGGGAGAGGGCGCTCTGACAATGACTGGTGAACCCTGAACCAATGACATCACTCCTAGTCTTCAAAGGCTAAACCTTTGTTGGCAGTCCTTCCTCTTCCCCGCAGCTCCCCTGTGTCAGCCAGCGGTAGCTGCAAGGAAGAGGAGGGAGCACCAACGAGGGTTGGGCCATTGAGCCAGCAGCAGGGCAGAGGAGAGTGCACTCTGACAATGACTAGTGAACCGTGGAGCAATGACATCACCCTTAGGCTTCAATGGCCCCACCCTTTTGGCGCTCCTTCCTTTTCCCTGCAGCTACCCCTGGCTGACACCGGGGAGCCTGATCATATAACCGGAGCAGAGTCGCCTGAAAATAGATAAGTATACACATCTTTCTTACACAGGTTAGTATGCATAGGTGTTAGGAGGGGACAGTTTAAGGTTTGCTTTTAGTTTTTCCAGTTAGAATAGCTATTGTTGACGTATATGTCACTCTGGTCATATGATAGACACCAATGGTGGTGATGACTCTCTGACTCTCCCTTCCCAAAGCGCTGCCTCTGATGATGCTGCAGATAGGCATTTTGTAAATAGCCAGATGTAGACGGCGTCGGAGACATGACACCGTGGCTTATGTTTATCATACCTGCAGCGTGTGTTACAGAAAAAATACCACATCTATTATGGTTTTGTGATTTGAGCCTAGTGAGGTTGTACAGCGCCTTGAGATTGTCCACATTTTGTCATGTTACAACCAAAAAAGTAAATGCATTTTATTGGGATTTTATATGATAGACCAACACAAAGTGGCACATAATTGTGAAGTGGAAGGAAAATGATAAATGGTTTTCAAACTTTTTTTTTACAAATAAATATGTGAAAAGTGTGGGGAAAATTTGTATTCAGCCCCCCTGAGTCAGTACTTTGTAGAACCGCCTTTCACTGCAATTACAGCTGCAAGTCTTTTTAGGGATGGCTCTACCAGCTTTGCACATCTAGAGAGGACATTTTTGCCCATTCTTCTTTGCAAAATAGCTCAAGCTCTGTCATATTGGATGGAGAGCGTCTGTGAACAGCAATTTTCAAGTCTTGCCACAGATTCTCAATTGGATTTAGGTCTGGATTTTGACTGGGCCATTCTAACACATGAATATGCTTTGATCTAAACCATTCCATTGTAGCTCTGGCTGTATGTTTAGGGTCGTTGTCCTGCTGGAAGGTGAACCTCCGCCCCAGTCTCAAGCCTTTGGCAGACTCTAACAGGTTTTCTTCTAAGATTGGCCTGTATTTGGCTCCATCCATCTTCCCATCAACTCTGACCAGCTTCCCTGTCCCTGCTGAAGAAAAGCATCCCCACAACATGATGCTGCCACCACCATGTTTCACAGTAGGGATGGTGTGTTCAGGGTGATGTGCAGTGTTAGTTTTCCGCCACACATAGCGTTTTGCTTTTAGGCCAAAAATTTAAATTTTGGTCTCATCTGACCAGAGCACCTTCTTCCACATGTTTTCTGTGTCCCCCACATGGCTTCTCGCAAACTGCAAACAGGACTTCTCATGGCTTTCTTTCAACAATGGCTTTCTTCTTGTCACTCTTCCATAAAGGCCAGATTTGTGGAGAACACGACTAATAGTTTAGATTCTCCCACCTGAGCTGTGGATCTCTGCAGCTCCTCCAGAGTTACCATGGACATCTTGGCTGCTTCTCTGATTAATGCTCCCCTTCAGTTTAGGTGGACGGCCATGTCTTGGTAGGTTTGCAGTTGTGCCATACTCTTTCCGATGATGGATTGAACCGTGCTCCGTGAGATGTCCAAAGCTTGGGATATTTTTTAGAACCTAACCCTGCTTTAAATTTCTCCACAACTTTGTCTCTGACCTGTCTGGTGTGTTCCTTGGCCTTCATGATGCTGTTAGTTCACTAGGGTTCTCTAACAAACATCTGAGGACTTCACAGAACAGCTGTATTTATACTGAGATTAAATTACACAGGGGTGGACTCTATTTACTAATTAGGTGACTTCTGAAGGCAATTAGTTCCACTAGATGTTAGTTGGGGGTATCACGCCACACTTTTCACATATTTGTAAAAAAAATTGAAAATCATTTTCCTTCCACTTCACAATTATGTGCCACTTTGTGTTGGTCTATCACATAAAATCCTAATAAAATACATTGACGTTTTTGGTTGTAACATGACAAAATGTGGAAAATTTCAAGGGGTATGAATACTTTTTATCAAGGCACTGTGTATGGATCGTTGATGTGCCTATGGATGATAGAGTGTATATTGCTGTGAGGATGCCTTGCGACTTTGTGTACATTGATGTCATCAGTATTAATGGCTACGGATGCAGCCTTACATTGGAGAACTATCATTGAATATATGGTGGCTCTAAAGCACACAGAACAGCGATGTTGAAACTTCCTCCCACATTGGAAGTACCAGACAAAAACAGACCGAAAAGGAAAGAAAAAATTCCATCGTTCTGACTTTTGATGCGTCGTCTCCCTGCGTTTTCCCAGGGGAAAATGTACATCCATGAACTTATTACTAATGTTTCCTGTCCTTGACACTGGAGCCAGTTGATGTTTGAGAGGAGAGGGGAGAGAGAAATTCGGGGTCACTTCTAATGCCTGCAGGCTGTCTTCAATCTGCTTTTCACTTTTCTAACAGGCCAGTTTCCATCTTCACACTGAGCTAGGTTTAAATAAAACATGATTTAACCTCAGCCAAACTTCCTCCCAGTGTTTATCTTTGGCTGGGGGCTAATGCTTCGTGCAGCCAAATCTCATCACCGTACACCAGTGACAATGGCTTGTATCGAGGCTCCTTTACCCGTCAGGAGGGATATATCAGTCTCACCCAAGATCAAGAGCAACGCTATTGTAACTGAGTGTAATGGCTTCTACCAACACCCAGCTCTTGGCTTCTAGGTAATATACACATGTGCTATGGAGATTTCCCATCCTATAGACTGCAGAGCTGGAAAGCCGTAAATGAAATCATAGTTGTAGAACGACTATAGAATTTTGTCTTAACCAGTTTAATACCGGAACACTTTCACCCCCCTTCCTGCCCAGGCCAACTTTCAGCTTCCCCTGCTGTTGCACTTTGAATGATAATTGCACGGTCATGTACCCATATTACATTTTTAGCATTTTTTCACACAAATAGAGCTTTATTTTATGATATTATTATTATTATTATTATACAGAATTTATATAGCGCCAACAGTTTATGCAGCACTTTACAATATAAAAAGGAGACAATACAGTTATTATACAATAAAATACAAGAGGATTAAAGCGGAGGTCCACACATATTGTAAACTTTATATTAATCCCTTCATAACATTGAACAGATGTCTAAATAATAAAAAAAAAAAAAAAAAAAAAAACGTTTTTTTTCCTGTGTGTTTACCTTGTAATCGGTCTTTATAGTGGAACTTCCTGTTTCGCACCCCCGCGGGAGTAGGCGTGTATATTCTTTATCCCCGGCGGCGCACTGTATCCTGGGAGGGCGGCGCACTGTCTCCTGGGAGCTAAGTTTCTGAGCTTTGCATCGTTTGTTTTGTATTGTTTCTGTTGCCATCACAACAGGGCGGGAACTTCCGACGCCGACGCCCGTTGTGATGGCAACCTGGAGGTTTACGACGCTCCGTGCCATTAACACCGAGCATGCGCGGGAACGAGAGGTGAATGCTGGTAGCTCAGCATTCACCGCATCCAGGAAGTAAATGCTTGTGGGCTTCACATGCCCACAAGCAAGATGGAACCGGCCGTCCACAATTTTTAAAACTTTGTTTTTTATTTGAAACCGGACATCGGGGGACATAGTTCACCTAACAAGTGGGTGTTATTATGTCAGTGTCTGCATGGTTAAAAAAAAAAAAAAAAAGGAATAGTCGGTGGACCTCCGCTTTAAGAGGGCCCTGCTCAGAATAGCTTACAATATAATAGGGTGGGGCAGGTGGTACAAAAGGTTGTAATTGTGGGGAATGAGCTGATGGAAGTGGTAGAAGATTAGTTGGAGACGTGATAGGCTTTCCTGAAGAGTTGAGTTTTCAGGGATCGCCTGAAGGTAGCAAGAGTAGGGAATAGCCGGACCGGTGGAGGTACCGAGTTCCAGAGGATGGGAGAGGCTCTGGAGAAATCCTGGAGACGAGCATGGGAGGAGGAGACGAGAGAGCTTGAGAGTGGGAGGTCTTGAGAAGAGCGGAGAGGACGATTTGGGTGATATTTGGAGACAAGATTGGTGATGTAGCTCAGGGCAGAGTTGTGAATGGCTTTGTATGTTGTGGTTAGTATTTCGAATTTAATTCGCTGGGTGATTGGGAGCCAGTGTAGGGATTGGAGGAGAGGGTTGGTATTTAACCACTTAAGGACCGGAAGGATTTGCCCCCTTAATGACCAGGCCATTTTTTGCGATACGGCACTGCATCGCTTTAACTGACAATTGGCGCGTTCGTGCGAAGTTGTACCCAAACAAAATCGATGTCCTTTTTTCCCCACAAATAGAGTTTTCTTGTATTTGATCACCTCTGCGGTTTTTATTTTTTGCGCTATAAACAAAAAAAGAGCGACGATTTTGAAAAAAAAAACAATATTTTTTACTTTTTGCTATAATAAATATCCCCAAAATTAAAAAAACAAAAAAAAACAAATTTCTTCATCAGTTTAGGCCAATATGTATTCTTCTACATATTTGTGGTAAAAAAAATCGCATTAAGCGTATATTGATTGGTTTGCGCAAAAGTTATAGCGTCTACAAAATGGGGGATATATTTATGGCATTTTTATTATTTTTTTTAAACTAGTAATGGCGGCGATCTGCGATTTTTAGCGGGACTGTGACATTGCGGCGGACAGATCCGACACTTCTTTGGGACCATTGACATTTATACAGCGATTAGAGCTATAAATAGCCACTGATTACTGTATAAATGTCACTGGCAGGGAAGAGGTTAACACTAGGGGGCGATCAAGGGGTTATTTGTTCCCTAGGGAGATGTTTCTAACTGTGGGGGGGGGGGGGAAGGGGACTGAGCGGAGGAGGAGGGAGATCGCTGTTTCTGATCACTAGGAACAGCAGATCACTCTCTACTCCCCTGTCAAAACAGGGATCTGTCTGTTTGACAAATCCCCGTTCTGGCTCTCTGAGGAACGATCACGGGTGGCCGGCCGACATCGCGGCTGCCAGCCACGTGCATCGGCTCCAGGTATTGCTTCTCAAAGCGGCCAATGTACAATGACGACGATTCGCACAGCCGTGCCAACCTGCCACAGTATAACTGGGGCGGCTGATCGGCAAGTAGTTAATCACAACAGGCTAAAAGGCTCCTGCAGGCAGGTGGCTTATTCAGTCTTGCAAACCTCTGATTTGGTACCCACCGGCCATAAGAAGTATGTTACTAGAACCATGGAATATATACAGAGTGTGCAAAAGGCTTCCTCTGCCGAAACTTTTTCTAAATGATAACCGGGATAATTTGATAGAAATTCAGTTTTACTATTTTGCTAGAAAAATAGTAAACATAGAACACCCCAGGTTCATAAACTGGCATCATTTTAAGCACCAGTGTGGTTCAGAGAAAGCATACCAACAGATTGTATTCGTTGTCCTATCTGTGGCATGGTTGTGGCAGTGGCTGTGGACCTTGTTTGAAACCTTGTTGGAAAATCTACAAGCTGTTGTGTGGTATTGGGTGAGAGGAGGGTGTCCTCAGACTGTGTGATAGTGACATGATAACATCACGCAGTTGCTTCATATTTGTCTGCTGCACATCCATGATGCTGATCTCCCGTTTTATCACATCCCAAAGGTGCTCTATTGGATGAGATCTGGTGAGTGTGGAGGCCATTGGAAAACAGTGACCACATTGTCCAGTGGTGAGATGATTGGAGCTTTGTGACATGATGCATTATCCTGCTGGAAGGAGCCATCAGAAGATGGGTACACTGTAGTCATAAAGGGATGGACATGGTCAGGAACAATACTCAGATAGGCCGTGGTGTTTAAACGATGCTCAATTGGTACTAAGGGGCCCAAAATGTTCCAAGAAAATATCCCCCACACCATTACACCACCAACAACCTGATCTGTTGATACAAGGCAGGATGGATCCATGCTTTCATGTCTACGCTAAATTCTGACCCCACCATTTGAATGTCGCAGATGAAATCGAGACTCATCAGACTAGACAACGTTTTTCCAATCTTCTATTGTCCAATTTTGGTGAGCCTTTGCGAATTGAAGCCTCAGTTTCCTGTTCTTAGCTGACAGGAGTGGCACCCAGTGTGGTCTTCTGCTGCTGTAGCCTTTCTGCTTCAAGGTTGGATGTGTTGTGCTTTCAGAGATGGTTTTCTGCATACCTTGGTTGTAACAAGTGGTTATTTGAGTTACCGTTGCCTTTCCATCATCTGGAACCAGTCTGCCCATTCTCTTCTGACATCAACAAGGCATTTTCCCTTAACGTCTTTCAGGACAGCTCTTGAGAGAGTGACTCCTCCTCTTGCCAATAGGAAACGCCTCTTCCACCAAACTTTAAAAGGAGGCTCCTTCCCACACCTTGTCAGTTTTTGTGTTTCCTCCGGAAGGAACACTTGGTGGGGAGTCAGGGCTCTTGGGTGCTGTCCTGAGAGACCAGGCTTCCTGCTCCACCAAAACGTTCGCTTTTACCTCACAAAGCTGTTCCTCCCATTCCACAGGTCGCTGCTGGATGGGCTCTTTCTCCCTCTCCATATGGCTCAGGGAGAGGCGAGGGTGCTGTGGGCATCACTCCTAGGCAGCGGTGAGGTACAGGCGGTCACGTTTTTTTTTTTACTGGGGACGCGTCTGATGGGCAGTATGTGTCAGTACGTCTGTTTTCTTTTAAACCTCTTGGGAATGCCTAACCAATACCTATAGATACCAATGTAAGTGTAATAGATATATGTATATTTATGTAACTATATGTTTTTTGGTTTTGATTTTCACGTATATTTACTATGTCTATGTTGCATATGCCATTTCCCACACAGAAATTTCTATTTAAAGCTTACAATCACCCCTGAGGAAGGAGGCAAAAGCAACTCCGAAACGCGTCGGGTGCAAGCGTATTGGTATCACTAGCTCTATATCTATGGAACTGCATTCCCTGTTTTTATCCATGTCATTTGTTTGATATTTACTTGAGGAATTTTCTTTGTAATTAATAAACTGTTGTTTACTATATATACTCTCCTTAATATTCCTTTATATGTGCCTATAAAGTCCACCAGGGGAATTTTCTCTGTCTTCAAATTTTTTTTACTGTGCCTCCGCCTGTTTCCTCTGACGCTGCCGCCATCTTGGGGATGGCATGCCGTGCACCATCTGCCGGAAGTTAGGTATCCGGAGGGGGTGGGGCCCACAGGGCAGGCGTGCGGCGTCATTCCCGCCAGAAATCGCAGGGGGAGGAACGGGGCTGGTGCTTATTTGCCGGTTCCGGTCCGGCGCAGTGGCACTATTGGAGTTCGGGAAACCGGCGTCCAGTCATACACAGCAACTCCTCGATGGAATCGATGGCGGCAGCAAGTGGGACAGGCACCACATCAAGGCCCAGGTAAGGGGGAGATGTGAACTGTCCTCCTTTACTGTAGGGTCTCTTCCCCCGGCCCCCCCCCCCCCCGGTGGCAGGGGCCTGTCTGGGCACATGAGGCGGCTGTTGTTCTCACTGTGCACCTGTGGTGAGCCTCCTTCTTAAAAGGAGGACAGGATGTCTCACTGGGGTGTTTTTTTTTTCCTTGTTTTGTCTCATGGCAGGCCAAGAGCTCTGATCCAGTGGCAAAAAGGAAATGTCCTTCATGTAAGGCAAATCTACCTGAAGGATGGAAGAAGACTTTGTGTCAAGCCTGTATTGATTCGCTAGTAAAAGAAGAAGCTTCTTCCGCTAGCAGCGATTTGATTGCATTGGTTAAAAAAGAACTGGATGCGGCAATTCAATGATTCCACTCTTCTCTAGCAAACCCATCCCTGAGTCAGCCAACTACTTAACAGTCCTCTCAGGGCTCACTGATAGTCCCGACGGTGGAGACTGAGGCATCTCTTACCCAAGAGGGACATTCCCCCTCCCATTCTAGGGAAGAATCGGATGAGGAAGGGGACAATGTACCTTCTAAATACAAGTTGTCTTTAAAACAGGTAGATGGCCTGTTAAAAGCAATCTATACCACACTGGGTCTGGAAGAGGAAAGAAAGGAATTATCTTTGCATGACAAGATGTATGCAGGGCTCAGAGAATGTAAAAATTGCACCTTTCGGGTACACTCAGTAATTTCTGAGGCTATCAGGAAGGAATGGGCAGAGCCACAAAGAATACCTTTCTTTCCTAAAACCCTTAAAAGGCGTTTTCCTTTTGATGAGGACCCAGTACGGTTTGGAATAAAAATCCCAAACTGGATGCCGCTTTGTCCCAAGTCTCAAGATCAACTGATTTCGCATTTGAGGATATGGGGGTATTAAGAGATCCCATGGATCAGCAGCTTAAGAGGGCTTGGCAATCCGTCATGGGCAATCTCAAACCTGCCATGGCGACTACTGTTGTCTCTAGGAACACAGAATTTTGGTGTCAACTTAAGGCCCATATTACGGCAGACTCACCAAAACAAGAAATTTTGGATTCTTTCTCGACCCTACCAGCTGCTGTAGCCTTTATTTCAGATGCTTCAGCAGAATCAATTAAAATGACAGCAAGATCTGCAGCCGTAACTAACTCGGCTAGGAGGGCTCTGTGGTTAAAAACTTGGCCGGGGGATGCTGCATCCAAAAATAAGCTGTGTGGGATACCGTTCCGGGGGATTTGCTTTTTGGGCCTGACTTGGATTCAGTCCTAGATAGGACAGCTGATAAAAAGAAGTAATTTCCTGTTAAAAAGAAAAAACAGCCAGTTAAGCGTTTTTTTTTTCCGTTCTCAAAGGGCTCAAGAGCAAAGTACAAAACCCCAGAAAAAGAGAAGAAATTGGTCCTCGCAGAAGGGGAAAGGCAAGGGAAATGTCCTTTTCCATCCTCCTGCGTCCTTCAGCAAAATGCAATGACTTGTCCCTACCAGTGGGAGGAAGGCTTCTAAATTTCCTCCCTCTTTGGGCCAGCATGACAAAAAGTCAATATATTTTGGAGATGCTGTACCAAGGTTACAGAATAGAATTTTTGGATCGTCCTCCAGAAAGATTCTTTGTGACAAACCTACCAAGGGACTCAACAAAGGCCCTGGCTATGAAGAACCTTTTAAAGGATCTGATGCACCAGAGGGTTGTGATACCGGTATCTCCAGAGGAACATTGTTAGGGATTTTATTCCCACATATTTCTGATAAGAAAACCATCTGGAAACTTCCGTTTGATTCGCAACCTGAAACCATTGAACAAGTCACTCCTATACAGAAAATTTTGTATAGACTCAATCTTCACGGTCAAGAATATGCTGACCAAGGAATGCTTTATGGCATCAACAGACCTGAGAGATGCTTACCTTAATATTCCTTTAATGCCTCAGTCCCAGAAATTCCTGAGGTTTGTGGTGAATATGGGCAAGGAGGTTGTACATCTACAGTTCAGGGGCCTTCCCTTCGTCCTTTCATCAGCTTCGCGGACTTTTACAAAAGTAATGGCGGAAGCCCTTACCCCTCTTCGACTCCAGGGGATTGCGGTAAACCCATATCTGGATGACCGCCTCTTTTTTGCCCTGTCCAGGGAAAAGTTGCAGGAGGATCTGGACAGAGCCCGCAGTCTGGGGTGGATAGTGGATAGTGAATGTTCAAAAGTCGAATTTCATTCCAGCTCAGCCAGTACTTTTTCTGGGGTACCTAATAAATTCAGTGGAACAAAGAATTTTTCTCCCCAAAGAGAAAAAGATCAAGGTCCAGAAGGTAGTAACTATGCTTCAAACGAATCAGCAGATTTCGGTTTAAAGGATTATGTCGGCTTTGTGAACATTAACCTCATCTATTTATTTTATTTATTTATTTCAGGTACTTATATAGCGCCGTCAATTTACGCAGCGCTTTACATATACATTGTACATTCACATCAGTTCCTACCCTCAAGGAGCTTACAATCTAAGGTCCCTAACTCACATTCATACATATACTAGGGACAATTTAGACTCGTCAGCCATCCAGTGGGCAAGTCTGCATTTCAGGCCTCTCCAGAGGTTCCTTCTAAGAACATGGAACCACAGGTCAGAGACCCTAGATAGAAAGATAAAGATCCCCACCAGAGTCAAACGAACACTTTGGTGGTGGAAAAATCAAATAGTTTTGCAAAAAGGTCTACTTTGGTCCTTTTTCGACTGAAAAAGTGGTGACAACAGACGCCAGTATATGGGGATGGGGGCCCACATGGGTCAGGATTTAACACAGGGAACATGGTCACAGGCCGAAGCAGAAAAATCCTCTTATTGGAGAGAGCTAAAAGCAGTCGCCTTAGCGTTGGCTGTCTTCTCTCCAAGCCTCCTAGGTTTCCATGTCCAGATTCTATCGGACAATGCCACTACCGTAGCCTACCTGAACAAACAGGGAGGCACAAGAAGCAAAGCTCTTCACTTGCTGTCAGTAGAGATTCTGGAGTGGGCGGAAAACCATTTACTGTCCTTTTCCGCAGTCCATCTCAAAGGCATGTTAAACGAAGTGGTGGATTTTCTGAGCAGACAGAAGGTTGAGGAAGCAGAGTGGAGCCTGAACTCAGAAGTGTTTGCATTGATCGCCAGGACTTGGGGCCTTCCCCAAGTAGACCTGTTTGCTTCAAGGCAAAACGCACAGCTCCCACAATTTTTCTCCCTTCACAGAGGCTCTCAGGGGATAGACGCTCTGGCACACTCTTGGAATTTTCGCCTGGGGTATGCTTCTCCCCTTTCCAGTTGATTCCAATGGTGTTGAAAAAGATACAAAAAGAGAGAGTATCAATAATCTTGATTACTCCATTTTGGCCAAAGAGAGCTTGGTTTTCCACAGTTCTGCAATTGGCAATCAACCCATGTTGGCAGATTCCTCTCAGTCAGGATTTGCTGATACAAGGGCCATTACATCATCTGGATGTAGCCAGGTTAAGACTCACTGCCTGGTATCTGAACAGCAATTGTTAAGAAGCAAATGCTTTTCAGAACCGTTAATAAACACATTACTTTCCAGTAGGTAAAAGGTAACTAAAGCTTTTTACGCCAAAGGGGTGAAGGTCTACGTTTCTTGCTGTCATTCAGAAAATAGGGATGTGAAAGACATAGTCTCAGGGTTGGAGTTTTTACAAAAAGGTGCAGACAAGGGTTTTGCAGTCAGCACTCTTGAAGTGCAAGTGGCTGCATTAGGAGTTTATCTGGAGAGATCATTGTCTTCAGAAACTTTGATCATGAGATTTTTCAGTGCACTTTCCAGATCCGGTTCGGGTTAAGCACTTTCCAAAATGGGATCTCTCGTTGGTTCTGCAAGCCCTCACAAAGGAACCATTTGAACTATTACAGACCATATCTCTAAAGAATTTAACTTTCAAAACAATTTTCTAGTCGGAATTACATCGGCAAGAAGGATTAGTGAACTGCATGCCCTATATCGGTAGAAGAACCCTTTTCGTCCATTTTTCTGATAGGATTTTACTTAAGGTAGATCCGGGGTTTTTGCCAAAAGTGGCAACTTTTCATAACAGGTCACAGGAGATTATCCTTCCAACCTTTTGTTCTAACCCTATGGGGGAAAAGGAAGAACAGTTTCACAACTTAGACTTGAGGCGTACCCTATTACATTACTTGGAAGTAACGGATGGTTTTAGATCCTCAGATTCGTTATTTGTACTTTTTTCTGGAAACAAAAAAGGCCACCAAGCATCAAAGAAGTCAATTGCTAGATGGCTTAAGACAGCTATTTCTGTAGCCTATTCTCAGATGGGTCTATCTCCCCCGCCGGGAATTAAGGCTCATTCAACAAAGACTCAGGCCACTACATGGGCAGAAACATCTGGTGCCACCCCAGATCAAGTTTATAAGGCGGCTACGTAGTCAAGTTACTTAATGTTTGTCCGTCATTACAGACTGGATCTCCTGTCAGCGGGGGATCAGGCTTTTGGCAGAAAATTTCTGCAGGCTGTGGTCCCTCCCTAGGGGGTAAGTATACCTGAACAAACAGGGAGGCACAAGAAGCAATCCCCTCAAGTGCTGTCCTGAAAGACGTTAAGGGAAAATTCAAGTTAGACTTACCGGTAACTTGTTTTCCAAGTCTTTCAGGACAGCAGTATCCCGCCCTATTACATTTATATATATATATATATATATGCTGTGACTAACCATATCTCGATTATGTGTTCCAGCTCGGGCCGGAGGTTCTCTACTAATACTGACAAGGTGTGGGAAGGAGCCTCCTTTTTAAAGGTCGGTGGAAGAGGCGTTTCCTATTGGCAAGGGGAGGAGTCATTCTCTCAAGTGCTGTCCTGAAAGACTCTTGGAAAACAAGTTACCGGTAAGTCTAACTTGAATTTTCCTCCACACAACTGCCGCTCACTGGATATTTTCTCTTCGGCCCATTCTCTGTAAACCCGAAAGATGGTTGTGTGTGAAAATCCCAGTAGATCAGCAGTTTTTGAAATACTCAGACCAGCCCGTCTGGCACCAACAACCGTGCCACATTCAAAGTCTCTTAAATCCCCTTTCTTCCCCATTCTGATGCTCGGTTTGAACTTCAGCAAGTCGTCTTCACCATGTCTAGATGCCTAAATTCAACGAGTTGCTGCCATGTGATTGGCTGATTAGCAATTTGTGTTGCCAAGCATTTGAACAGGTGTACCTAATAAAAGTGACTGGTGAGTTTGTTTTCATGTGCCTCCATGGTGCTGTCAGACTGTATGTGCAGTACGTGAGATCAGCTCTCAGACCACCTGAACAGAATTCTGGGATGTGAGAAGTCTGGCTCCATTGCACAGACCCCCTACAGTGGCAGCGGGCTAAGGAAATGTCTGGCTTGACGTTACATTCCTCAAGGTCACATGGAATATTTTGCAATACTCAAGTTTTCCCCCGGTGCCCAGTAATACGTCAGCACCATAGTGTGGAGCTATATAATAAAAACACACAGTGCTCATTTATCTCACATCATCAGGCCAGCTTAATGGATACAAAAAAACACGCACATACAACCCCAGTAGGGCAACTGGAGTCTGAAGGCTTCACTAACATAATGTGTGCTACGTCATCTCCTGTGCTCAGTGCTGGTGATCTGTAGAGAAACAATTTGGTGCTGATACACAGTGTGATGAAATGTTGCTTTTGCAAATTGAAGTGCTATTTCCTCTTACTTACGTTTTCTAACCAGCAAATGAGCTGGCGTAGTCATGGCTGATCTGGATTTATTTATTTTTATTGCCAGGTAAACGCTTGATAAACCTGTTTTTGGATCTCTTACCCACCTGACCTCCGGAAAGATTTACCCCCCTTCATGACCAGGCCATTTTTTGCGATACGGCACTACGTTATTTTAACTGACAATTGTTTATATGGTAAATGTAAATGGTCATGCGACACTGTACCCAAGTAAAATTGATATCATTTTTTTCCCTACAAATAGAACTTTTTTTTGGTGGTATTTGATTTGTTTTTTTTATTTTAAAGAAAAAAAGACTGACAATTTAGAAAACAAAACAAAACAATATTTTTTTACTTTCTGTTCTAAAACACATCCAATAAAAAATTGAAAATAATCTAATTTCTTCATAATATTAGGCCAATATATATTTTGCTAACTATTTTTAGTAAAAAAAAATTCCCAATAAGCGTATAATAATTGGTTTACAGGAATTTTATAGCGTCAAACTATGGGATATATTTAAAGTATTTGTATTTATTATATACTAGTAATGGCGACGATCAGTGACTTCTAGCAGGACTGCAATATTGCGGTGGACAAACGGCTGCCCTCCAATCAGTTCTCAGAGCTCTCCTCACTGAGCTCTGCAGTGTGTGATTTCAGCTCTCTGCCCTCTATTTTTCTTGAAGCTCGGGCAAGCTTTATAGATTCTGGACTTTGAACAGCTGTAGGGGAGAGAGGGCTGCAGATAAACAGGTACAACTTATGTAGGAGGATTTGTTTTAACTCTGTGTATCACCTGAGGCCAGTCACTTTGCTAGAAAATTACTCAGAACCCCCAAACATTATACAGGGGGGTCCCCCAGTTACAAACATCTGACTTACAAACGACTCCTACTTACAAACGGAGGGAGACAACAGGAAGTGAGAGGAAATCTACCCCTAGGAAGGGAAATTCACTCCTGTAAGATCTATTATGGGGAAAAGGTACCTCTACTGATGCTTTATCACCAAGGCTTGTTTCCACAACAACCCAAAATTTTCAAAATCCAATTGTCATTGGGACAGAAAGTGAGGTGAAATCTTCTGAACAGGGGCACACACAGCAAAACAAATGTTACAGGGGTGTTAACCCTTCCCCATGCTATCCAAAAAGCTTAAAAATAGTTTATTTGGCTGGAGCTACACAAAAAATGTACCTGTACCGACTTACAAACAGATTCAACTTAAGAACAAACCTACAGTCCCTAACTTGTTTGTAACCCGGGGACCCCCTGTATATGTTTTTTTAGCAGAGACCCTAGGGCATAAAATGGTGGTCGTTGCAACTTTTTATGTCACACAGTATTTGCGCAGCAATTTTTCAAATTTTTTTGGGGGGGAAAAAAACACGTTTTGTGAATTTGAAAAAAAAAAAAAACACTGAAGTTAGCCCAATTTTTTTGTATAATGTGAAAGATGATGTTGTGCTGAGTAAATAGATGTTTATAGAAAAATAATGCGCTTAGTTTGTATGTCAAATTAATAAAATGATATGATCAAATTGACTGCAGCACTCACAACATTGTATACAGCAAAATCCAGAAACATAATAAAAAACGTGTTGCGGTGTCTACTAGATTGAAAATGTGAGCAAAAATCTGATTGCATTAAATAAAATACACCATATATTATACAAATATATAATATAAATTATGAAAAACCACCATAATTATTGAGGAAACGTTGCTGGAAGTATCAGCGGAGGAGACAACGTCTATTCAGACGAAACGTACAGGGCAGGGCAGGAAATAGTGGTGACGTCAGTACGCTCGTGAGAGTGCTAGGACGGTGTATTTCCAAATGCCTGTTATTACAGTTTTGTTGTAAGTAGTATTTTAATCAATTACCCGTTTTTAATCTGGACGCTGCGCAATGGTTTTTCTTTTTCTTATTTGATTAATGGTTCGATCGCCTTCTGTTTATATCCTGTGACTATTACCTGTGGCTCGCTTTCATCAGTGGTTCCGCATGAGGAGGCTGGATAAGCCAAGATGACCTGCACCTAATGTGAGGGGTAATAAAGCTCACAGATGCGAATATATACCTAGCTAAGTCTTTGGATCTGGTAAGAAAATATTTTTGCCTCATCTATCTAAGCACTGTGTGTTCCACGGAATTCAAGGACTTTGCACATGATCACTTTTATGGACTTTGGTTTTTCATAATTTATATTATAAAATCTGTATAATATATGGTGTATTTTATATAATTCAATCAGATTTTTGCTCACATTTTCAATTTATTAGCCAGCGCAACATGTTTTTTTATGGAGTAAATAGATACCTAACATGTCACGGTTTAAAATTGCGCACACTTGTGGAATGGCGGCAAACTTCGGTACTTAAAAATCTCCATAGGCGAAGTTTGGAGTTTCAGAGTAGTCAGGTCTAGTGCTAGAATTATTGCTCTCGCTCTAACGTTCGCGCCCAAATGTGGACTTGACGTCTGTATGCTTTTGCTTCTGCATGCGAGCACACGGGGACAGGGGCGCTTTTTCATTTTCTTTTTTTTATTTTTACACTTTCCTTTTAATTTTTTCTTTTCTTTTCACTTTTATTCCTATTACAAAAAATGTAAACAGGAATAGGGCATAACAGGGCATGACAGGTCCTCTTTATGGAGAGATGTGGGGTCTATATGACCCCACATCTCTCCTCTATGCTGGAAAGACTGAGATAAAAAAAAAAAAAAAAGCGATCTCGGCCTTTCCAGCCGAGTACACGGCAGTGTTTACAACTGCCAGGCCTGACATGACGTCATGATGTTGCGCCCGGGCCTCCGAAGGTCATTGAGACTGCTGGGGACCCTCTGGCCCGCGGTATTCTCTATGGTAAACTTCCGGCACCTGCAAATTCCTTCTCCGGCTCAACAATCGCAAGGGCAAGCTGGTAGAAGCATCGGGGGTGGGGGGGGGGCGATAGCTGCGGGCATCATTCAGATATCCCCACTCAAAGCCCAGGACGTCATATGATGGCCTTGGGTGCGAAGTTGTTAAGTAATGGCGGCCTCTGTTCATCTCTCATACCAGTGTTCCTTTAAAGTGAATGGAAATCTGCTGGCCTGTGTTTGATGGGCCCCTCAAAGGCAAAAATCATTAGGCCCCTTTCACACCAGCGGACCGATCGGGTCCGCCTGCCCGTTTTTGAGACGAACCCTGATCGGGTCACCCATTTTCCTCTATGGAGCGGCAGATCCACTGACACCCTCCGGCATCTGACCTGATCCTGTCCGCTAAAGGCAGACGGATGGTAATCCGTCCGGAGGATCGGATCAGATCAGATCAGATGGCAGTCGGATGGAAATGGACAGGCAGTACATTTCCATCCGACTGCCCTATAGAGAACAGCGGGCTACGTCCGTGACCGCTCTGCATAGCGGAGCAGACATGGACCTGTCATCCGCCAGCTCAGCGAAGATCAGTGGAGAGATACCCCGCTGAACAGGCGGATCCGCTTGACGGAGTCTGCCCCGTCTGAAAGGGGCCTAAATCTGACTTGGTACAAAGATTCAATAAGATTATGGATATGGGGGTCTAAGGGCTTATTTACACTTGCTTTGGCTTCAACAAGGCTTCGGACAGGCTTTGTTAAAGCTCTCTGAACGCCAGTCAAAGCTCCTATCACTTAATAAAATGGTTAGCTTACAGTCCTGTTTACACCTTGCTTTTGCTTTGCTTTGCTTCAAAAATTATACCCCATGTAGCTTCAGTGGTGCTTCAAAGCGTCTTTAAAGCCTCCATAGAAGTCTATGGCAAAGCTTGCTTTAAGCCCCACCGAAGCCTCGTCGAAGCACCAAGCAAAAGCAAGGTGTAAACAGGACTGTAAGCTAACCATTTTATTTAGTGACAGGAGCTTTAACTGGCGTTCAGAGAGCTTTAACAAAGCCTGTCCGAAGCCTTGTTTTGAAGCAAGTGTAAACTAGCCCCAAGAAAGGAACTCCATGTGGGCAATACATGGTCTCTGCTTTTTTTTTTTTTTTGCCGGGGAGTAGGCTGTATCCTGTAACGCCGTTCCCTTGACCCCTCCATGGCTTATGTGTAAAATAACCTCATTACGCTGACGCACTAACCGCACGAATTCTGGATTGTGAGATAAGTAGAAGCTGGCTTGGTTTCAGCAGCTCGGCAATCAGGAAAAATGCCTTCATTAAACGGATGAATATTTAAGTGTTTGGACTATATTGTCTATATAACAGAACACATTCCAGTGACTCAACCCCCTTTATTGTTCACTTTCCCTCATTCCATACCCCTAAAGGATAAAAAGATAAACTCTTCATAAAACCTATAGTAAAACACGGGCTGCAGAACACAACCGCTTTATATGATGTGCTGGGGGGGGGGGGGGGGCGGCTTTCTTTTCATGCCAAGTTTGGTTATAAATAGCCTTGGTTTTTTCCAAGATGAAACGCAACCGATCATCGCTCTTCCAAGAAAGAAATCTCTATTGTTTTGGAAAAGGGGATGGAGCTTTGGGTTTTATGAAGTTTCAGTGGTTGCACTTCAGGAAAGGCCGACCCTGCTTGCCTTCAGGTAGTGATGACAGTGACAGGCTAAAGTGTCCCCTTTACTAATAAAGAAATACCCAAATGGTTTCCTGTTCATTGCCGGGTCCAAACAGCCGACAGTACCTGTGAAGCACTAACGGCCCCTATTATCACCTATGTGCTGATCCCTCACAGCTACAAATCAGGAGGGATGACGTGTTTACAGATGTTTGTCAGCACCTTCCTATTAATGGCAAGCCATATACTTAATAAACACTTCCTATGTCAAGTGCCATTTAATGTTCCAACTACCTGAGCAGCCTAAAGACACACCTAGAGCAGGTAGAAGGAGGGTTTCATTATTCAGAGGTGTGAATGGCCTGTCGTATCCAACATGTGCTGGAAATCATCACCCTGCAGACCTGTCTTGTTCATTCACATAGCAGCCCCTCCCCCCCTCCTGGTTCACATTGAATGCAGCTTTGATATCACACGATTTTAAAGCTGCCTGTCAGTGCGATTTCTTGTGCGGCTTGCGTCCTTATGCACGGATGTCTATGGCAGTCGCACATGAAATTGCCAAAAATGGTGCAGAAACCTTTTTTTTTTTTTTCAAAATTGGTGCACATCGAAGTCGCGCCGATTTGAACGGTACCAAAGGCACAAATAGGATGCGACTTGTCATGCGACTTTAAATGGTAAAAAAAAACGCATTACAAGTCGCACCAGTGTGAACCGGGGCTATTAAACACAAAACCAAAAAATGTATAGTCCTTTAGATAATAATAATAATGAAAATAAAAATCTTTATTTTATATAGCACCTTTAAGGCTGCATTCACACCTGAGCGTTTCGTTTTCAGGCAGAAAGTCGCACGTTTTTACCGCATTTTTCCCAACGATTTTGCACAGGTCAAAAGGTCACCAATGTAAAAAAGCAGAAAAAACAGCCTGTAATCTGCCCAAAAAGAAGCTCATGTACTTCTTTGAGCTTCAGGTGTTTTGCTTCAGGCAACCAAATCGCTCAGATGTGGACAGGGGCCATTTAAATTAATGGGATTTTGCTTGTTGGGCATTTTTCGGGCGTTTTTCTTCTGGCGTTTTACGAGCTGAAAACACTCAGGTGTGAATGCAGCCTTAAGGTGGCTTCTCAAAGCGCTTTACAAGGAAGACACAAGAAATACACAGGATAACATAACATAAGGGAAAAAACGCACAATTAAGTGAAAGCTTGTCTAAAGAAAAATGTTTTTAGATTTGATTTGAATGAGTTTAGAGAAGATGACTCTCTGACGTTCTTAGGAAGTGAATATCAGAGTTTTGGAGCATAGCATGAGAAGGCTCTGTCTCCGATTGAGTATAGATAAGTAGGGGGGACACACACAGTAAACCAGAATTTGAGGAGCGGAGGTTTCGAGGGGAGAGGGGAGTAAGTTGAAAAAAGTTCAGAGAGATAATGGGGTGCCAAGCCATGAAGAGCCTTGTAGGTGAGCAAGAGGATCTTAAAGTCTATGCGAAACGTGATGGGTAACCAGTGCGAGGTCTCCAGATGTGGTGGCTGCATTAGTGTTCTCTTTTTTCCCCCCTCTGTTTTCACCTGGTAATCTGGCCAGTAACACACCTCCTGTATTAGGCTCGGTTCACAATAATGCAGGAATCGCATTGATTTCCGCACCTGCAACCACACACCGCTGAATCACACTGCTCTTGCGGGACGCATGGGGCTGCCATTCATTCTGAATAGCACTCCCATGCATCTCAGCCCGCAGCACGTTTTTTGGTGCGTTTCAAATGAATGGGCTACCGCGCCCAAGCAGACGTGGGACGTACAGCCCGCACTAGTGTGCAGCCGAGCTTTAGAGCGCCCACACTCCCCATGAAGGAGCACAAGGGGCACCTTTGGACAGCAGCATTGTCAGTCTCGGGGAAGGGTAGGGTTAGATATACTAGTAGATTTAGATACACTAACAAATTGAAGACAAACTCCCAGCTAACACTGCAGTTATCAGTTATTTTTTACTTTCTGCTAAAAAAAATATCCAATAAAAAAAATAAATAAAAAATCTAATTTCTTCATGAATTTAGGCCAATGTGTATTCTGCTACATATTTTTGGTAAAAAATATCTCAATAAGTGTATATTGATTGGTTTACGCTAACGTTATAGCGTCTACAAACTTCCCACTACTGCTGAAAATTTTTATTAATTTATTTTTGTTATACTAGTAATGGCAGGGATCAGCGATTTATGGCAGGCAGTCTGACACTAACGGACACTTTTTGGGGACCAGTGACACTAATACAGTGATCAGTGCTAAAAATATACACTGACCTTGTACTAATGACACTGTCTGGGAAGGGGTTAAAGCGGAGTTCCACTCAGAAATGGAACTTCCGCTGATCCGGTTCAACCCCCACCCCGTGTCATATTTGGCACCTTTCAGGGGGGAGCAGATACCCACTTCCGGCGAAAGAGCGCCGCAGAATCCGCGGCGAACTACGCCATGTCTGGCCCCTCCTACCGTCCCCCACCCGCTGTCTTCTGGGAGACACACAGGTCCCAATAGACAGCAGGGACAATTGAGAACGCGCAGTGCAACTCGCGCATGCGCAGTAGAGAACCAGGCTGTGAAGCCGCAAGGCTTACTCTATCCAAAATGAAAAAAAAAAATTTTGCCCATAGTTCTACTTTATTGCTGTTGTCTTTTATCATTTATTTGTATGTTTTTGCCATGACCAACCAGTGTCTTGGCTGAGTCAAGTATAATAAACTTTGGTTTGTATGCAATGATGGAGTACTGATGGTCAGTTTTTGGAGAGATCATTCACCTGCAAAATCCCAGAGTTTTTTGTTTACCGCACCGTTTGGGATGGAGGTTCTTGTTTCATGTGGGATGTGGTGAACAATAGCTCCAAGGTCACCTTTGGGAATATAGTTTGAGATTCTAACCCAGATGTGTCATTTTCAATTTCATCACAGGCCGCCTCAGCATTATGGTTGCCCCCAAAGCGTCAGTTTTATCTGCAAGGCTCGATGTCCAGAGCCATCCCCCCACATCAGATGTCAAGAGTGCCCCACCCTCCCTCGCATCACAGTGCGCTCCCCTTACATGGTTACATACAGTATCTCACAAAATTGAGTACACCCCTCACATTTTTGTAAATATTTTCTTCTATCTTTTCATGTAACAACACTGAAGAAATGACACTTTGCTACAATGTAAAGTAGTGAGTGTACAGCTTGTATAACAGTGTAAATTTGCTGTCCCCTCAAAATAACTCAACACACAGCCATTAATGTCTAAACCGCTGGAAACAAAAGTGAGTACACCCCTAAGTGAAAATGTCCAAATTGGGCCCAATTAGCCATTTTCCCTCCCCGGTGTCATGTGACTCGTTAATGTTACAAGGTCCCAGATGTGAGTGGGGAGCAGGTGTGTTAAATTTGGTGTTATCGCTCTCACTCTATCATACTGGTCACTGGAAGTTCAACATGGCACCTCATGGCAAAAAACTCTCTGAGGATCAGAAAAAAAGAATTGTAGCTCTACATAAAGATGGCCTAGGCTATAAGAAGATTGCCAAGACCCTGAAACTGAGCTGCAGCACGGTGCCCAAGACGATACAGCTGTTTAACAGGACAGGTTCCACTTAGAACAGGCCTCACCATGGTCGACCAAAGAAGTTGAGTGCACATGCTCAGCGTCATATCCAGAGGTTGTCTTTGGGAAGTAGACGTATGAGTGCTGCCAGCATTGCTGCAGAGGTTGAAGGGGTGGGGGGCTCAGCCTGTCAGTGCTCTGACCATACGCCGCACACTGCATCAAATTGGTCTGCATGGCTGTCTTCCCAGAAGGAAACCTCTTATAAGGATGATGCACAAGAAATTCCACAGTTTGCTGAAGACAAGCAGACTAAAGACATGGATTACTGGAACCATGTCCTGTGGTCTGATGACCCCAAGATAAACTTATTTGGTTCAGATGGTGTCAAGCGTGTGTGGGGGCAACCAGGTGAGGAGTACAAAGACAAGTGTGTCTTGCCTACAGTCAAGCATGGTGGTGGGAGTGTCATGGTCTGGGGCTGCATGAGTGCTGTCGGCACTGGGGAGCTACAGTTCATTGAGGGAACCATGAATGCCAACATGTACTGTGACATACTGAAGCAGAGCATGATCCCCTCCCTTCGGAGACTGGGCCGCAGGGCAGTATTCCAACATGATTATGACCCCAAACACACCTCCAAAATGACCACTGCCTTGGTAAAGAAGCTGAGGGTAAAGGTGATGGACTGGTCAAGCATGTCTCCAGACCTAAACCCTATTGAGCATCTGTGCGGCATCCTCAAACGGAAGGCGGAGGAGTGCAAGGTCTCTAATATCCACCAGCTCTGTGATGTCATCATGGAGGAGTGGAAGAGGACTCCAATGGCAACCTGTGCAGCTCTGGTGAACTCCATGCCCAAGAGGGTTAAGGCAGTGCTGGAAAATAATTGTGGTCACACAAAATATTGACGCTTTCGGCGAAATTTGGACATTTTCACTTAGGGGTGTACTCACTTTTGTTGCCAGTGGTTTAAACAATAATGGCTGTGTGTTGTGTTATTTTGAGGGGACAGCAAATTTACACTGTTATACAAGCTGTACACTCACTATTTTACATTGTAGCAAAGTGTCATTTCTTCAGTGTTGTGACATGAAAAGATATAATAAAATATTTACAAAAATTTGAGGGGTGTACTCACTTTTGTGAGATACTGTATATAGTTACATAGTTAGTCTGGCTGAAAAAAGACACAAGTCCATCTAGTTCAACCAATTACCTTACCTTGTGCTACTGCCAGGAAGGAGCTAGGGGCGGAGCTGGAAGGCAGAAAGTGCAGGGTCTGGAGGAGGACCAGAGGAGGGCTGGAGTCCTTGAATGCTGCTGGATCTGTAGGAGTTCTGTCCTCCCTTCTGCTGCCAACTGCTAAAACAAGGCAGGATCATGCAAAGGCCACATGAAATGGCCTGGAGGGCCAGATTTGGCCCGTGGGCCTTATGTTTGACACGTGTTCTAATCCATCCACCCTAACCCAATGCAACAAACCTAGAAAATTGGTGGGAGTACTTCTTTTAAAATGAAGTCATTTCTGGTAGTCTTCTTCATATAGAGCTGAAGAGAGCTCTGCAACAACCAGTAATATTTTTTTCATAAGTTTTTTGGAGAGCAGAGGGTGGCCCAGTCCAAAAGCAATTTTGAAAAGCTTTAAGGGAGGAAATAAATTTGTCTAGCGGACTAGAATAATACATATTACTAACTAATAACTCGTGATCAAAGATCGCGTTGACCTAATCATACATCGCTAAGCTAGCATGGAACCAGAGATAAACCGGCATATCCGGTGACCCTCCTCAGCAGCGCGGTCCTTCTTGTCCTGCCATAAACCCCTCCCCCCCTTCATCTGAACAGAATTACTTTTATCCCTAGTTACATTGCTTCACTTTTGCTGGTACAACAAATTGGCGGCATCAGAAGGAAATGTTAGAGAGAAACAGTTTCTTGTCGCTGGGAATAAGGAGATGCCAAGTTCACCAATTGTTCTTGATTATTTGCTGGCTTTTGTCATGGGTTAGAAAAAAACTTGCAAATATGGATGTAATTATAGAAACAAAACACAAATTCATTGTAGTTTTCATTGTTCTGGCAGGATTTGTGTTTCTAACATGTGTAAATGGCATACAGGCATTCACTCGTCTTTTAGCGCTCAATCTCAGTGTCTGTCATCTAGTCTTCACCGATCAGGACCGTGGCCAGTGCCCTGTCATTGGACTGTAGCCTACATTTTTATTGTAGGTAGCAAGATCATGAGAGTACTGAATGGTCCAGATGCAAAGATTTCCCAGTGAGGTGTGCACTGTATCCATGCTTTTGCCTTTAGGCATTTTGGGATAGAATAAAGAGGATGTAACCCTAACTGAATTACATTTACTTTGCCTTGTTCAAAGTGTATCGTAAACAGTTGCCCTTAATAAAATATTTTTTCACAATTTTTCATCATTTCTTGTGTCTAGTGTTGCTTATTTCCTGCAGTCACTTTGTCACGGTCTGGGGTCAGGCTCGGAGACCAGTAGCTATAGCAGTAGAGAGGCTCCCACCGATCAGATGCATAAGTATACAAGCAGGTCACCCTGGTGGATGATGCAGGCTCACCCAAGGTGCGGGGTCTAACTGGCGTTCACCAGAGCTCCTGATGGTGGAGATGGGTTTTGCTGCTTGTTAGTACCAGGTTGCAGTTCTCAGGATCGCCCCACCAGGAGGTGAGCAAGCCGAGGTCCAGTAGCAGATATAGCAGGTTGGGATCAAGCAGCAGCATAGTCAATAAAAAAAGCCAAAGGTCGGTAACAAGTGGTTGCAGCTTGGGATCAAGCAGAAGTGTAATCGAGGAACAAGGCAAAGGTCGGTAATGAGTGGTAGCAGAAATATGGACAACATCAAGAGTGAGAATAGCAAATATCAGCTGGAGAGAACACAATAATCTGGCACACAGGAAGTGTAGAAATATGTCCTAAATCAGGAAGTTCATGGGAGCAGCAAAGAGTTGAAGGTTCTCAAAAAACAAGGTACAACGGATCAGAAGGAAGCAGTCAAGAAGAATTACTGTCAGACACAGCAGAGGTCCTGGGTTCAGATCCAGGCCCCGACACACTTCCTGTCTACATGCACCCCAGCGATGGCTGCATGGCATTTTTCGGGGAGTGTTTCCTGATGGTGACAACAATGGACCATGCCTGCGTAATATGTGATGAAACAGCTACTTTTAGTCTCTATGGGGAGCCTTTGTGACATGGTGACAACACAGGGCTTTATTGCCCTATAAAAAGTGCCTGAACAAGGACCTTCATGGCAGGATCATCAGTTATTGTGCTAATGAAAGCTGCAGATGTAAAATTATTGAAAATGACCAAGGCCTGGTTTACACCTATGCGGTTTGCTTTTGATCCATTTCGCAGTGCTTTTTGCGGTGCGTTTTTGCACACGCATTTGGTGACGAGTTTTTCACGTGTGGTGCTTTTTAATGCCTTTTTTTAGACCAATTTGTTGTCGGGCAGATTAAAAAATGCAAAACGCTGCAACAACGCAGCAAAAAGGCACTACATGCTCTTCAACAGCTTCCCCACCCCTCACACTCTGCATCGCACTGCTGTGTCTTACACAGACTCATCATTGGATCTCACCTACTTATCCAGCCATGTGCTTGAGCTCCGTGTGCTCTCCCACAGTCTGTGATCAGTGCTGCAATTGGAAATCCCCTCCTTCACTTCCCGAACTCTACACTACTCCAGGAGCCTCCCTCTGAGTTCACAGGAGCCAGGGCTACAGAGAAGGCGTCGGGTAGCAATGCGCACTGACATTATTGACTGTCATTGAGAACAACACTGGAAACAACATTGGGCAGTATGCATCTGCCACAATGTTGATTTGCTGCAGATCCCCTGGGGGGGGACCACCAAATTTTTCACTGATGGTTCACGGACCACTGGTTGGCGACTGCTGTCTTAGACCATAGAAAAGATTGGGGACATTTCAGTCCCCGGTCAACTCTATGGTCAGCCAGCTTCAGTCCCTGGTTCCCTAGTGGGGGGGCCTTCCACCGCCTGTAAAAGTGATCCAGTGGCGAATTAGCCACTAGGATCACCTTTTACAATAAAGCCCATTGCCGTCTGAAAGGTAGCTGCAGGCATCATCTCGGTATAACCACTTCAACCTGGCTTCATACTGGTGCTTGGCGGAGGCCAACATGATTAAACAATTTTAGAACTATTCTGAGTTCGCAATCTAGAGCTCTTTGGCCATGTTTACTATTCCTCTTGTTTTGCCAGTCCAAATACGGACGGGTTTCCATGTGCTTGTTCCAAAATTGCCAGTATATTTGGTCTTCAATCGAGGGTTATAGAGGGTTCTGTCAACACTGAAAGAATCACTCCAGTCCAGATAAATATCACCAGCAGACTTTTGTAGACTCATATTATGTGCCAACCGTAGAAACGACAATATGAGCATTCTACACATCCGATGAACATGTGTCTCACTCGTGTGACAGGACCACAGCCTAGGCCAGAGAGGCCGTCATAGGCCAATATGAACATCATACAGATCAATACAGCTTGCTGAGGGTTTTCCCCTTTCATGTTGCAATAAATGGAGAGACTTTCTCTCTGCTGAACCAATTAGCTTACCCCATGCTTGGTCACTATCTGCCCTCACAGTGTACATAGTGGGATTCCTCTATTTGCTGACCTGCTCTGAATCAATTAGCACCTCTGCTGTCTGTGTAAACAGTCCTACTCACCCCTGTGCTTTGATACCAGTTTGGGGGCACAGAGGGGGGCTGTGTATATGGAGCCTCGTCTCTGTGGAGCCAGGTGGTCATGGTGTGTCCTGGATCTCATGCTGGCTCAGCATGTGGATGAAAAGACTTTGCTGGCTTCTGATGACATTGCACCATGCCGATCCCAACCTGTCCATGTTTTTGCTCTGGCCACTGTCTGTCCATTATATTATCTCTGCATCCTATCAGTAATAGGTGTGTCAAAGATGTGCCCCACCTTATCTGATCTCATCAGATGACCAGTCTACTGCTTATCCATCTATTCTGAATTTACAGGCTGCTTTCTTTTTAACTAAATTGTATCTTTATGAGCAGGTTTTCCAGAATAACATTTTAACATAAAGTAGTTCAGCTTTCATATCGGTTCTAGTACAATTCTGAATATCTGAGCAGATCGAGGGTTCCCACACCCCTTCATAGTTGGTTAGAGTGTTACCTTCTCAGAAATTAGTGTATAGGTTAAGTGTGCTTGGTCCATGGGTTTGCTTTCAGTGAAAGACAAAGTGATTATAAAGGTCATTTTTATTTTTTTTTTAAATAACAAACATGTCTCTGTGCAATGGAATTGCCGTGACCCTCCTCTTCTTGGGTCCCCTGCTGGCGCTCCTGGCTTCTTCTCTTTGTCCAGTGCCCCCATAGGAAGCCGCTTCCCATGGAGGCATTTGTGCATGCTCGCCCACAAGCTCCCAAGACTTGGCCCTGCCCTCCGTTTCCTTTGTCACTGGCTTTGATTGACAGCAATAGGAGCCAATGGCTCCCAGTGCCCCAGCAAAGCCAGCGAGACCCATAAGTGAAGGGTGAGAAGAGCTCTGTGTGTCCATTCTCTCTCCTGATTGGCTAACTGAGTTTAACAGCAACAGGAGCCCATGATGCCTCTGCTATGTCTCAGCCAATCAGGGGGAGAGTCCCAGATGGCCAAGGCACTCGTGTACATCACTGGATAGAGAGGGAGCTCAGGTACATATGAGGGGGGCTGCTGCACACAGAAGTTTTTTTTATCTTAATGCATAGAATGCATTAAGGTAAAAAAAAAACCTTCTGCATTTACAACCACTTTAATGCAAGGAATGCATTAAGGTAAAAATATTTACGCTTTAGAAACCGCTTTAAGTATCTTGCTGCTGTCAGTAGGTATAGAATCTACCTTCTGGAGTCCTTAGATATATTAGGGGGTGATAGTCCTAGCAAGCAGATGAAGGGGCCAAATGGCATCTTGCTTTGCAGGAGGCTGTATGCCAGAATGTCTATATTTTAGGGCAGGTCCAACATACGTGGAATCACCAGCATTGTTCAGGAATGTTGGAGTTGCGAGTGTGTAAAAAGGCAGGGATATGCTATTAATGGTAGAGAATTTTGAAATGGTTTTATGGGCTGAAGGACATATTTTGCCCTATTCATCCATGGTAAATTTTATTTTTAAGGATACAGTGTCTTGAAAAAGTATTCATACCCCTGTCATGTTAAAATCAAAACCGAAAATTTATTTTATTGGAATTTGATGTGATAGACCAACACAAAGTGGCACATAATTGTGAAGTGGAAGGAAAATGATAAATGGTTTTCAAAAATGTTTACAAATAAATATGTGAAAAGTGTGGCGTGCATTTGTATTCAGCCCCCTTTACTCTGATACCCCTAACTAAAATCTAGTTGAACCAATTGCATTCAGAAGTCACCTAATCAGTAAATAGAGTCCACCTGTGTGTAATTTATTCTCAGTATAAATATAGCTGTTCTGTGAGGTTTGGTAGAGAACCTTAGTGAACAAACAGAATAATGAAGGCCAAGGAACACACCAGACAGGTCAGGGATAAAGTTGTGGAGAAGTTTAAAGCAGGGTTAGGTTATAAAAAATATCTCCCAAGCTTTGGACATCTCACGGAGCAATGTTCAATCCATCATCCAAAAATGGAAAAAGAGTATGGCACAACCACAAACCTACCAAGACATGGCCGTCCACCTAAACCGACAGGCCCGGCAAGGAGAGCATTCATCAGAGAAGCAGCCAAGAGGCCCATGGTAACTCTGGAGGAGCTGCAGAGATCCACAGCTCAGGTGGGAGAATCTGTCCACAGGACAACTATTAGACGTACACTCCACAAATCTGGCCTTTATGGAAGAGTGGCAAGAAGAAAGCCATTAATGAAAGAATGCCATAAGAAGTCCCGTTTGCAAACATGTGGAAGAAGGTGCTCTGGTCGGATGAAACCAAAATTTAACTTTTTGGCCTAAAAGCAAAACGCTATGTGTGGCGGAAAACTAACACTGCACATCAACCTGAACACACCATCCCCACCGTGAAACATGGTGGTGGCAGCATCCTGTTGCGGGAATGCTTTTCTTCAGCAGGGACAGGGAAGCTGGTCAGAGATGATGGGAAGATGGATGGAGCCAAATACAGGGCAATCTTAGAAGACCTGTTAGAGTCTGCAAAAGACTTGAGACTGGGGCAGAGGTTCACCTTCCAGCAGGACAACGACCCTAAACATACAGCCAGAGCTACAATGGAATGGTTTAGATCAAAGCATATTCATGTGTTAGAATGGCCCAGTCAAAGTCCAGACCTAAATCTAATTGAGGATCTGTGGCAAGACTTTGACATTACTGTGCATAGACGCTCTCCATCCAATCTGACAGAGCTTGAGCTATTTTGCAAAGAAGAATGGGCAAAAATGTCACTCTCTAGATGTGCAAAGCTGGTGGAGACATCCCCAGAAAGACTTGCAGCTGTAATTGCAGTGAAAGGTGGTTCTACAAAGTATTGATTCGGGGGGGCTGAATATAAATGCACGCCACACTTTTCACATATTTATTTCTAAAAAAAAATTGAAAACCATTTATCATTTTCCTTCCACTTCACAATTATGTGCCACTTTGTGTTGGTCTATCATATAAATACCAGTAAAATACATTTACGTTTTTTGTTGTAGTATGACAAAATGTGGAAAATTTCAGCGGGTATGAATACTTTTTCAAGGCACTGTATATTCTGATTTTTGAGCCCTCTGATTCACCCTGTATTGAACTGTATTGTAACTGTACTGTTTTCCCTAATGTTGTAAAGTGCTGCGCAAACTGTTGGCGCTATATAAATCCTGTATTTTATAATAATTTGATTGATTGTTTCATGGGTGGGTCATAGTGTAGAAAAAGACAGGAGGGTAATAGTTCTCACATCTATGATGTTGCAGATATGAAAGCACAGTGGCTAAGTGGTTAGCACTTTCACCTGGCAGCATTGGGGTCGTTGATTTGAAGCCCAACCATGGCACTACCTGCCTGAAGTTTGCATGTTGTCCCTGTGCCTGCGTGGGTCTCCTCCAACACTCCAAAGACAAGTAGGTAAATTGGCCCTAGTATCCGTATGTATGAATGTGAGGTAGGGACCTTAGATTGTAAGCTCCTTGAGGGAAGGGACTGAGTTGAATATACAATATATATATAAATACACTGCATAAATTGTGGGTGCTATATAAATACATTTGGGTTTCCCTGGTATAACTGTATGGTAGTTAAAGAGGAAGTAAAGTCTTCCTTTTTAATTGTACCTATAGGTAAGCCTATAATAAGGCTTACCTGTGGGTACTGTAAATATCTCCTAAACTTGCACCGTTTAGGAGATACAGTGCCTTGCAAAAGTATTCACCCCTCTTGGTTTTTTCCCTTTTTTGTTACATTACAGCCTTTAGTTTAATGGTTTTTTTAATCTGAATTATATGTGATGGATCAGAACACAATAGTCTAAGTTGGTGAAGTAAAATTAGAAAAATATATACACAAAACTATTTTTCAGAAAAAAAAAATGATAATTGTCATGTGCGTATGTATTCACCCCCTTTGTTATGAAACCCATAAAAAGCTCTGGTGCAACCAATTACCTTCAGAAGTCACATAATTAGTGAAATGATGTCCACCTGTGTGCAATCTAAGTGTCACATGATCTGTCATTACATATACACACCTTTTTGAAAGGCCCCAGAGGCTGCAACACCTAAGCAAGAGGCACCACTAACCAAACACTGCCATGAAGACCAAGGAACTCTCCAAACAAGTAATGGACAATGTTGTTGAGAAGTACAAGTCAAGGTTAGGTTATAAAAAAAATATCCAAATCTTTGATGATCCCTGGGAGCACCATCTATCATAACCAAATGGAAAGAACATGGCACAACAGCAAACCTGACAAGAGACGGCCGCACACCAAAACTCACGGACCGGGCAAGGAGGGCATTAATCAGAGAGGCAGCACAGAGACCTAAGGTAACCCTGGAGAGCTGCAGAGTTCCACAGCAGAGACTGGAGTATCTGTACATAAGACAACAATAAGCCGTACGCTCCATAGAGTTGGGCTTTATGGCAGAGTGGCCAGAAGAAGGCCATTACTTTCAGCAAAAAAACAAAATGTCACATTTTGAGTTTGTGAAAAGGCATGTGGGAGACTCCCAAAATGTATGGAGGAAGGTGCTCTTTTCTGATGAGACTAAAATTGAACTTTTTGGCCATCAAAGACAACGCTATGTCTGGCGCAAACCCAACATATCACATCACCCAAAGAACACCATCCCCACAGTGAAACATGGTGGTGGCAGCATCATGCTGTGGGGATGTTTTTCAGCAGGGAAACTGGTCGGAGTTGAGGGAAAGATGGATGGTGCTAAATACAGGGATATTCTTGAGCAAAACTTGTACCACTCTGTGTGTGATTTGAGGCTAGGACGTTAGTTCACCTTCCAGCAGGACAATGACCCCAAACACACTGCTAAAGCAACACTTGAGTGGTTTAAGGGGAAACATGTAAATGTGTTGGAATGGCCTAATCAAAGCCCAGACCTCAATCTAGTAGAAAATCTGTGGTGAGACCTAAAGATTGCTGTTCACAAGCGCAAACCATCCAACTTGAGCTGGAGCAGTTTTGCAAGGAGGAATGGGCAAAAATCCCAGTGATAAGATTTGGCAAGCTCATAGAGACTTATCCAAAGCCTTAGGGCTTTAGGGGGGTGAATAGTTATGCACATTGACTTTTTCTGTTTTTTTGTCCTATTTGTTGTTTGCTTCACAATAAAAAAAAAAAATCTTCAAAGTTGTGGGCATGTTCTGTAAATAAAATTATGCAAATCCTCAAACAATCCATGTTAATTCCAGCTTGTGAGGCAACAAAACATGAAAAATGCCAAGGGGGTGAATACTTTTGCAAGGCACTGTATTTAATATTTATACCGCAACGTCATCGGCAAACTAAGATCTAAGCTTAGAGTCTATATTGGGTCCCCAAAGCAAGGCATTGCAGCGGACTGGGCAATCCAAAGTTTCTCAGTTCATTTATTTTAGGAGCACAGAGTGGACCAGTGCATTGTGTTACATTGGGGTGATTAAACTCAAGCAGCAGGTGCATTTACAATGAGTTGCGCCAGTCCAAACAGTATTTTTAGGACGTGGCAGCCCACTTTTATTATACTAAATGTAAAGTTCACTTGTACATACGTTGCCCACGCAGGGGTTTCTTCCACATAACATGCATAAACGAAAATACCGAGCCTCCTGGCTCACTTTTTGGTAGCACTGCTGCTCATCTTACCAGTCCTTTTGACTGTGTCATCCAACTCTCCTGAAACACTAGGCTCTCTAGCTTTGAGTCGCAGCGCCCTGCTGCATGGCCCACCTCTGGCCTAAGGATTGGTGTTCCCCTGATACCCCCATGGGAGCTAACCTGACCCCTGGAACCGAGACCTGCTGTCTCCTGGCTTCTGCCAGGGTCCTCTGACCCCTCAATGAGACCCCTGTCTTGTGGCTTCTGGCTGGGCACTCTGACCCCTCGATGAAATCTCTGTTTCCTGTCTTCTGGCTGGGGCCCCCTGACCCCAGATGAGACAAGCTGTCTCCAAAATGGAAGCCCTGAGCAAGTCTCAGACCTGAGCATATAATGACCCTGCACACCTGTGCAGTTAGCCAGGTTGCAGGCATCTAGCAAAACCCAGACACAGGATTGACTGTTCCGATCCAGAGCTACATTATCTGGAGAAAGCCAAACACACAGTGATTGCACTCAGAAATGATAGTTCTGAACCACGCATTACCCCTTAATGGGAATCCTGTGTCACACTTTCCTATATTCTTACAGTGACAATGTCTCCCTCTGTCACAATTGTTTGTCTGAGGTGGGCAGTGTAATAATGTTTTAAAACATGAGGGAATGGTGGGGTTTTTGGAGCTGTGAGTACAGTTTTGGTGACTATTATTTCTCCAAATAATGGAGGTATTGTGGGATTTTTTTTTTTAGGAAGCCAAGGGAATTTCAGTTGGACGTTTTTAAAGTAATAGAGCAGTTTAGAATAGTACATTTATTGGACAAGATTCTTGCAGTCCAGGAGATGCTGTAAGTGATCCATTAGTGCAGAAGCAGCTGTAATTTACCGGGGTAGGCTTAGGTAGTTTGTTTATATTAGGTAGTGGGCATCAGGTTAATGCCTAAATAATGATTCTCTGTGTGTTTCAGGAGTAGTGAAAAGTAGACTGGAGTTTAAGTGTCCACGTCATTGGGTTAACAGGGAGGGCTTGTCACTTGGAGTCATTGATCTTGTATTCTGAGAGGGCGGCAAAATCTTTAATGAGATTATGTAAAATAGAGATCATAGTCAAGGGTTGGGTAAAAGTGAGGAGTATGTTGTATGCAAATAGGAATAATTTAAAGGGTCTGCTGGAGATTCCTTTCATACTGTGGGTATTGTGAATAGTGACAGCAAAGGGTGTCCATGTATAATACCATTAAAAGGCAGATAGTGGACAGAAGGTTTAATGTAGAGGGTTCGAATAATTGTTTTAAAGAGTGGTCCCGTGATGCCAACATGTTTTAGCATCGGAAAAAGGAAATGCCAGCCGAGGCAGCCTTTTTATCACCTAGACTGGGGGTTAAATCTTCCTCTCCCTGCCTGAAGAGTATATCGTTTAGATCTATGTTATCCAGGTGTTGCCCACTGCCAGACAGAAAGGTGAGAACCCCACCTGATCATTATTGATTATGATTGCGATAATCTGGAAGAGTCTGTTGGCAAGGATTTTGCGGTTTGAATTTAGCAGGGCTTTAGGCTGGGTTCACACTGGTCCGACAAACGCTCCGACATTGGGAGCTCATGTCGCATGACGTGTGAAATTTAATGTTTCCCTATGGGAGCCGTCCTAACTGGTCCGACACAAGTCGTTCCGACTTTAGAAATGCTCCCTGTACTACTTTGGTCCGACTTTGATCCTACTTCAGCCTATTGACTATCATTGAAGTCGGATCAAAGTCGGATTGCCGTCTTGCATGATCCGACTTTGGCACGCGACTTGTGCTCAGATGTTCTTGAGGGGGAACTCCGCGCCAAACTTTAAATAAAAAACCGGCATGGGTTCCCCCTCCAAGAGCATACCAGGCCCTTGGGTCTGGTATGGATCTTGAGGGGAACCCCCTACGCCGATAAAAGCGGCGTGGGGGTCCCCCCCAATCCATACCAGACCCTTATCCGAGCAAGCAGCCCGGCCGGACAGGAATGGGGGTGGGGACGAGCGAGCGCCCCCCCCCCCCCTCCTGAACCGTACCAGGCCGCATGCCCTCAACATGGGGGGTTGGTGCTTTGGGGGAGGGGGCGCGCTGCGGCCCCCCACCCCAAAGCACCTTGTCCCCATGTTGATGAGGACAAGGGCCTCTTCCCGACAACCCTGGCCGTTGGTTGTCGGGGTCTGCGGGCGGGGGCTTATCGGAATCCGGGAGCCCCCTTTAATAAGGGAGCCCCCAGATCCCGGCCCCCCACCCTATGTGAATGAGTATGGGGTACAGCGTACCCCTACCCATTCACCTAGGAAAAAAGTGTCAATTTAAAAAAAAACACTACACAGATTTTTAAAGCATTTTATTAGACAGCTCCGGGGGTCTTCTTCCGACTTCGGGGGTCTCTCCGGTTCTTCTCCACGCTCTCCGGATCTTCTGCCGGGCTCCTCCGCTCTCTTCTGCTCTTTTGCCGCTCTTTTGCTAAAGCGGAGGAGCCCGGTCTTCAATCTTCTGCCTTCTGCCTTCTGCCTTCTGCCTTCTGCCTTCTGCCCTCTTCTCCTGATGTTGACACGACGCTCTCCCCGGCTGGAATGCTCTCTGTGCGCTCTGCTCTGACTTATATAGGCGGTGACCCCGCCCCCTTATGCTGTCACAGTCCCTGGGCATGCTGGGACTGTGACGGCATAAGGGGGCGTGGTCATCGGGTGATGACCACGCCCCCTAAAACGTCACAGTCCCAGCATGCCCAGGGACTGTGACGACATAAGGGGGCGGGGTCACCGCCTATATAAGTCAGAGCAGAGCGCACAGAGAGCATTCCAGCCGGGGAGAGCGTCGTGTCAACATCAGGAGAAGAGGGCAGAAGGCAGAAGGCAGAAGGCAGAAGGCAGAAGATTGAAGACCGAAGACCGGGCTCCTCCGCTTTAGCAAAAGAGCGGCAAAAGAGCAGAAGAGAGCGGAGGAGCCCGGCAGAAGATCCGGAGAGCGTGGAGAAGAACCGGAGAGACCCCCGAAGTCGGAAGAAGACCCCCGGAGCTGTCTAATAAAATGCTTTAAAAATCTGTGTAGTGTTTTTTTTTAAATTGACACTTTTTTCCTAGGTGAATGGGTAGGGGTACGCTGTACCCCATACTCATTCACATAGGGTGGGGGGCCGGGATCTGGGGGCTCCCTTATTAAAGGGGGCTCCCGGATTCCGATAAGCCCCCCGCCCGCAGACCCCGACAACCAACGGCCAGGGTTGTCGGGAAGAGGCCCTTGTCCTCATCAACATGGGGACAAGGTGCTTTGGGGTGGGGGGGCCGCAGCGCGCCCCCCTCCCCCAAGGCACCACCCCCCATGTTGAGGGCATGCGGCCTGGTACGGTTCAGGAGGGGGGGGGGCGCTCGCTCGTCCCCACCCCCATTCCTGTCCGGCCGGGCTGCGTGCTCGGATAAGGGTCTGGTATGGATTGGGGGCGACCCCCCACGCCGTTTTTTCGGCGTAGGGGGTTCCCCTCAAGGTCCATACCAGACCCAAGGGCCTGGTATGCCTCTGGAGGGGGAACCCATGCCGGTTTTTTATTTAAAATTTGGCGCGGAGTTCCCCCCTAAAGATTCATACCAAACACAGTGCCGGCATTGGCGGGGATCCAAGTCGGATCCCCGTTCATTGAAAGTCGGACACATGCCGGCTTCATGTCGCAGGGCAAAGTCGGATCCAAAGTAGGACGGCTGTCGTGTCGCACCAGTGTGAACCCAGCCTTAGGCTTGAAATGAGCTCAGTTTGAGGCTGGGTTCACACTGGTCCGACAAACGCTCCGACATTGGGAGCTCATGTCGCATGACGTGTGAAATTTAATGTTTCCCTATGGGAGCCGTCCTAACTGGTCCGACACAAGTCGTTCCGACTTTAGAAATGCTCCCTGTACTACTTTGGTCCGACTTTGATCCTACTTCATCCTATTGACTATCATTGAAGTCGGATCAAAGTCGGATTGCCGTCTCGCATGATCCGACTTCGGCACGCGACTTGTGCTCAGATCATCTTGAGGGGGAACTCCGCGCCAAATTTTAGATAAAAATCCGGCATGGGTTCCCCCTCCAAGAGCATACCAGGCCCTTGGGTGTGGTATGGAACTTGAGGGGAACCCCCTACGCCGAAAAAGCGGCGTGGGGGGTCCCCCCAATCCATACCAGACCCTTATCCGAGCACGCAGCCCGGCCGGACAGGAATGTGGGTGGGGACGAGCGAGCGCCCCCCCCCTCCTGAACCGTACCAGGCCGCATGCCCTCAACATGGGGGGTTGTTGCCTTGGGGGAGGGGGGCGCGCTGCGGCCCCCCCACCCCAAAGCACCTTGTCCCCATGTTGATGAGGACAAGGGCCTCTTCCCGACAACCCTGGCCGTTGGTTGTCGGGGTCTGCGGGCGGGGGGCTTATCGGAATCCGGGAGCCCCCTTTAATAAGGGAGCCCCCAGATCCCGGCCCCCCACCCTATGTGAATGAGTATGGGGTACAGCGTACCCCTACCCATTCACCTAGGAAAAAAGTGTCAATTTAAAAAAAAACACTACACAGATTTTTAAAGCATTTTATTAGACAGCTCCGGGGGTCTTCTTCCGACTTCGGGGGTCTCTCCGGTTCTTCTCCACGCTCTCCGGATCTTCTGCCGGGCTCCTCCGCTCTCTTCTGCTCTTTTGCCGCTCTTTTGCTAAAGCGGAGGAGCCTGGTCTTCAATCTTCTGCCTTCTGCCTTCTGCCCTCTTCTCCTGATGTTGACACGACGCTCTCTGGGGCTAGAATGCTCTCTGTGCGCTCTGCTCTGACTTATATAGGCGGTGACCCCGCCCCCTTATGCCGTCACAGTCCCTGGGCATGCTGGGACTGTGACGGCATAAGGGGGCGTGGTCATCGGGTGATGACCACGCCCCCTAAAACGTCACAGTCCCAGCATGCCCAGGGACTGTGACGGCATAAGGGGGCGGGGTCACCGCCTATATAAGTCAGAGCAGAGCGCACAGAGAGCATTCTAGCCCCAGAGAGCGTCGTGTCAACATCAGGAGAAGAGGGCAGAAGGCAGAAGATTGAAGACCAGGCTCCTCCGCTTTAGCAAAAGAGCGGCAAAAGAGCAGAAGAGAGCGGAGGAGCCCGACAGAAGATCCGGAGAGCGTGGAGAAGAACCGGAGAGACCCCCGAAGTCGGAAGAAGACCCCCGGAGCTGTCTAATAAAATGCTTTAAAAATCTGTGTAGTGTTTTTTTTTAAATTGACACTTTTTTCCTAGGTGAATGGGTAGGGGTACGCTGTACCCCATACTCATTCACATAGGGTGGGGGGCCGGGATCTGGGGGCTCCCTTATTAAAGGGGGCTCCCGGATTCCGATAAGCCCCCCGCCCGCAGACCCCGACAACCAACGGCCAGGGTTGTCGGGAAGAGGCCCTTGTCCTCATCAACATGGGGACAAGGTGCTTTGGGGTGGGGGGGCCGCAGCGCGCCCCCCTCCCCCAAGGCAACAACCCCCCATGTTGAGGGCATGCGGCCTGGTACGGTTCAGGAGGGGGGGGGGCGCTCGCTCGTCCCCACCCCCATTTCTGTCCGGCCGGGCTGCGTGCTCGGATAAGGGTCTGGTATGGATTGGGGGCGACCCCCCACGCCGTTTTTTCGGCGTAGGGGGTTCCCCTCAAGGTCCATACCAGACCCAAGGGCCTGGTATGCCTCTGGAGGGGGAACCCATGCCGGTTTTTTATTTAAAATTTGGCGCGGAGTTCCCCCCTAAAGATTCATACCAAACACAGTGCCGGCATTGGCGGGGATCCAAGTCGGATCCCCGTTCATTGAAAGTCGGACACATGCCGGCTTCATGTCGCAGGGCAAAGTCGGATCCAAAGTAGGACGGCTGTCGTGTCGCACCAGTGTGAACCCAGCCTGAGGCATATCTTTCTTTCTTAGGGATAGCCATGATGTATTAGACCCCGTTCTCATCTGTGCGTTTTAGGTGCAAAAATCGCTTTTGCTGGATCTTTGATACACTTTCACCAAAACAAATGTTATAATAAACAAGTGACACATATGCAGAATGGATGTGTGTTTGAAAAATTTATATTAAAGATCTGCCATTGAGGCCACCTGGTGACTTGCTACAAAGAAGGAATTTATTGGATCTCATCCCACACAATTGGGCAATTTAGGTAGGTTGTATCTTTCTAGGTGATTTTAGGGATATTACATGCTTTAGATTTTGGTGGGTCGTTGAATTGGGATGTGGTCTGACCAGGTAATAAGTTCTTTGTTTGAGTTACAAAGCAAAGGTAGTAAGATAACAAAAAACAGAAAGTAATTTATTCTAGTGTGAGTTTCATGGGGGTTAGAATAGGAGGAGAAGCGTTTTTTCCAAAGACTAGTGTATTCTCCATACATCATATAGGGAGAAGCTTCTCAATGCGTTGGGATAGGTTTCTTAGTGCTTGTGATGGTTTTCACGTGTAGGCAGTCTTGAGTTGGTGATAGTCATATTGACATGTCCACTGATGAGCATGTGGATTGTGTTTAAGGGATATAGAGTCTTTGGTATTTCCACCGATGTGTATGTTGGTGGTGTCTAAGGAATAGAGTCTATTGACATCTCCACCGATGAGTATGTGAGTAGTGTCTAAAGGAACAGTCTATTGACATCTCCACCAATGAGTATGTGGGTAGTGTCTAAGGGATAGAGTCTATTGACATCTCCACCAATGAGTATGTGGGTAGTGTCTAAGGGATAGCGTATATTGACATCTCCACCAATGAGTATGTGGGTAGTGTCTTAAGGGACAGTCTATTGACATCTCCAACAATGAGTATGTGGGTAGTGTTTAAGGCATAGAGTTTATTGACATCTCCACCGATGAGTATGTGGGTAGTGTCTAAAGTCACCAGTTTTGTCAGGAGTTCATAGAAAAAGCAGGTCTGAATCACATTGGGGGTGTACAAGCTGCAGAGAGTAATTGGGGAAGTACCCCATGAGCCCAGTGGCATTAGGCTGTGTACTTGATTATATAAAGATTGTAAGCTCTAACGAGCAGGGCCCTCTGATTCCTCCTGTATTGAATTGTATTGTACTTGTACTGTCTGCCCTAATGTTGTAAAGCGCTGCGTAAACTGACGGCGCTATATAAATCCTGTATAGTATAATAATAATAAATATAACATCTTTGAGAGTTTGAGAGAGCATGAGTGATTAAATACTACAGCCACCCCTATGGTGTTTGTGCTGTGAAGCTGTAATATTCTGAGTGTTGTAAAACTGCCAGCAGAGCACAGGTAACACAGGTAACGTTTTGAGCTTATATGAGATTTTATTGTTTTTACTTCAATACAAGAGTATCCGCGTTGTCCATAGCTACCAGTCAGATGCCTTTACTTCCAAAGTGGCTCTAGAAAAGAACAGCTGGAATTTTATTGTGTGAAGATACTCCGGAATAAACAAGGCCTGATATCTCTCTCTGTGAGACTTTCCTGCGAAGCATAACGATGGAACTGTCCATGCATCTCGTCAGAAAGTAACAAGGCTGCCTTTGTGTGGCGGGTCTTTTAACTCGTCTACAACAGACCGCAAAGCTCTTATAAATTTGCCAGGCATATCGAAAGATTGTCCTCCAGGGATGATGTGTGTGTGTCAGGCGCTCCTTGGATGCCAGCATGCGATGGGTGGACGGAAGTCGTTTGGGTTCTGTGGAATTCCTTTGCCACGTAGGCACATACCAGCAGGTGGGACAGCTGACAAGCAGCAGGCTCACTCTTCACACCATCAGCTGTCTGCCCCAGCTGGCCTGATTGCCACTTGTCATTCCAGATACACAGGCATGAATTGATCAACAAGGATCTGGACATTGCAATCACGGTCACTGATATATCCCTGGAACCTCAGACATGTATTTGAACTTCATGTTGAAGGCAAATGGAGATTACCCAGAATTCATTGGTCAGGGGTTGTATAGTTTCACTGCAGGAGCAAAAGGTGGATGAGGGAAAAGATGATATCTGATTTTCATATTTTGCATCAGACCTATGGCAAAGTTAAAGGAAAAAAACTGCCTATGCAGGTAAGGGGCATCTGTAGATAAAAAAAACTGTGTAGCTCTGACTAAAGCAGGTTGCTATGGGGGCACTCGGCAAAGGGGAGGGGCTCAGAGCACTGGCGGGTGACCCGAAAAGAGGAGGATCTGGGCTGCTCTGTGTTCCTGCACTATTTTGGTCCGAATTTCATGCGACTTGAGTGCCATAGACTGTAATGTAAACACTCAAAAGTCCCATGAAAGTCATACCTGAATGTTATACGTGCAACGGTTATCCAATATCATAGGTCAGAGCCAAAGTCGCATTCCAGTTGCACCCATTCAAAGTTGTACTCCTAAGTCGCACAAGTGTGAATGGAGCTTAGTCAGAGCTGCACAGCTTGTTTTTATCTGCAGACGCCCCGTACCTGCACAAGCAGTTTTTTGGTGAAGGTGAACTAACCCTTTAAATAGTAACTCTGGGCTCCCCAAAAAAATACTGTAGCTGCTGACTTTTAATATAAGAACACTTACCCATCCAAGGAGCCCGCAATGTCCTCACCCTAGCCGATTCTTCAATTGGCTTTGGGCGCAGGCGCCGGCATCTGAAGTAAGGGAAACAGGTAGTGAAGCCTTGTGGCTTTACAACTGGTTTCCTACTGCGCATGTCCGAGTCACCAAAAGTGGAGTTACTCTTAAAGGCCCAATCCACTGATATATATTCTAATCTCAGATACAGTGCATCCTAAAAGGCCTGATTTTTATAGTTAATTTCTCTATGTACAAATGAAGGAAAGAATCCTAATACAAGCAGGGATATAAATCCAACACAAGTGGGAGGATGAAGGGACAATTACATTCATGCAGATCCTTTCTATACAGTGCATCCGAAAAGTATTCACAGCGCTTCACTTTTTCCACATTTTGTTATGTTACAGCCTTATTCCAAAATGGATTAAATTCATTATTTTCCTAAAAATTCTGCAAACAATACCCCATAAAGACAACATAAAAGACGTTTGTTTGAAATCTTAGCAAATTTATTAAAAGTATAAAAACAAAAAAAAAAATCACATGTACATTCACAGCCTTTGCTATGACACTCAAAATTGATCATCCTTGAGGTGTTTCTACAACTTGATTGAATTCCACCTGTGGTAAATTCAGTTGATTGGACATGATTTGGAAAGACACACACCTGTCTATATAAGGTCCCACAGTTAACAGTGCATGTCAGAGCACAAACCAAGCCATGAAGTCCAAGGAATTGTCTGTAGACCTCCGAGACAGAATTCTATTGAGGCACAGATCTGGGGAAGGGTACAGAAAAATGTATGCAGCATTGAAGGTCCCAATGAGCACAGTGGTCTCCATCATCCGTAAATGGAAGAAGTTTGGAACCATCATGACTCTTCCTAGAGTGGGCCGCACGTCCAAACTGAGCGATCGGGGGAGAAGGGTCTTAGTCAGTGAGGTTTCCAAAAACCCGATGGTCACTCGGACAGAGCTCCAGCGTTTCTCTGTGGAGAGAGGAGTACCTTCCAGAAGAACAACCATCTCTGCAGCACTCCACCAATCAGGCCTGTATGGTAGAGTGGTCGGAAGTAAACTCCTCAGTAAAAAGGCACATGACAGAGCACCTAGAGTTTGCCAAAAGGCACCTGAAGGACTCTCAGACCATGAGAAGCAAAATCCTCTGGTCTGATGAAACAAAGATTTAACTCTTTGGCCTGAATGGCAAGTATCATGTCTGGAGGAAACCAAGCACCGCTCAAGGCCTGGCCAGTACCATCCCTACAGTGAAGCATGGTGGTGGCAGCATTATGCTGTGTTTTTCAGCAGCAGGAACTGGGAGACTAGTCAGGATTGAGGGAAAGATGAATGCAGCAATGTACAGAGACATCCTTGATGAAAACCTGCTCCAGAGCGCTCTGGACCTCAGACTGGGGTGAATCTTCCAACAGGACAACGATTCTAAGCACACAGCCAAGATAACAAAGGAGTGGCTACGGGACAACTTTGTGAATGTCCTTGAGTGACCCAGCCAGAGCCCAGACTTGAACCCAATTTAACATCTCTGGAGATGGTGGTCAGGGACGTCTTTAGACATTCCTCTGTGTCCCCCCTCCCCTCCCCTATGGTACCGGTACTCGGTTAACCGGAATTCCCGCCAGGGCTCCAGAATCCTCATTTTCAACGTTTGATCATGAGTGGATGACTCCATCTCTGTGATTTTGTAGGCCCTGACAGCCGACTCTCCCCCTCTGCTGGGGTCTCTGCCGCGGACCCTCCGCTGGATTTCTGGAGTGGTATCCAGTTACGTAACTTTCTACGTGGGTGTCTATGGACATTGGGCACATCTCGCCAGCTCATGGAGCTGGAGAACATTTGTTGTCGGGGGGAGCCGGTCCGCTATTGCATTTCAACTATATATGCCTCTTTGACTCGACCGGCGGAAGAGTATGTTCCGCCTTTCCTATCCAAATGGGATTCGGACTTGGGCACCAAGTTCACTGACTCTCAGAAGGAGAAGATCCTACATTTTGCCCAAAAGTTCTCCATAGCTACTAGGGTTCAGGAGACATGTTAAAAGATTTTGACAAGATGGTACAGAGTGCCCATCACTTTGCATCGGTTTCCTTCTCCAGGTTCCCAGTGTATGCTGGCGATGTGGTAATACTGAGGGAACAATGCTCCATATTTTCTGTAGCTGTCCTAAACTTGGGCCCTTTTGGCGCGAGGTGACCTGCACGATCAAACACCTGACAAATGTTGATCTGGAAGGGAACCCTGTGGCCTGTCTGCTTCACCTTTCAGAGAGACCGATCAAGAAGTACAAGGCCTCTCTTACAATCCAACTGCATGCATCCCCCTCTGTTGGAGATCGGAAAATCCCCCATCAAAATATCTGTGGTTCCCTAAAGTGAATGAATTGAGAGATATGGAGGATCTCACCGCTACCTTGCACGGCAGGGAGGAGGCCTTTCCGAGAGACCTGACGACCTTGGAACCATTTTGTGTTGACTGACGCTTATCTTCATGAGGTGGCACAATTGACCTAACCTCCTGGTTCTAACTCCACTCCCTTGGCGAGAGGCCCTCTTTGTATGCCTTCCTCTCTTTTATCCTGTCTCTTTCCTGCTTTGGGGACATCTTATCCCCCAATCCTTTCCCTCTGCGGCTGCTTTCCCTCCTCTGTCTCTATGACTCAGTGATGGACCATGTTGTTCAGATAAGGTGTACATCCCTATAGGCGTTTCACCTTTTTATATTGTCCCATTTCTGGGCTGGGCAGGCCATAGAGAAGAGGTACTATCTCCCGTTAGGTTAAAATTCTTCTAATTTTAAGTTACTTTACTTTAATATATCTTGCTATATTGTTTCTGCATTTAAGTGCATGTGTCCTCGGTCTTTCATGTGATTGCCTGCTGGGCTCCCCAGCGTGATGTTCTGTCCACTATCTTTGCAACAGTGATAGTTTTTTCCTTCTTGACCAACTATAATGTGCAGCGCTGGGCATGTTTGTTCTCTGACTCTGCATATGAGACCCTTTCTGTATTATCTGTCTGTGATATTGTTATTATTGCATACCTTGGCTGCTGACTGTAACTTTTTTGGGGAAAATAAAGGAAGTAAAAAAAAAAAAAGACTTGAGGCTGTAATTGGTGCCAAAGGTGCTTCAACAATGTATTGAGCAAAGGCTGTGAATACTTATGTACATGGGATTTTTTTTCATTTTTTATTTTTAATAAATTTGCTAAGATTTCAAACAAACTTCTTTCACATTTGTATTGTTTGTAGAATTTTGAGGAAAATAATTAATTGAATCCATTCTGGAATAAGGCTCTAACATAACAAAATGTGGAAAAAGTGAAGCGCTGTGAATACTTTCCGGGTGCACTGTATTGAAAGGATCTGCATGACTGTAATTGTCCCTTCATCCTCCCACTTGTGTTGGATTTATATCCCTGCTTGTATTAGGATTCTTTCCTTCATTTGTACATAGAAAAATTAACTATAAAGGTCAGGCCTCTGGTGTTGGATATGAAGGTCGTTGTTTGAGAGTTCAATTGTAATTGGGCTTGATACATTACTGTAATGTTTTTGCTGAGGAAGGGTTCAGTGACCCTCACAGTACAGCCAGTTCTATGGGAGGAACAGATGTTTTTGTGTCTGTGCCATTCTCTTATACCACGCATGACACATGTCATTGTGGGAGATTGAGAAGTTTATTCTTAACCCATAAAGCTGCCAATCTTTGTATTACATTCTTCACCAGGCCATTTTTGCGATATGGCACGGGGTTACTTTAACTGATAATGGTGCCGTCCTGCAAGGCTGTACCCAAACAAAATTTATGTCCTTCTTTTCCCACAAATAGAGCTTTCTTGTGGTGGTATTTGATCACCTCTGCGTTTTTTATTTTTTGCATTATAATTAGAAATGGCGTCCTGGAGCCTGGGCTTTTGGCATCCGTCCACATCCGCCTCCCACTTACCGACCGCTCTATAGCCAAAAGATGTTATCAGTGCCACCTATCAGTGACCATCAGTGTAGCATATCAATGCCACCTATCAGTACCCATCAATGCTGCCTTATCAGTGTCGCCTCATCAGTGGCTATCAGTACCCATCAGTGCTGCCTATCAGTGCCCATCAATGCTGCCTTGTCAGTGCCGCCTCATCAGTGCCCATCATGCAGGCTATCAGTGCCCATCAGCGCTGCCTTTCAGTGCCCATCAATGCTGCCTTATCAGTGCCGCCTCATCAGTGCCCATCATGCATATCAGTGCCCATCAATGCTGCTTTATCAGTGCCGCCTCATCAGTGCTGGCTATCAGTACCCATCAATGCTGCCTTATCAGTGTCGCCTCATCATTGGCTATCAGTACCCATCGGTGCTGCCTTATCAGTGCCCATCATGCAGGCTATCAGTGACCATCAATGCTGCCTTATCCGTGCCGCCTCATCAGTGCCCATCATGCAGGCTATCAGTGCCCATCAGGCAGGCTATCAGTGCCCATCAGTGCAGGCTATCAATGCCCATCAATGATGCCTTATCAGTGCAGGCTATCGGTGCTGCTTATCAGTGCCCATCAATGCTGCCTTATCAGTGCAGGCTATCAGTGCCCATCAGTGCCGCCTTATTAGTGCCCATCAGTGAAGAGGAAAAATTTCCTCATTTGCAAAATTTTATAACAGAAATTAAGAAAAAGGTTTCTTTTTTCAACATTTTCAGACTGTATTTGTTTATTTAGTAAAAAAATAAAAAACCCAGCAGTGATTAAATACCCCCAAAAGAAAGCTGTTTGTGTGGGAACAAAAATGATAAAAATGTCATATGTGTACAGTGCTACATGACCGTGCAATTGTCATTCAAAGCGTGACAGCGCTAAAAAGCTGAAAATTGGCCTGGGCAAGAAGGGGGTGAAAGTGCCAAGTAGGCAAGTGATTAAAAAAAAAAAAAAAGTGTTTCTTGAAAGCAGTGAGACGGATAATGGAAAACCTTACAGAGGAATGTGTCATGGAGAGACAGGAAAAGACAATGCTATTAGCAGCAGCTTGTAATATACGAAGCAGAAACTTAACAGGCTGCAAAGAGCTGGCGACAGGTGCATGGAAAGTCTACCATCTCTAACAGGGGTGTGAGAATCCCGCTACCCATCTCACACTCGCCTGTGTGTGTGGTGCAAATGGCACTTGCTCTGAGGAAAAACATTCATTAAGTGTGAACACTTGACTTGACAAAGGACAGCTGGTTGCATTTCTGAGCTCTGTTACAACCAGTAAAAATTTCTCTTGCACTGTGCCGCAGACATCCCGGCACCAGCTCTGCGCCTCACCTGCTGTGCGCTCTGATCACAGGAAGAAGCAGGCACCTGAGCTGCCCCCATCTGCCCGACTGCTGCACCACTGACAGTATACAGGGCCCATTACTGGGAAATGCTGGCTGTCATTCCTCGAGGAGCAGCTGCTTCCATTGACTATACATTGCAACCAGACCCTTCATTCTTCCATACAGCCTTCTGATACCGACGGAGGAAATATCATTTGCTGATATGGATGACAGCAAAAATGACTACTTTGTGCACCTCAGTTGGAAGCACAAACAAAAAATAGCAAATAAAGAAAAAATAATATAGCGTATACAATTGCGACACAAGTCACATTGTAATTGAATGCTATTAAAAATGACCTTTCCCTTTTTAATCTGCAGCTTTGTAATTTTCTGAAAGTGCAATATGGCTACCTGGAGGTGTTCTGTATGTGTACAGAATGTGTACAGAACGCCCCCCCAAAAACATAATTTCCTGCTTGTGTGATTGGCTCACCAATTTTCCTAGAAGTCTTCCTTAACCACTTGCGGCCCGCCCTATTACCAAATGATGGCGGCAAAGTGGTTTGATATTCCTGACCGGACATCATATGACGTGATCAGGAATTTTGAGCCGCTGCGCGCCCCCGGGGGCGCGCATCGCGACAATCGTTGTTGCGGTGTGTCAGTCTGACACCCTGCAACACCGATCTAGGTAAAGAGTCTCTGACGGAGACTCTTTACCACGTGATCAGCCGTGTCCAATCACGGCTGATCACAATGTAAATAGAAAGAGCCGGTGATCGGCTTTTCCTCACTCGCGTCTGACAGACGCGAGTAGAGGAGAGCCGATCGGCTGCTCTCCTGACAGGGGGGGGTCTGTGCTGATTGTTTATCAGCACAGCCCCCCCTTGGATCCTACCCAGGACCACCAGGGAAGCCGCCCAGGACCACCAGGGAAGCGATCCACATTGGACCACCAGGTATGCCCCTAGACCCCCAGGGAAATGCCACTGTGTGCCCAGACAGCTGCCAGTCTGTGCCCAGGCAGCTGCCAATCAGTGCCCACTTCAATGCCTACCACTGCCAGTGCCACCAGGGATGCCCATCAGTGCCTCATATCAGTGGCGCGTATCAGTGCCCATCAGTGCCACGTATCAGTGCCCAGGAGTGCCGCCTATTAGTGCCGCCTATCAGCGCCACCCTATCAGTGCCCAGCAGTGCCGCCTTTCATTTCCCATCAGTGTCACCTATCAGTGCCAACCAGTGCCACCCATCAGTGCCGCCTATCAATGCCCATCAGTGCTGCATATGAGTGCCACCCATCAGTGCCACCTACCAGTGCCCATCGTCGGTGCCCGCTCATTGGTGCCACCTCATCGGTGCCGCCGTATCAGTGCCTGTCAGTGCCGCCTTATCAGTGCCCATCAGTGAAAGAGAAAACGTACTTGTTTACAATTTTTTTTAACAGAAACAAAAGCAAAACTTTTATTTTTTTCAAAATTTTCGGTCTTTTTTTATTTGTTTAGCAAAAATAAAAACCGCAGAGGTGATCAAATACCACCAAAAGAAAGCTCTATTTGTGGGAACAAAATGATAAAAATTTAGTTTGGGTACAGTGTTGTATGACCGCGCAATTGTCATTCAAACTGCGACAGCGCTGAAAGCTGAAAATTGGTCTCGGCAGGAAGGTGTATAAGTGCCCTGTATTGAAGTGGTTAAGATACAAGTCAGTATTCAGGCATCCCCTGCAACAAAAATGTAATTTTTGGCGAGATACTTCCAATAAGAAATCACGTCTAAAGGGATGCAGACCCTGCAGCTTTCCTCATTAGTGCCCTGCAGGTGCACAGCTGATTGATAATTATGAAACCACTCCCATTATGCCCGGTGCACACAATGAGATTATCGGACTAACGATCGTCCGTTTTTTAAAATTTTTGCATGCTAATCTCAGATCGAATCTCATGAGTTTACTAAATGCAGGCGCAGTAGCTTTCCTCATTAGTGCCCTGCAGGTGCACAGCTGATTGATCTTTACTTTAACAGCGGCAAGGATGTGGAATTCCCTTCCACAATCGAAACGTTAATGGGCAGTCAATGGCTGACTGGGGTGTTCTGGTGTGTGTGTGTGTGTGGGGGGGGACCCCCCTGTCAGAACACAATAGCTCAGCGGGGGAGATCGCTGTACTAACATCGCATAGTTAGTACAGCGGCTCCTCCCGAGCTCTTCAGTTTTTTGTTTTTTTGGTTCAGCCCGCTGGGTTAAATGAAAAAAAAAAAAAATAGTGTGTACAAGGCTTAAAGCAAGCCAAACACTAAAAGTTGGATTGGGGATTACAAAAATGTAATATACTCCGATCTGCTGTAACATTCTGACCACTGACAGGTAACGTGAATAGCACTGATTATCTTAATACAATGTTATCTGAAAGTGGGTGAGATATATTAGACAGCAAGTGAACATGCTGTCCCTGAAGTCGATGTGTTGAAAGCAGAAAAAATGGGCAAGTGTAAGGATTTGAGGGATTTTGATGAGGGCTAAATTGTATTGGGTCAGAGCAACTTCAATACTGGAGCTCTTGTGGGGTGTTGTCACTCTACAGTGATCAGGAGGATTTACCAAAAGTGGTCCAAGGGAAACCGGCGTCGGGGTCATGGCCAGCCAAGGCTTGTTGATGCATGTTGGGACTGAATGCTGGCCTGTGTAGTCCGATCCAAAGGTAGAGCTACTGGAGCCCAAATTGCTGGAAAAGTGAATGCTGGTTCTTAAAAACAAGATGTCAGAACACACAGAGCATCGTAGTTTGTTGTGTATGGGGCTGTGTAGCTGCAGACTGGTCAGGCTGCCCATGCTGTCCAAAGCCAAACGTGCCTACAATGGGCACAGAAGCATCAGAACTGGACCAGAGAGCAATGGAAGAAGGAGGCCTGGTCTGATGATTGACATTTTCTTTTACGTCATGTGGATGGCCGGGTGCGTCACTTACCAGGGGAAGAGGTGGCAACAGGTTGCAGTATGAGAAGAAGACAAGCCGGCGGAGGCAGTGTGTGATGCTTTGACCAATGTTCTGTTGGGAAATTTTGGCTCCTGCCATTCATGTGGATGTTACTTGATACGTACCACCTACCTACATTGTTAGTGACCAAGTACACCCCTTCATGGAAATAGTATTCCCTGATGGTAGTGACCTCCTTCAGCAGGATAATGCGCCCTGCCACACTACAAAAATGGTTTAACCACTTGCCGACTTGCTCACGCAGATATACTGCGGCAGGTCGGCTCTCCTGCGCAAACTGACGTACCTGTACGTCAGTCCGTAAAGGCAGAATAGTGGGCGCGCACTTGCCATGCACCGCGGGAGCGTGCCCGCAGGTCCCGAGGACTCGATTTCCGCTGGCGGCCCGCGATCGCGGCGAGGATGGGGCAGAACGGGGAAGTGCCTATGTATAAAGGCATTTCCCCCGTTCTGCCTAGTGACATGACAGGAATCTACTGTCCCCAGTGATCAGGAGCAGTGATCTCAGTCATGTTTCAGTAAGCCCATCCCCCTTACAGTTAGAGCACGCTGAGGGAACACAGTTAACCCCTTGAGCGCCCCCTAGTGTTAACCCCTTCCCTACCAGTGTCATTTTTACATTGATCAGTGCATTTTTATAGCACTGATCAATGTAATAATGTCACTTGTCCCCAAAAAGTGTCATTTGGGGTCAGATTTGTCCGCCGCCATTTGTCGCAGTTTCGCTAAAAAACGCAGATCACCGCCATTACCAGTAAAAACAATTAAAAATAAATAAAAGTCCCTAAATCTTTCCCATAGTTTGTAGACGCGATAACTTTTGTGCAAACCAATCTATATACGCCTATTGCAATTTTTTTTTTTTTTTACCAAAAATATGTAGAAGAATACATATTTGCCAAAACTGATGAATAAATTCGTTTATTTATTTATTTTTTTTTTGGATATTTATTATAGCAGAAAGTAAAAAAAAAAATTTTTTTTCCCCGAAATTGTCTGTATTTATTGTTTATAGCACAAAAAATAAAAACCGCAGAGGTGATCAAATACCACCAAAAGAAAGCTCTATTTGTGGGGAAAAAAGGACGTCAATTTTGTTTGGGTACAGCATCGCACGACCGCGCAATCGTCAGTTAAAGCGACGCAGTGTTGTAATGCAAAAAATGCTCTGGTCATTAAGGGGGCAAATCCTTTCCGGGACTGAAGTGATTAAGAATGGTTTGAGGAACACAAAAACGAGTTTGAGATGTGGACTTGGCCTCCAAATTTTCCAAATCTCAATCCAATCGAGCATCTGTTGGGTGTGCTGGAAAGTCCAATCAATGGAGACCCCACCTCACGTATTACAGAAATTAAAGAATCTGCTGCTGATGACTTGGGGCCAGATAGCACAGCATACCTTCAGAGGTCTAATGGAGTCAATGTTAGGTGGGTGGTGACAATGTTATGGCTGATCGGTGTATATCGTTAATTGTCACTTTTAAGTATGGTTGCGTTTTAGGATTCTGCAGTTTGTATGGTGTAAGCAGTGTGTTTCCCAAGAGAAGCCCAAAGTGTGCAAGGTGTACCGTGCCCTGGATTGATGTTTGGTGCGTCTTGGCTGTAAATACTTCTTCAATAGACAGCCAGCTGTAAATGTATCCCCAGAGGTCAGCCACATAGTTCTCAGGCCATTTGTAGCCCCTTAAATCATTCACTGGCCATGAAGGGGCAAACCGTGACCCTATAAGAGCTGGCGCCTCTGTGTGCAATAAAAAAGAATGACACAACCTCAGGTCAGGCCATTGTGGGCTCCTCTGTGAAGGATTGGTGGAGTCATCCTTCCTGATTGTCCTGACCACTGCTGATAATTCTGACCGTATACGAGGGGTCTTCAAAAACTTTCTGCACTTTCTTTATATTTAACAGAGTTAAAAAAAAAAAGTGCAGAAACTTTTTGAAGAACCCTCGTACCAAACAAAAAAGAAATGAATAGTAAGCAGTAACGATTTTCTTCCATGAAATTGTATGTTTAAAAAATATTCACATGACAGATAATTCACTGAAACTTCCATGTATGGGGAAAAAAAATACTATCTTTTCTCTTTGTGTAGCTTTGCAAACATTTGGACGCATCAAAAATCTGTAGCTTTTTGTAACATTTTCCCAAATTTGTCTGTACGATCCGTACATCACAATAGTGTTTGGAAGAAGGATATTTCAAGAGGGCAGCAATGCTCTTGATTAATTTGGGTTCTTTGATATCTTTTTTTTTTTTTTTTTTTAAATACTTTTCAGTGAAAAAATTTTAAACAGGGGCTTTTAATTAGGTGTCAACCGATTATCGGAGCAGCCGATTATTAAGGCCGATATTCGCAAATTTTCAAATATTCGGTATCAGAAACTAACCAATATTGGTCAGTGTGCAGTTTATAGGTATTTATGCCATTTTTTTTATGTTTTGGGAAGCCATTTAATACGTTTATTATTTTTCAAGCACTTTATTTTTCCAAGTTGTTTACTTTTAATGTTTAAAATTTTAATAAGCATTTTCAGTTTATAGCAGATTTGTGTAGAAATTGTGTTGATTTTTCAAAACTTTAAATGTACAGAATATTGACCACCTGTTATAGGGTATCGGCCTAAAAGGTGGCCGAAAATCGCTATCGGCCAAAAAAAAAAAAAACAATATCGGTCGACCCCCCTACTTTTAATGCAATAAAATAAATTAAGATCAGTGTACCCCATGGTGCAAACTTGTAGGACAGTAATTGTTTGAGGATAGTGAGGAGCTTCACAAACATATAAATCTCCAGGTAAAGTATGTTTTGTTCTTTTAAATAAACAGAAAATTCTGGCGCACAGAGGGTGTATGCCAAAAATACAGGAGTCTCTAAACAAATGCCACAGAAAGAGACAAGCTCAGTCCATCAGTCCATTAATAATAGTGGCAGCCATCCTGAGAGTCCAAGTCTGGAATGATAGACAAAAAAAGAGAGGGGGGAGGTGCCCTATTTTTTGTTATTTTAAAGTGGTTTAAGGCAGAAGGTTTTTTTTTTTTACCAGGGGAAAAAACTTTTTGCAATCAGCTGTCGGCCTGAGAGCGAGCATGCATGAGTGCCCCCATAGCAAGCAGCTTGCTGTGGGGGCACTCGGCAAGGGGTAGGGGCCAGGAGCATCGATGGGGGCCCCAAAAAGAGTGCACAGAGCAGGTAAGTATAACATGTTTTCTTATTTAAAAAAAATGAAAACTGTGCCTTTACAGTCATTTTAATTTAAAGGAGAAGTACAGCCAAAGCTTGTTTGGCTGTACTCCTCCTATGAATCACAGGAGTGCAGTTCATTCTACACCTCTGTGACCCGTTTTCAGCAGACAGCGGGCTGAAGTTTGCTGTCGGCTGACATCGCAGAGCTGGTCCAGGCTCGGGCAAGATCGTGACAATAAGGAAACATAGTTGGTAAGGTTGAAAAAAGACACAAGTCCATCAAGTCCAACCTATTAGGTCCCTTTCGCACTGCGGCGGTGGGATGTCGGCGGTAAAGCGGCGCTATATGTAGTGCTGCTTTACCGTAGTTTTTCGCTAGCGGCCAAACGCCCGCAAATCGCTGCTGCAGCAGCACTATGTCGGCAGTATAGCCACGCCGCCCCATTGTTTTCAATGGGCAGGAGCGGTGTATACACCCTTCCTTCACCTCCCCAAAGATGCTGCTAGCAGGACTTTTTTTACCGTCCTGCTAGCGCACCGCTCCAGTGTGAAAGCCCTCGGGGCTTTCACATTGGAGAGACAGCAACGGCTGTTTCAGGGCGCTTTGCAGGTGCTATTTTTAGCGATGTAGCGCCTGCAAAGCGCCCCAGTTTGAAAGGGGCCTACATATAAACGGGATCTGCCCACGTGGACTGGCACCCGGCTTCCCCTTTCAGCGAGCCACTGAGAGCCCGAGCTGGCTGTTCCGCCCCTTCCACAGCCCAGCGCTCCAATGAGTGCAGGAGGCAGAGCAGACAGCAGTAAATAACAGTCATGGAGCGCTGAGAACCGAGCGATCGGAGGTGTTTGATCACTCGGTTCTCAGTCTTGGAGCCAGTGGGGGACAGATGCAGCATCCATCTAGGTAATTATGATTATGAGGGGAAAAAAACCCATAACATTTTTTTAAAAAGGATGTAATCCATATTATACATATTTTTATTTTTAGTCTTTATCCAGCCCTGACAGGGTTTCCGTTTCCTTTCTTTGTTTCGTTTGTTAAATCAACCCCCCCGTACCTGCCCCAGTGACACGGCAGGAAGTGAGTAGAAATCTCTCCAGTGTGAGAGGTCCCCTCTCAATTTTCTTTGTTTGGCGTTAATTATTATTATACAGGATTTATGTAGTGCCAGCAGTTTGCACAGCGCTTTACAAAACCTGTATTTCATCTTATTTCCTGTATCTAAATTCCTCCAGGGAGCACACGTTTCACACACAAGAGGATTCCTGTTCACATGTAAACTTGCTCATTATAGTTATTACCTTTTAAATAGGTTCATGTCACTAGTGTGTAATACACAATCACTATGTGTTATGTTGTGCCCCCTCTGTAGTGGTAAAACCTCACAAGCGTCATCTCCTGCAACTTCACAACAGATCCTGAAATAGACATGGGTACCCCGGAGCCTTAGCCCAGCATTCGATTGAATGGTGTTTGTTTATATCAGAGAAATGACATAGAGAGACACATTCCTACACATGTCAGTGCAGTTACTCAGCAGGATACACCACAGACAGCTCATGCTGGTGATAAATCTCAGCTCAGGGAAGGGAGCGGAGAGCTGTAAATGAAAAACACACAGAAGATAAAAGGCTCAGCTGGCAGGAAGAGTGCTAAGCCAGCTCACACCATAAGACATTCTACACAGGTGATAAAATGGGCACACATCCCACTGCAAGGTGCAAAATCTACCCCCCCACGTCCCTGACAGGTAGACTCATTTGTTGTACTGTTCTCTGCTACCTGTGAGACATCTATAAAAACTGGCTGACATAAAAAAAAAAAAATAATAATAGTGACCTGTTGATTACTGACATTGGATTACTTTATGTCATTTAATAAAAACGTAATGTTTAAAAAAAAATAGAAAATAAAAATAATAATAGTAGTGGTGTGCAGATAATAGTGCAGTCATCCACAGCAACCAGCCTAGGGCCTGGTTCACACCTATGCATTCTTTTTTTTTTGTGCGTTTTCAGTTTTGCAGAAACACACTTTAGTCCATTTAACATGGTTTCCTATGGATGTAGTTCACATCTGTGCGTTTTATGGAGAGGGTCAGGGATTGTTTTCTGGTTTTTGGTTCCATGGACTTCAATGGATCAAAAATGTGTATTGAAAGACGCAAAATGCACCTGGAATCTGCAAACTGCAACCTGCATAGATGTGAACCAGGCCTTAGTGATGTTTTTTTTTTTTTTTTTTAAATTAACTAAACTTGATTGCCATATGAACACAAAAGAGCATCACTGCATTTTTTTTTTTAATTAACTAAACTTGATTGCCATATAAACACAAACGCTTGCCCAGCAAACATTTACTTCTTCAGTCTGTCAAAGCACTTTTATGTAGTCTAATTGGGTTGCTAGACCCGCTAATGAAAGCCTACAGCCCTCGATTTTTGTTGTGTGGTCCTCTGATCCCCAAAGTCAGTAGTAGGAACAGTGGTTTGTAAAGAGACTACAATGGCAGTGATCTCTAGCACTCTCAAGTAACATGCCTCCAGTCTATGACTGCCTTCTGCAGCTTCTTTTAAGGCCTCATGTACACTGCTGCTGGTAAACGGAACGTTTAGGGGCAGTGGGGCGTTTTTTTCAACTGCTCCTGAACTCTCCTCTGTCATCTTATCAGTACATGTACACAGGATCGTTAATGGTAGTTTCTAGGCAGTTGAGTGTAGAGGCACTTTATGGAACGCAAAAAAATGCGTTCAGAAGCTGAGTTTACAGGCATTTCAAGCGCCAAAAGCGGCTAAACGTGTCTTAAACGCGGTAACTCGCATTTAGCCGCGTTTCATTTACAGGGGTTTTTTATTTTTGGCTATTTAAAAAAAAAAATATATATATTTTTTTAAACACTTCTAAACACAAACGCGGCAAAACGCCGCTAAACCCGTCATGTAAATGCGGCAAATCGGACGTTTTAACCGTCGGTTGCTATCTGTCAAGTTAAATCGTTCAGGAGAGGTTGTAAAAACATCTTGTGTACATTAAGCCTCAATCTCCAAACATTGCTGTAGCACGTCCACAGTCTCTTGCCATCTTTTGTTGTATGTCTGCAGTCTCTGATCCTCTGAGACCCATGAACCCCCACCTGTTGTGTATACATTTTCTCTTTTATATATATATATATATATATATATCTCCACATGACAACTGGGCACTTAAACCCCCCTCGTGACCAGACCAATTTTCAGCTTTCAGTGCTCTCACACTTTGAATGACAATTACTCAGTCATGTAATACTGTACCCAAATTATTTTTTTGTCCTTTTTTTCATACAAATAGAGCTTTCTTTTGGTGGTATTTGATCACCTCTGCGGTTTTTAATTTTTTGCGCTATAAATGAAAAAATCCCGAAAATTTTGGAAAAAATTGAATTTTTCTTAGTTTCTGTGATAAAATTTTGCAAATTATTAATTTTTCTTCATAAATTTTGTCCACAATTTATACTACTACATATCTTTGGTAAAAATAACCCAAATTAGTGGATATTATTTGGTCTGTGTGAAAGTTATAGAGTCTACAAGCTGTGGTGAAAATCATAAAAAATTGATTATACCTGATGTACTGGTGGCCTGTCTCATTTCTTGCGACCCGAACAAGCCAAGAAAGTACAAATGACCCCTTTTTTGAAAGTAGACATTCCAATATTTAGTAAGATGCATGGTGAGGTTTTTTGATGATGTCATTTTCTTCCCACAATTCTTTGCAAAATGAAGATTTTTAAAAA